>NC_133328.1:361064675-361408175 GCF_042186555.1 Aquarana catesbeiana | reverse complement strand
TGGATTGATGCTGCATCTACCTAGGTTTTTTTTTATATACCCCCATACTTTTCTTTTAAACAGGATTTATTAATTGCCCCAAACTTTTTCTTATCTCATATTCTACATAAATATCTGCTCCCTACAAAGTTATAGCATAATATATTAGGTATATGCTAAAAGATTTGCATCTCCTTATTCTTCTGTGTAATGCAAGTATAAGCTAAGAGCATTGGCAAAAAAAAAAATAAATAAATAACTGTGATCACAGCACAATGAAGGCATCAGTTATCTGTCTAACATCATGAGAAATATCTATTATGCAATCTTCCAACAACACCCACAGACTTTATACTAAGAATGTTAATAGTTACAGTTTTAATGTGAATTTGTAACCAATATCGACCAATCAAAAACATGTTTCCACTGTTTTGACTAAAGTGAGTTTACAGGTGAAATCTCATGCTATCCGGAATCTGATCTTTAAACTGCCTCTTCATTGCTATGCTGAGATATACATTAAACTATTGCCAAGGATAATTAAATTAGTTTTATACATGATAAATTAGTGATTTCATACCTGGCATTATGACCCACAAGCATACCACCTGCCTAGGCACCTTATTTATTAATGTAATAATAACATTTTTGGAAGTGATTGATCTGGTTGTTTGTAGACGAGAGCATTTATATATAAAGTATATTAGCAGCTTGTTGGTACACAATGTAATACTGTAACATAAATAAAAAATGTTTAATTCTTTACAAAACAGTAATGACTGTATTTTTCTTACACTTTACACTAATATACACATTATGAATGAAAAAAAGAATCTTACAAATCAGTTTCAACCCATTTACATTAAAGGTATTCAGCTTATAAAGACTATGGGGTTGATTTACTAAAACTGGAGAGTGCAAAATCTAGTGCACATAAATCAATCATCTTCCAGGTTTTATTGCCAAAGCTTAATTGGAAAAGCTGAAGTTAGAATCTGATTGGCTACTTTGCACAGCTGCACTAGATTTTGCACTCTCCAGTTTTAGTAAATAAACCATTTTTTTCTGGGTTTCCGTTGTGTCGATGCACCTTTGTGTAATGTGCTGCCTCCAGGTGAGCCAGCTCTCTCTTTGTGCATTGCTATATATGTTCCTATAGTTAGGAAACTCAGATAGTTGAAACATATGGAGCACATTTATCAGAGATGCATTGATCCTGCCGTGTGGCTTCCACATGCAATACATTTGCAAATATCTAGATATTATCTGGGCTTCCAAATACAATAATGTCAGAATGCACTTAACCTGCCTAAGAGCTTGTCACAGCTCTGGCATTCTGTATATTAATAACTGTTTTGCAAAGGCATTTGATGCATACAAAGTAGATTTTTATCCATTGTGGCTATTGAGGGATAGATTTTAAGTTTGTGTGTCTGGAGTTCAGCCTTAAGGAACATGATCTGAGATTTTTACTCAGTCCTGAAGCCACAAACTTAGGACTCAGACCACCTGGCAGAACATGTAATGCCTGGGTCAACTGATGCCACTATGTGTCAGGCTATTTTGCAGTAGTGATTTTTTTAAACATTAGGTAACAATAAAATGTGGGAGAAAGGCAGATTTCAACCTTGTAAATAGGATCACAGTTCAGGCACTTTGCCAGTGGAGCAACTTCTAAGAAGTTTGCTAATGTTCCCATGCTGCAGTTTTTAAAGCTGATTGCTCTCCCTCATGCAGCGCCTTAATACAGCTAGCAAATAGATGGGGTAATGTATGTACATTTTAATTGTAGTGTAATAAAACCTACATTAACATTTAGGTTGCATTATATGATTTCTCAATCTTCTAAATCACCAAATCACCTCTACCGTCTTTTAACATTGCTCTTCTGGCAAGCCCCTGCCTTTAATATTCTACAGTATTTAGTTTCTTACACTGTTATACGTCAAATACTCTCAGCAAACACAGTCTGGACATCTAGGATAGATGAGATAGATAGATAGATAGATAGATAGATAGATAGATAGATAGATAGATAGATAGATAGATAGATAGATAGATAGATAGATAGATAGACAGACAGTCGGCCAGACAGCCAGCCAGACAGATAGAATATTAATTTAGTCTATGCACAGGAAGAAGTAAGGTATTAAAAGTTTTGCAAAAGTATTGGAGTTAATCAGCAGCAAATAAAAATAAGCATGGCAGTAGCATGGCAATAGCAATTAGTGGGTTAACATTATTACATATTTTTTTCTCCTGCAAAGTATAAAGCATAAAAAGAACACAAATTATCTTTCCGCAGATGAAAGAACGCAATACTGAATTTTCTGTGTTTGAAATTAGTTACATCTAGAATTCTAATGTGCACTTGTTATTCAAACTAAAACCATACTTTTACATTGAAACAACATACTTAGTATGAAAGACACAATACATGAACCGACACATGGACATTTGGAGTACTATCTGTAACCAGTATGTTATATTCATACTCCCCTGAACTGGCTTTAATAATTCTGATCTTTCCTGTCAATGCATAAAAGATGTATACAGAGCTAGCATTAGCCTGCAATTTTAAATACAATCCATTTATTTCTTCCTTTTAAAAACAGCAAGGCAAAGTCTGCATTAGGGATTTTCATTTCACTATTGAAATGAATAAATAAGTGTGCCATTTGTTTTTAGACAACAAATATAGATGAGAGATCTTAGCATATGCCTACATTGTGCTACTTAGCTATTATAAATAGAAATGACAGCATGTTTTATGAACCAAGTCAAAATGTAAAAGAAAGCATATATAAAGCTTTTCATGAATAGGACCTTTTTTGTAGAGCAAATCAAGGATACATCTGTTTATGAATGGGACCATAAGTAAGACGTACTCTAAAGGTGGTATTTAAGGTACCAATATATATAATTATATATGAATATTAATCATTGATGTGTATTAATTGACAATTTGAATGTTTTTGGCAGCAATTGACATATTTATAAACCTTTGATGACCATAATCAGATATAAATGATACTGGCCAAATAATATCTCAAATGTATATGACGTCTAGCCCATATGTCACCTGGAAATGCCCGTCTCTCATTTACCAATGCAGAATTATGAGTCATAACTCTATAAAACTACAACCCCAATTCAAAAAAAAGTGTAAAATCTACATAAAAACAGAATGCAATAATTTGCAAATGTCATAAATCCATATTTTATTAATAATAGAAAATAGAAAACATATCAAATGTTTAAACTGAGAACATGTACCATTTTAAGGAAAAAAAGGTATTTTTGAAATTGATTCCAGCAACACAGCTCAAAAAGTTGGGACAGGGCAACAAAAAGCTGACACTAACAAGGTTAATTGGCAGCTGGTCAGTTACATGATTGAGTATAAAAAGTGTTTCTTAGAGAGTCAGAGTGTCTCAGAAATAAAAATGGGCAGAGATTCACCAATCTGTATGTCAGGACCTGGATCCCCTACTGGTGGAACTGTGGTTCCCAGAGTAGAAGTTTGTTGTTCCAATGTCCACCATCAGGTGACTCTCAGCAGCCAGAAGATCCCAGTAACCCCTGGGAGGGTTTTTAGTCCCTGCTCTACATTTCCATGTTCTTTCAGTGCTTTGCCTTGCTAGCCAGATACTGTTTACTAATTTATCCTGACCCCGCTCCTGATCCTGCTGCTATGTACAGTATCTGTTCCCCTTGATCCTGATTCCAGTCCAAGTTCCCCCCTTTCCTTGCATCTTCAGTTTTACCCTGTTTTTCTGTGCTCCCCATTTTGCATATATTGTATAGTTAATTTGCTAGTTAGGCTTTCTGTTAGTTAGGTTGCTTGTTGGTATTTTGTTATTTGGTTATGGTTCACGTGTATCTTCACATTAGCTGTGTATCCTGTTTGCTGGTGTTTGGACAGGCTTTGTTTCAATCATAATATACTTGCTTTAATCATATATAGTCTCATCTTAGTTTCCCAAGTGTAGCTATGCAGATCTGGTCATCCCTGCTGCTGGATGCCTGAGGTTGATATCCCTGACACCGTGACAAGCCGTGTCTAAAAATTGTAGAATAATTTCAGAATAATGTTCCTCAATGTAAAATTGCAAAGACTTTAAATATATCATAGTCTACAGTACATAATATCATCAAAAGATTCAGACAATCTGGAGAAATCTCTGTGCACAAGGCACAAGGCAGAAAAGCAATATTGGATGACCATGATCTTCGGGCCCTCAAACGGCACTGCATTAAAAACAGCCATGATCCTGTGATGGACATCACTGCATGGTCTCAGGAATATTTCCAAAAATCACTATCTGTGAACACAGTTCACTATGGCATCCAAAAATGCAAGATAAAGCTCTATCATGCAAAGAAGAAGCCATATCTGAACATGGCCCAGAACACTGCCATCTTCTTTGGACCAAAACGCATTTAAAATGGTATGTTGCAAAGTGGAAAACTGTTCTGTGGTCATACGAATCCAAATTTGACATTCTTTTTAGTAACCATGGGTGCCGCATCCTCTGGACAAAAGAGAAAAGGTACCTTCCAGCTTGTTATCAGCACTCAAAAGCCTAAAACTCTGATGGTATGCGGGTGCCTTAGTGCATATGGAATGGGCAGCTTGCACATCTGGAAAGGCACAGTCAATGCTGAAAGATATATAACCAGGTTTTAAAGCAGTACATGGTCCAAATCCGGAGTAGGTCTTTTTTGGGGAAGGCCTTACATATTTCAGCAAGACAATGACATACCACATACTGCATTCATGACAACAGCATGGCTTCCTAGTAGAAGAGTTTGGGTGGTGAACTGGCCTGCCTGCAGTCCAGACCTTTCACTAACTGAAAATATTTTGCACATCTTGAAACAAAATATGTGACAAAGAAACCACAGGACTGTCGAGCAGTTAAAATCCTATATGAACAATGGGACAACATTCCTCTCCCAAAACTCCAGCAACTAGTGTCCTCAGTTCCCAGAGTGTTTACAGAGTGTTTTAATTAAAGAAGAGGGGATGCTACACCATGATAAACATGGCCCTGTCCCAACTTTTTTGAGATGTGCTTCTGCCATTCATTTCAAAATTACCTCCTTTTTTTCTTAAAATTGTACATTTTCTCAGTTTAAACAATTGATACGTTCTATATTTTCTATTGTGAATAAAATATGGCTATATGAGATTCTGTTTTCATATAGATTTTACACAGTGTCCCAACTTTTTTGAAATTGGGGTTGTATATAATTTTAAGATATAATTTAACAGTGATGATGCCAGGATAGTTGGCTGGTATCACCAATAATATCAAAATGGAAAAAAAACTATTACCTTTACAGCTTGGTATATTAAAGCATCAATACATCTAGAATGTCAATAAATAGACTTTTTGGAAGAACCAACAG
The DNA here is from genome assembly GCF_042186555.1 of Aquarana catesbeiana. Classification (NCBI taxonomy): domain Eukaryota; kingdom Metazoa; phylum Chordata; class Amphibia; order Anura; family Ranidae; genus Aquarana; species Aquarana catesbeiana. The sequence goes on along the minus strand of NC_133328.1, from coordinate 361,402,781 downwards.
GTTTTCAATGCAAAAGTGTTTTGTTCTGCCCCTGCTTTTACAAACCACAATATAGCTAACAACTTTCAGGTTCATAGACTACACACTTTGTAAACACAGCTTTGTTGTGTTTGTTACAATATGATTTTTTTTATTAATCAAACTTACGATACATGGGACATAACATTACACAATAGTGGTTGGTCATAGAGATATTGTCAGTTTTTGGCTTGAGTAGATTTCTCAAACAAACACTGTTTTATACAATGGGGGTAGATATCATTGTTACAGTTTTCAACAGGCTATTGTCTCTATTGGTACAGTACACAAGAAAGAGATTTAGTTGTTTGAGGTCTTTTTCAGCTCTCAAACGGAAAGAATGACTGTTAGATTACTGTCAAGTGTTGGCCTGATTAGACAATGGGTACGTAGATAGAGTTTTCAACAGTCTATTGTTTCTACAGTTACAGTAAACAGGCATGTTTTCAGTTGTTTGGTAACTATGGCAAACAGCCTGACACATAAAAGGGGTGAGTAGGGACACACAGACACACACACCATCATGCTTTGAAGATCAGATGCTGCCACTCATGATACAAGAACACTGCCTGGTGTCCAAGAAGCATCGTTGCCAATGGAGATCACGAACATACAGTAACAGAAGATAAGTAACTTTTAAGTGTATTTGTACTGATATAGACTATAGGCTGTTCATTTGATAGGCATTTTGCTTGTTATAGAGATCTGTCAGTCTTGTATTGTATTCCTAAGATTGTAATAGTTTTGTATGTACAGCATCTTTGTATAGTAAAGCACATTTACACTGCAGAAATCTCAGCTTCCTTGCTTATATCACAGAGTAACCTTGCTAGATAGACGCAAGCAAAACATTTGGGGGCTCGTGCCGCGATCTGTGCTATAATTCAACTGAAGCAGACGTGTTTTTCTGTAGTGTGTTGTGTAGCCTGTGCTAGGTAAAATGCTGCGTAAGCTGTTTAGGAAAAGCAAGGCTGCAGAGGGTTCTGGTGGCCATAAAGAAGTGTGCAGCTTACCTATCTGGGCCAGAGACAATGAGTGGGAGCCTCTTGCTAAAGAATTTGTGAAGTATGCTTCTCCCTTGAAGCTGACTTGGGGTGATAAAGTCCCAGATCATTTTGTAGATTTTAGCCTTAAGGGGTTGGATTTAAGTAAAAAAGAGAAGAGGACAGTGTCCACAGTGGGCTGGTATTTCCTTAATGCTATTTACACTGAATCACAGAGAAGGGAGAAGGCAGAGGCAGAAGTTAAGGTATTAAAAGACCAGCTAGCAGTTGCTTCAGAGTGTGCGCGTTCAACTGCTAGTTGGGCTGATGATTTGCAAGAGCGGTGTGCAGCCCTCAAGACCAAATCAATTAATGACTTAAGGAAAAGGAAGGACCGTAAACCTGTTAGTAAAGCCAGGGTACGTGCCATTGTCATGTCCCAAAATTGGGATTGTGAGGATGTGCTCTCCTCAAATGATAGTGAGGATGAGGAGATAGAGTTTGATATTTCGCATGATGATCTGCTAGTGCGAAAGAAAAAGTATGCCAGACCTCTCATTACTAAGCATAGGAAACGGCAACATGATAGAGAGGATATGGCAGATGGGGAGGTGCATTATCGCAACCCCAGAGATATTGAATTTGAAGAAGTACGGGAGTTTACACAAACTGAACTCCATGAGCTGGCAAAACAATACAAACAAAGGTCTGGGGAGCCCCTATTAAGTTGGCTCCTACGCTGGGATGAAGGGGCGGACAGTGTTGTTTTGTCAGGTAAGGAAGCAGTGACTATGGGAGTGTTAACCCATGATCCACAATTGCGTCAGGCAATGCGAAAAGCCAGAGAGTTTAGCGTGAATTTTTCACTGTTAGACCTCGTGAGAGATGGAATAGTCCAAGTATACGCTAGTCCTACTGACCTGAAAAATACCTACTCCTGGAGATCAATAGGAAAGGGTATTTCCAGGTTACGTGAGATGGGTTGTATAACCGGATTAAATACGTTTCCAGAATGGATGGGTCCAGATATGGAACCCTTTACGTCTGCTCTGCGCTCTAAACTGATGAAGTCTGCGCCATTTAATCTCAGGGTTCCATTATTGTCCTTGTTGGGAGGCCTGGGATTAAATAGCAAGATTCATGAAGCCATAACCCTTTTAAGCCAGTTGGGGGAGCTAAAGGAGACTAAAACAAAACCTGTCAGGACAGTAGATAAGGTCAAGGCCAGACAGGAAGAATACAAACAGAAAAGAATAGAGAAGAAAGGGAATGGGGTAGAGAAGACAGGAGGTGAAGAGAAAACCAGGCTAGTTATTTCTAGGAAACAAATGTGGGTGGACCTATTAAAGGCAGGAGTACTTAAAGATGAGATAGATGGGATATCTACTGCAGAAATGCTGAAGAGGTGGAAACATTTAGTAGGGAAAACTGTCAGGGTTAGAAACACTACTCCTAGTGAAGATAACAGCAGCCTGGACTTAGAGAAAACAGAACAGACCCCTCCTGTTAGCCCCAAACCAATTCCCAAAACTGAACATGAACCCAAATCCCTTTATCCTGGGGAGGAGTTAGAGAGAATCAAAAAAGGGGATTGGGAGGTTCCTTATCATTTATGAAGGGAAGGTGAGTCTCCTGTAATAGCCGTGAGGGCAGTGACAGCAGGAGACCGATGCCCATATGCACCTGTCACTGTATGGTGGGGAAGTCATCTTCTCCTACACATGTAATGGCTTTAGTTGATAGCGGAGCCGAAGTTACACTTTTGCAAGGAAATCCTTCCCATCACAAAGGAGAATTGATTTATGTAGAAGGTTTGGGAGGGCAAACTACACCAGCAGTTAGGATACGGGTGAAATTGGCTATTGGCAAGGGATCAGGATTTATGACAAATGTTTTGGTATCAGAGTTACCCGAAAATATTCTTGGGTTGGATGTACTTCAAGGTCAGTGAATTTAGACTGAAAGAGGTACATTCACATTCGGGTATCCTGATAAAGCGTATCTGGTTAGGGCGGTGAAGGCTGTGGTCAGAGGTCATGCGAAATGGACCCCTGTCTACATTCCTCCACCAGAGAAGCCAGTCTGTCTCAAGCAGTACAGACTTCCTGGAGGCCACAAAGAAATTGGGGAGACCATTCAAGAATATTTGTGAGTAGGGATCCTTAGACCTGCTGTAAGTCTTTTCTCGTCTCCCGTGTTCCCAGTAAAGAAACCCGATGGGACATATAGAATGACTGTGGATTACAGAGGTCTAAACAAAGTGGCACCTCCATTGAAGTCAGCTGTACCAGATATGATCTCAATTGTTGAGAAAATTGCTAAAGATGCAGGAGAATATCATGCTGTGATAGACCTGGCTAATGCTTTCTTTTCGATTTTGATAGACCCAGAGTGTCAAGACCAGTTTGCTATAGTGTGGGACGGCCGCCAGTACACTTTCACCGTGCTTCCAGAAGACTATGTTCATTCTCCAACGATTTGTCATGGACTGATTTCCCGAGATTTAAGTACCCTGAGTTTGAAAGTCGCTGTGTTCCACTACATTGATGACATCATGATCTCTGGAACAAAAGAAGATGTAACTGAAGCACTGCACCTGCTGATACATCACATGGAGAACAGAGGGAATGATGTGGACTGGGCCGCAGAGGAAAATTCCAGAGACAGTTGTGCAAACTATCCAGGCTCTGTCGCCCCCTACTACCAAAGAGGAGGCACAGAAGTTCATTGGAGTTGTGGGGTTCTGGAGATCGTTCATCCCACATCTTGGACTGATTCTGAGGCCTATATATAATGTCAGCAGAAAAAAGACTGAGTTCTCATGGGGTTCAGAGCAGCGGACTGCATTCCTGGCTGCTAAAGAAGCTATTTTGCAGCATCAGGGATTAGGACCCGTGAGACAAGGAGTACCATTTCAGCTGGATGTAGTGGAGCAGAATGGTACCATATCTTGGAGTGTGTGGCAGCCAAATGAAAAAAAAGGACTGAGAGCAATACCCATTGGATTTTGGTCCAAACAACTGACAGGGGCACAGAAGAGATACACGCCCCTAGAGAAGTACCTGTTTGGGGCCTACACAGCACTTCAACATGTAGAGACCATTACAGGAAAGGACACAGTCACCATCCATACTGCATTGCCAATAGCAGGATGGGGGAGAGATAATGGACTGACCACTAGGGCAGCTGTAGCCCAGAACCAGACACTGATGAAATGGAAGTGGTACCTTCAAGAAAGAGGGGGTATTGCAGCTGGGGATGTTAGAGACATTTCAAAACAGTTGGCTGGGCTTGTCACTTTTACCAGCACCCGGCCAGAAGAAGAAATTCCTGTGCTGCAGTCATCCCCCATTCAAGAGGCTCCACCCTTTGAGTCTCTGTCAGAAGACATGAAGGAGTCAGCATGGTTCACTGATGGTTCAGCCATAGTCACCTCGTCTGGCCGTAAATGGACAGCAGCAGCCTACAACCCAAGTACAGACACAGTCCTGCAGGAGACCAGAATTGTTGGGTCCAGTCAGTATGCAGAGTTGAAAGCTGTGGTGATGACTCTTCAGGAGCATCCTTCTTCCCATGTCACTATCTACACTGACAGCTGGGCGGTTTTTGGATGCCCACGTGGAAGTCCAATGAATGGATGATTCATGGAAAGGTGGTGTGGGGAGGCAAGGAAGTCTGGGACTACATCTGGAAGGAAGATCACTCTCGCACCATAAATGTGGGGCATGTTGATGCACATGTGCCCCTAGTCCCAGACTTTGAGAACTATAACAGAGTTGCAGATGAAATCGCAAAAGTGAAGGCAGTTGTGCCAATTGATCCTGTCTTGATGAACTTGGCCAACTGGGCCCACAAGCAATCTGGACATTTGGGGCAGAAAGCAACATATGAATGGGCACAGCAGAGAGGATTGCCTATATCCATAGACATGATAAAGACTGTAATAGGGAACTGTACAGTGTGTGGAGAAGTGCGACAATGGCCATTGCAAATGTACTCCACCGGGTCGATTGAGAGGGGTGAGAAGCCTGCAGAGATCTGGCAGATTGACTTCATCGGTCCCCTGTCCCGGGGAAACAATGTACTGAGATATTGTTGCACTGCAGTGGACACCTATTCAGGACTTATGCTTGTTCATCCTTGCAAACGTGCAGATCAAGCCGCAATGCTTCAACTGCTCCAGAAACTTGTCGTTGCTTATGGTTGTCCCAAACAAGTCCAAAGTGATAAGGGCTCACACTTCACCGGATCAGCAGTACAGCAGTGGGCCAAAGATTCTGGAGTGTACTGGTTGTGCCACATCCCATACCATCCACAGGCAGCTGGTTTGATTGAAAGCATACAATGGGCTATTGAAGGACCAGATACGCAAACTTACACCCACACATACACTAAGGGGGTGGGATCGGGTCCTCACACAGGCAGTCATGTTGTTAAATTCTAGGCCAATAGCCAAAAGCACACCATATGAGAGGATGGTAGGGGCTGGGGCACAGATTCCTACAGCTGGAGTGCAAAGTTCAGTATTTATGTAAGGTTCCTGAAAGAACAGGGCTTAACAGATACCATGTTACTGCTTCCCATGACATAGAAACCAAGAGTGACGTATCTGAAGCTGAAGCCTATCTAGGAATGAGAGGTAATCTGGCAGGAAGGTTTGAAGTTACATTTGCATTGACAGATGAGCTTCAAGACAGTGGCTGGGACTCTGACTGGTTAGTGGATACTTCCCAGCAAGAGTGGAAAGTGAGGCTACATAACAGCAAACCTTCCAAAATAAACAGCAGTGATCTTCTGGGAAATATCAGTATATTTCCTCTCCTCCCTATTGATGTTCTTTGGGAGGGTAGAAGTGGGTACAGGCAGGGGGCAAAGTGTTAGTCAGATATCCAGGCAAGAAGCCATTTAGAGGAGAGATTTTAGCTGAAGGGCCTGGATCTACTGTTTATATATTATTAGAAGGAACAGATAATCCGCTTTGTTTTCCACTCCACAGACTGTCTCCGATTTGATCCATAGGAAGACCAGAGAAAAGTGGTTACATGATGGAAAGAATGACAGAAGATCGCAAGAGCTGTGGAGAGCAAGGCCTTTGATGTATTACAAGCCTGGACTTGTTTCTAAAGAACTTTAGAATGGACTTTCTAATGAACTTTTTTAGTTAAAGACTGAAACACCTTCTAAGTGACAGAAATGGGAGGTGTTGCATTCAAGGAAAACTAATGTTTAGAATGAGTTTAGTAGAGATTTTGTGTGTAGTCTGAGGAAAAAAAAAATCTAGGGCGAATGTGTTGCGTTTGTTACAATATGATTTTTTTTATTAATCAGACTTACGATACATGGGACATAACATTACACAATAGTGGTTGGTCATAGAGATATTGTCAGTTTTTGGCTTGAGTAGATTTCTCAAACAAATGCTGTTTTATACAATGGGGGTAGATATCATTGTTACAGTTTTCAACAGGCTATTGTCTCTATTGGTACAGTACACAAGAAAGAGATTTAGTTGTTTGATGTCTTTTTCAGCTCTCAAACTGAAAGAATGACTGTTAGATTACTGTCAGATGTTGGCTTGATTAGACAATGGGTACATAGATAGAGTTTTCAACAGTCTATTGTTTCTAAAGTTAAAGTAAAGAGGCATGTTTTCTGTTGTTTGGTAACTATGGCAAACAGCCTGACACATAAAAGGGGTGAGTAGGGACACACAGACACACACACCATCATGCTTTGAAGATCAGAATCCGCCACTCATGATACAAGAACACTGCCTGGTGTCCAAGAAGCATCATTGCCAATGGAGATCACAAACATACAGTAACAGAAGATAAGTAACTTTTAAGTGTATTTGTACTGATATAGACTATAGGCTGTTCATTTGATAGGCATTTTGCTTGTTATAGAGATCTGTCAGTCTTGTATTGTATTCCTAAGATTGTAATAGTTTTGAATGTACAGCATCTTTGCACATTTACACTGCAGAAATCTCAGCTATCTTGCTTATACCACAGAGTAACCTTACTAGATAGACGCAAGCAAAACAACAGCTATACAGAAAAGGTAATTTGAGTTGCTTAACTAAAGCAGTAAAGGCTTTTCACCTAGTAAAGTGACTGTTCACTTTGCACAATGTATGGTCAAATAGATTGGTAAACAAAGGGAAGTTGTGTTCACTTTTAATAGCCAGTCAAGTGAAAGGGAATCAATAGATGTGCATACCCTAGTAGATTTCCAAACAAACCTTAGTATGAGTATCTGTGCAAACATTTGTATGAAAATTCTGTACATACAATCATTTGACAAATGTCATTTGAAAATACTTAGGAAACATTTGCTTTTAACATTCATTTTTTAAGTGAATAAAATTAATTTTTTCAAATACATTTCTACAATAATATGGCCAGCTTAAAGCAGTTGTAAAGTCTGAAGGTTTTTTACCTTAATGCATTCTCTGCATTAAGGTAAAAAACCTTCAATGACCACCCTCTCCCCATCCCCTCCTAAATGTACGTGAGCCTGATCTTGATCCGGTGACGTGCATGAGAGAAGCGGCTCACTTGATTCTCTCCCTGCTCATTGGCTAAGAGACAGAATAGGGTGCCATTGGCTCCCATTGCTTTAAATCACAGCCAGTGAGGAGGGAGCAGGGGGCAGAGCCGAGCAGAGCTCTGTGTGGCAACGGGCTCTGGAGCTAGCCAGCATGAGTGCCATCAACTTGCTTTGGGGGTACTCAACAGAGGGGAGGAGCCAGAAGCACCAGCGGGAGACCCGAGAAGAGGAGGATTGGGGCTGCTCTGTGAAAAATCATTGCACAGAGCAGGTAAGTAAAATATGTTAGTTATTTAAAAAAAAAAAAAAGGTTTACAATCACTTTAGGAAAAAACAGACACATGACTGCATGATTAAAGCAAGCACATCTTTACTAATATTTATCCACTAAGTTCATTCACTAAGCTAATTTTACATTTTTCAAAGTGAACATATTCTTTTTCTTTAGAAAGGGAACCTTAAGATGAACATTATGCCGAGGCTGCTTTACCTTACTCTTACCAATTAGGATTCTGCAGAATTTTTTCGTAAGCTCCGAACGACTTTTATTAATTATGTCTGGCAGGGCAAACCCTCGAGGCTCAGAAGATCCCTTTTACAGTGACCGAAGCTCAGAGGAGGGGCTGGCCTCCCCGACCCAGCTTTATATTATACAGTGACAGTGTAGCGCTATTAGAAAGTGTAAATAAAGAAAAAAACTAAAACATAAAACTAAAACACATTAGCTAGACTGAATAGTCCAGTGAATATGTGAAAAAAGTGTCTACAAAAAAGTGTTGAATGGTATGTCCCTCTGATGGAGGTAGTCCCAATCTTAGGAAAATGGAGTAAGGCTTGTCTGTAATCAATAACAATGAAACTCAATGGGTTACTTACCAGCTGTGATGGACCCCAAAACAGGCTTAGGGTCTTAGGCTGTATTCATCAGAGGTTGCTCGGGTACTGGACACAGATGAATGGGACCTGGTTTAAGGTAATATCCCCAGCTCCTGGTCCGTGCAGACTCCAAGTGCTTCCCAGCCAGATAGTCGTCTCCAAAGTTGTTCCGTAAAGGGGTCAAACAGGCTTAGGGTCTTATGCTGTATTCATCGGATGTTGCTCGGGTACTGGACACAGATGAATGGGACCTGGTTTAAGGTAATATCCCCAGCTCCTGGTCCGTGCAGACTCCAAGTGCTCCGCAGCCAGATAGTTGTCTCCAAAGTTGTTTTGTAAAGGCTCCAGGAAGTAATCATAAAAGCAGAAGAAAGGAGAAGGACTCCAATGGTGCAGGTCAAAAACCAATTAGGTTTATTATTAATAAAAAATCAAATGATAGACTCCAAGGTAATAAAGTTGATCACAAAAACAGGTAATATGATGAGATAAAAGCAATGTGGGATACAAGAAATGCTGGCCTGAACGGTTTCGACACTAAGGGGTCTTCAACTGGGGCAAAACTGTATCTCCTCACATTGCCATTGAATATATACACTAATGTACCAGTAAACTAAAACCAATAGGGCTTAGTATTTGTAAAACAGTACCCAAGGAAGGATTGTATGCAGCCCACCGTCAGACATAATACGTGCGCAGACAGGAACCATCGGGATGCGCAATGCCACTGATGAGACAGCTGGGCGGTATATCGTGAGGGGCGGCGAGAACTCATAGGGCGGTCATGTGACACCTAGGTCACGTGACTGACTGAAAAGGAGGCCAGATATATGGTAGTGGGATCCAAGCCTCAATGTGAACTAAAGTCATGTGGTGTGTTCCGACCAATGGGATACAGTGGTCTTGAGAACAGTACCCAAGGAAGGATCCCACATAGCCCGGTATCAGACGTAATACCTGCGCAGATCTGAAACATCGGAATGCGCGACGTCACTGACATGACAGCTGGGCGGTGTGTCAAACATGTGAGGTGACACCTTCTGATTTATGTTCAACTTCCGGTGGGAAAATAAAACTAAATAGACACCATAAAATAAATATAAACATCAAAACATGATTAAAACACTGGTTGAGGGGTATATCTCATAGCAACCAGCAAAGAGAAGAATAAAACAGCCTAAACACAAAATAGATGATATCCAAAAAATAAATGTTTAAATCAATAGGTAAATAATGGTAATAAGTAAAAGGGCTAGATTGTTACACATACCATACGCAATATAAGAGATTATGTATCAATACTTAAATCCCGAAGTGTTGGTTTGCAGGAACACAACTGTATTTAAGGAAACTCAATATAAGTGCAATATGGGGTCATTTAATGCTGAAAAAAATGACAGAAAGAATATGTAAAGAAAGAGGTATGGAGGAGGAGTGGGACAGTTGTTCATTGCACTTTTAGTGGTGGCAAGCTTTTGTTATCACGTGAGTGTTTTTATTGGTCCAGCAGTGCACCAACACCTTTGCAGCCATTGTGCTATTGCTGGGTGTTTGGTGTGCTCCTGTACCTTTAAGGAGGGGTGGGCTCCCCTCCAGCCACCTGCTCTCATTTATCCATTAAATGCATGTGCCTCCACTGTGGGGACACTCATACTTTAGTGTTAGGACCACAGATACAATGGTGCCGTGACGTGGCTCTGTGGCTCACGCATGCATTTGCAAATGCGTGCGGACTAAACCCCTTTTTTAACACTTACTGTTAGATAGGTCAATTCGGCTGTCTGCAAGCTTGTGGTAAGTAGACTTTGGCTTTTTCCTGGGCATTCCCCAGACACTTGTTGGTTCATTGCACTTAAGCCTGATTGATAAAGCAATTAAGGTCCCACTCCACATTCATACCATGGGGCATATAACATTTTAGTTCATATATCCAGAACGTCTCGGGTCGAGACACCCCCCGTAAGCAAGAATCATCTCTCCAGTTAGTGACAAAGCGATCTATAATCTGAAACTGGGTGCCGGTGGGGTCTTTGTCATGATGTTCCAGGTAGTGGCGGGATACCGTATGTTTGGGGCATCCCTTTTTAAATTTAGCCAGGTGTTCATTTATCCCGATGCTAAAATTCCTGATAGTCCTCCCTACGTATTGTAATTTGCAGGGGCACGTAATGAGATAGACTATGTACCTAGTTACACAGGTTGTAAAGTGTTTCATAGAATATGTACGTGAAGCTATTGTAGACAAAAAGGTGTCGGTTTTTCATCTACCCAGAACATTATGCAAACAGACATTGCACCTTCTGCAGGGAAAATAGCCTTTACATTCAGGGAAAAAGGCCATGCATTCAGGGGGATTAATGGTATTAGGAGCAATATCATTCTGTATAGAACGTGCTCCTCTGAAGGTGACCCCTGCCTTATCTGGGAGCAGGGGACCCAGAATTCTATCGCTTTGGAGAATCTTCAAGTGCTTACTGATGATCCTCTTCACATCCCTATGTTGGGAAGAAAAAGACGTGAAGAAGGACCATTTACATTTGTCGTTTACAGCCATCTTGGATTTAGGCTCCAAAAGAGTCGCTCTCTCAATTCTGGAAACCAAACCAATGTCCGCATCTAGGTCAGAGGGTTTATAGCCTTTCTCTATAAATTGCTGCTTGAGAACTTGTGATTGGGAAATAAAATCGCTTTCCTGAGTGCAGTTGCGCCTTAATCGAAGGAATTGGCCTCGGGGGACAGATTTAAACCACTGGTAATGGTGGCAGCTGTCCACAGGAATGTATCCATTTCTGTAAGTAGGCTTGAAAAAAGTTTTGAATTCAAGGTGATTGTTAATAGCTGTAATTTCTAGATCAAGAAAATGTATGGTTGTGGTGCTGGCTTCGTAGTTGAGAACAATCCCTCGATCATTGTTGTTAAGAGTAGCCATGAAGGAATCAAGGGAAACATGGCTGCCTTTCCATAGGAGGAGGATGTCGTCTATATACCTGGCCCACACCAACAGTTCAGGTCTGTTTAGGGCATAGGCGACATCCCACTGGGTCATGAACAAATTGGCTAGGCTGGGGGCATATTTGGCCCCCATAGCCACGCCCTTAATCAGTAAAAAGAAGTTACCCTGGAACCAAAAATAATTGTGTTTGGTAGCGTATACCAAGAGTTCCATAATGTAATTAATATGAATTAGTGAAAGGGATGAATTTTTCTTAAGGTAATATTCAACAGCTGAGAGGCCCAAATGGTGTGGTATACAAGTGTATAAAGCAGACACATCAGCCGTAACTAAAATTACATCATCCTGGTATGTTACTTTTTCCAAAAGTCGAATGGTGTCTCCTGTGTCTTTTGGATATGATGGAATGAGTTTTACTAGAGGTTGGAGATAGTGGTCTATGTATTTCCCAATCCTGGATGTAACTGAGTTGATCCCACTAACAATCGGACGGCCGGGTGGGTTTATGGGATCCTAGTGGATCTTGGGTAGCTGATAAATAATGGGGATACGGGGTGCTGTTGGCACCAAAAACTCTTTTTCTTTTTTATTGAGAATATTAAGGGATAAACCCTTGTTGACAATTTCCACCAGGGCTTTCTTATATTTCAAAGTAGGGTCCCCTGGTAGCTGGCTATAAGTGTTATGATCGTCAAGTAATCTCTTCATTTCTTGAACATAAGTTGTTTTATCAAGTATAACGATTCCGCCCCCTTTATTCGCAGGGCGGATTATAAGATTTTTCTTCTCACACAGGGTTTTCAGGCCCATCTGGATCTTGGGGTCTTGATAAGTTCTCTTAATAGGTAGCTTGTCCAAATCATCTAATACTAAATTGCGGAAAACATTGATGGCTGGAGCCGTGTTGCCAGGCGGGTTAAAAAGGGAAGGATTAGATAATCCAGAGTGTAATATATCACTTGGTGTATGAACCCTACTAATACTGGTTGGGGTGGAAAGAAAGTGTCTCTGTACACTGAGCTTTCGAACATATTTTTGTACATCAATAATCGTGTTAAATTTATTGATTTTTCTAGATGGAACAAATTTGAGGCCCTGGTGCCTCGTTTGGTTTTAGACTTCTAGAGTGGTTGGGGGTGGGCCTGGGAAAATCCTGATGGTATGATTGTCCTGGATAGTCGTGGTTGTAATTGTATGGGATGTCAGAATACCCTTCATTGTCATGATTCATATACGAATATGAGTCATAATGGGTCTCATAGGGGTCAGCATCCCGAAGGGGAGCGAACCGATTATGGGTCCGTATGGGGGTGTTGTATTGATAGGCACCTCTCCCATGACCTGATCTGTCATTACGTTGGTTTCTAGGGGGCCCATCAGAGTGGTTGGAATAATATGAATTATCCCTGTTTCCATAATAGCCACCCCTATACTTACTGGAACCCCCTCTGCCTCTATCCACCCCGTGATTGGTCGCCCTGATACAAGGTATTTCTTGCCCTGTTTCCAGGGGTATGGGTAGTGTCCCTATTCATGGGATATAACGGGGTGGGTGGAGGGAGGGTGGTTCATATGTTAACCCCCTATTTGAAGTTGGGGCTATAGGCTCAGGATATTCAGTTGGTATATTGCCATTAAGTGTGCCTTGTTCGCCAATGAGTTTTTTCTGCCAACTAAAAACTGAATTGGTCTTATAATCATTGACTTTCCGATCATATTTTTTCTGTTTTTTTTGTTCTTTGATCCCTCTCCTCTTTTTCAAGGTGATTTCTCAAATTGGTAGAGAGGGAGACATATTCAGGTGTTCCAATAGAGGGAGTAAGTTTTCTTTTAAATTCCTAATCTCTTTGTCTATCACTAGGAGTCTGGCTTGTTTTCTTTCAATTAAGAAGCCAAGGAGTTTAATCCCAGCCTCATTGAAAAACCTAAACCATGCATCAGTATCAGATTCACCCTCCTGAGGATGGATCTCCCAGCGTAGGCCCCTAGGGACCATTAGTGCTTTGGTGTATTGTTCCAAAAATGCGACATCCCACTGGAGGTGTAGTTCAGTGACCATCACATTTTTAAGTCGCATAAAGAGCCCACTGATCTCAGTCTCAATGGTATTGGAAACAAATACCCCATTGGTGTTAAAAGACCTAGAAGTCCTATATTCAAAGACATCCATAGGGACCTTAATTGCTTTATCAATCAGGCTTAAGTGCAATGAACAACTGTCCCACTCCTCCTCCATACCTCTTTCTTTACATATTCTTTCTGTCATTTTTTTCAGCATTAAATGACCCCATATTGCTCTTATATTGAGTTTCCTTAAATACAGTTGTGTTCCTGCAAACCAACACTTCGGGATTTAAGTATTGATACATAATCCCGTATATTGCGTATGGTAAGTGTAACAATCTAGCGTGTCGCATACGACATACGCTATCAAATACAGTTAGGCCCTTTTACTTATTACCATTATTTACCTATGATTTAAACATTTATTTTTTGGATATCATCTATTTTGTGTTTAGGCTGTTTTATTCTTCTCTTTGCTGGTTGCTATGAGATATACCCCTCAACCAGAGTTCTAATCATGTTTTGATGTTTATTTTTATTTTATGGTGTCTATTTAATTTTATTTTCCCACCGGAAGTTGAACATACATCAGAAGGTGTCACCTCACATGTTTGACACACTGCCCAGCTGTCATGTCAGTGGCGTTGCACATTCCGATGTTTTGGATCTGCGCACATATTACGTCTGACGCCAGGCTATGTGGAATCCTTCCTTGGGTACTGTTCTCTGACCACTGTATCCCATTGGTCGGAACACACCACATGACTTTAGTTCACATTGAGGCTTGGATCCCACTACCATATATCTGGCCTCCTTTTCAGTCAGTCACGTGACCTAGGTGTCACATGACTGCACTACGAGTTCTCACCGCCCCTCACGATATACCGCCCAGCTGTCTCATTGGTGGCGTTGCGCATCCCGATGGTTCGGGTCTGCGCACGTATTACGTCTGACGGTGAGCTACATACAGTCCTTCCTTGGGTACTGTTTTACAAATACTAAGCCCTATTGGTTCTAGTTTACAACATGATAGGAGTTCATATCGAGGCTTGGAACTCATAAACATATGTCCGGCCTCTTTTCCAGTTACTGTTAGAGTTTAAACCCTTTTTTCATTTTAAAACTGCGGTGTAACATTTATTTATTAAGTTATATGCTATCTAGTGTTACTTAACAATTTGTTTGTTCTGCCTGTGTCACTGGCCATCCAGCTGGTCATCTGACTCCGCCCCTTTGGGGGACGGATCTCTGGCACATTAGTGTATATATTCAATGGCAATGTGAGGAGATACAATATAAAATAACGGTGTGGTTGCGCTACTGTAAAAAGAGTATCAAATGACACATATAGCAGCCAGCATCAACAAAGTAGTGACAATGTGAATAATAACAGGAAGAAACGATGCAGCGCTAAACATAAAAATCAGGATTGAGTGATCCACATAAATGTGACTATTAGCTGTGCAACGTGATAGTGTGTATCTAAATGTAAAAAATATATAAAAAACCAAATACAATATTATGATGAGTCCATGATCATATCAACGACCAATAACGTAGACATCATGGTCATGTGAATGTTCAATGAAGGTGAACAGTATAAATGTAGGACGAGTGAGAGGTTTCTCAAGGGTGATACGTGGTTCACAGAGGTGGTGTTCCAATACTCAGTATCCACAGCAAAGAATAGATGGAGCAAATACGCTTACCGGAACTGGTGGACACGTTTGCCATACGGCTAGGTTTCATACAGGCTTGAGGATCATGGGGGACATGGAAAAGGAAAAAAAGGCTCCACATAGTGCTTTAAATCCAAAAAAGCAGGTTTATTATAAACCAAACAGGGTAAAAAAACAGCATCCAGGATAAAAGTGATCACAATAAAGAATAGCGTGGTACCAAGAACAAAAAAACAATTGCAAACCGACATGTTTCAGACTAGAGGTCCTTCTACTGGGGCATATAGTTATAATAAACCTTTTTTCCTTTTCCATGTCCCCATGGTGGCTATGTGAAAGGTGTATTCCCCCAATATACACCGGTTGGAGAAATGCCTGTAACTGGACTTTGAACATCTGCTGTCCCCAGGCCGTTTACCATTGTTACAGAGGAACCAGTGGAACCTACCGTATACGCCTCTACATCTGTTTGGATCGATCGATCCTCAAGCCTGTATGACACCTAGCCGTACGGCAAACATGTCCACCAGTTCCGGTAAGTGTATTTGCTCCATCTATTCTTTGCTGTGGATACTGAGTATTGGAACACCACCTCTGTGAACCACGTATCACCCTTGAGAAACCTCTCACTCATCCTACATTTATACTGTTCACCTTCATTGAACATTCACATGGCCATGATGTCTACGTTATTGGTCGTTGATATGATCATGGATTCATTATAATATTGTATTTGGTTTTTTATATATTTTTTACATTTAGCTACACACTATCACGTTGCACAGCTGATAGTCACATTTATGTGGATCACTCAATCCTGATTTTTATGTTTAGCGCTGCATCGTTTCTTCCTGTAATGTGAGGAGATACAGTTTTGCCCCAGTTGAAGACCCCTTAGTGTCCAAACCGTTCGGGCCAGCATTTCTTGTATCCCACGTTGCTTTTAGCTCATCATATTACCTGTTTTTGTGATCACTTTTATTACCTTGGAGTCTATCATTTGACTTTTTATTAATAATAAACCTAATTGGTTTTTGACCTGCACCATTGGAGCCCTTCTCATTTCTTCTGCTTTTATGATTACTTCCTGGAGCCTTTACAGAACAACTTTGGAGACGACTATCTGGCTGGGGAGCACTTGGGGTCTGCACGGACCAGGAGCTGGGGATATTACCTTAAACCAGGTCCCATTCATCTGTGTCCAGTACCCGAGCAACCTCCGATAAATACAGCATAAGACCCTAAGCCTGTTTGACCCCTCTGTCGTATGATATTTGGGGTCCATCATAGCTGGTAAGAGTACCCATTTACCTCTTGAGTTTCGTTGTTATTGACTACAGACAAGCCTTACTCCATTTTCCTAAGATTGGGACTACCTCCGTCAGAGGGACATACCATTCAACACTTTTTTGTAGACACTTTTTTCACATATTCACTGGACTATTCAGTCTAGCTAATGTGTTTTAGTTTTATATTTTAGTTTTTTTCTTTATTTACACTTTCTAATAGCGCTACACTGTATTATCTAATTTGAATTTTGTATGTTTGAGTGTTAGCAGCTTTTTCCCACCTACTTAATTATAGTGCAGTCTTTTTCTTCACTACCAGGTTTATATTGCACAGCGGTCCACATGAATAGAGTAGTGGACTGGTGCAGACATTCAACTTACAAATTGTGTATCTCCTTAGAGCAGGAAACAGTTCCGACACCTCTGGCAGGCCTGCCCTGGAGTGGGATTAGCTACTCCCGTCTCTCTTCGCCACACCCAATATTTGAACCCACTTTACTCGAGCTCCACAGATGCTTTAGGATAGCAGAGACGGACAGTTTTCCCTCACCACTAATGCCAATTATCGGTCACCCGGACTTTATACCGGGTATCGCCGACAGGGCTTTCCGGTTCCAGCCTAAGGAGTAATTGGTCAGATCTTTTTCATTTCTTGGATCCTGTGCATATCCTCCAAAATTTGTACCCCATCCTTAATTCCTCCATTTTGGGCAAATGGCTGATCTCACAACTATCTCACTTTCTTCGATCCCTCCCAGATCATGGGTGCTTTCGTAGACAACCCACGCCATTCGAAGATCTATGCTTGGGGGATGAGCCCATATGGAAATCTCTATCTTGTTCTTATAAAATACTACTGACAGCCACATCACAACAGTATCCCCCATATCTGAAGAAATGGGAGAGAGACCTCAACGTTATTTTCTCCATGTTAGTCGGAAGTCTGGAGCCTTCTACCCCGCCAAAGCTCTCTACCCTTCCCTCCCTCTTACTCCCCCCCTCTGTCCTCCTAATTCCCTCTCTCTCTTTCCTTCTCCACACAACCTCCTACCTCAACCTTTTCCTGACACCTTGGTGTCATCCTTTTTTTCTTTATTTCTTATATTACCCAGAAAAACTCTGTCGGTATGCGGTGATTGGTAAGTGCCACCCTTATAATACCAGAGAAGAGAGCCATAACGGCAACAGCTTACAACATATAAGTGTTGTTCCCTACCTCGCTTTAACTAGTTTCCTACTAGTTAGGATCACATTTTTTTCAATTCTATTTCTGACAGGTAGGTGTATGACTCATAAAATGGAATGATCTTTTATAACTGGAGGTTCCCGCCACAGCCCTGTGTGAACAGGCTTTATTTGAAAGCGAGATAACAACCTACAGTTAATAATTTTCTTCACATGGCTGTTGAGGAACTTTGTTGATATTATCGCTGTAACCTGTTGCCTTTTTGAAATGTTGGGTTTAATGTCTATCTCTGGATGTTACCAGTTACTGTATGTGATACTATGTCTTATCGATTACTCTGCATACCTTAAAGCTTTAAAAAAAAAAAAAAAAAAAGAAAGGCAACCTTATTGTCTCAGAGCTCTCTGATCTTTCAAGACTAAATGATTACAAAAGAAAATCCTGACAGGCTGGAATGACAGTTCTGGTAAAATCTCTCAGATTTATTTTAGTTGTGAGCTCACTCAGTAAAATAACGCATTGCCACATGGCAATGCATTTAAGTAGTAAAATGATGATTGACGTATGGAAAACAATGAAAACAATGATTATAATGGTTGTGAGTGGGGGAGTGGTCGGATGAGTTAGAGCAGTGGTCCACAAATGGCGGCCCATGAGCCACATGCTGCCTTTTGCCTTTAATTGGCCCTTTTGGCCACTAATACCAAAGATGGGGCATTATTTCTCCCATTGAAACCAATGAGTTGGGCACTCCAACTGACAACAATGATGGGGCATAGTTTCTCCCACATTTGAGGACCTTTAAAAACAAAAATAGCACGTACAATGAGATCATTCCAGAAGGTTTGATGAAATCATCACTTACAGCTGAGTTGATGTAACCCTTGTACATTGTTTTTAGGGAATTGACATACACGTCTGAAATTTATAGTATATATTTCTGTCAACTGCAAATCAAAATATGTTACAAATAGACAAAACTGCATACATATGTATTAAAATATAAATATAAATTAGATAGTACAACACACAGTCTAAAAAATAATATTTCTGGACAACATGACTATAAAAACTGTAATGAAACACACAATGCAACCGTGATAACTACAGAGATGCAACTTCTATTCAACTCTACAAGACTCTGTCTTTGTCTCTTTGCCTTTTGAGTAAACAGCCACCCTGCAGTGAGATACCAAACATGTTGTTTTAACTCAGATGATAAGTGGTCTGGCTTCCTTCTGTGCTAGTCATGACAGTTTCCATGAATTCTGAACAAAGCCTTATGGGATGTCTGAAACTTGTATCATGAATAGATAGAAACATAATAGCTAGTGGGCACAACAGAATAGAAGCTGTATTTTAAAAAAATACACATTTCTCAAACTTCTGAAACTGACAAGTTTTTATCCCATTTTGTCTCCTGTTGAGAAATAACAATATATGGTTTATGGGGTATATTGCACCTGTATACATGAATGTTTGTGTGCTCACATGGGCTTAAGCATGCCCTAAGATACTGAAAGGATGAAATATGTCGCCTGCACACAGGCAAGCTTGTTTCAAAGTGCAAAGCTCTTTATTCTTGTATGATCACATAGATACGCAATGTTCCAGACCCACACAGGGACCCTTCCTCAGGCATATGATAAACAAATAACAAACAGTGCAAATATATATAGGAATCATCCACCAATAGGAGAAAACCTCTCAGTGCCCATAACCCCATTTCCCCTTCAACATGGCAAAATATTATGTGTACACACTTTAAACATATCAAATCCGTATTTGCAATAACAGTATATTATTCAGACATTCACAGTCAAAAATAGCTTGATTAATATCAAAAATAGTTTACATACAATATGCAGTTCATGTCTGGAACAATGCACAGGTGTTTTGGCAATAAGCTAATGCATAGTAGTATTAACATCGCGAGGACACCAAATGTACTCTGTAATTCTTATCTAGAGACAGGGTTTAGTGTATCAAGGTATTTATGTCATGTAATGTTCTATGTAACATTCTTAGGCAGCAGAACACAAGAATGGAGAGGATGGAGAAAAAGCCAAAAGAATTAAAAAAAAAAGGAAATAGTAAAAAAATGAAAATTCCCTAGAAACCTAACCCTATCCAACTTGAGTTATTGTAAACAAAAAGATTGCCCATCTGCATAGCCAGATTCTATCTAAAGAGTACAATAGTACATACTACATCTTTATCACATGCATGTACTGTGGTGATACAAAGTGGACAGAGTCCTGAGTTATGTATCAAGAACCAGGGCATAACAAAAAGAACGTATAAATCATGGCTGAGCAGCAGACAGGACTGGTAGTGTCCTCGATATTAAAAAGCAGTGAACAGTGAAATACAAGTAAAAAAAAATAAAAAGTAAAATATAAAACAATTAGTTAGGGTCCTTTCACACAGGCACTGAATTCGAAAGCAGCCTTAAATCAGCACATAAGGTTGGGATGTAGTAAAACCCTGCAATTGGGCTGCATGTTTCCTGCACCCCAACCGCTACCCTCTTTAGCTGCAGAGGCAGCATACAGGGGTGTATATGTGTCTAGCTGAAATGCTTTGCATCTCAGCAGAAATTATATTCCCTGTTGCTTTCAGTGGGCATAGCACCTGTCAAATGTGACCCATTCAAGTAAATAGGGCCGCTCTGAAAGCATGCAGTTGCAGTGTGCTAGTGCGGGATTCAAAGGGTTTAAATCAGGTGGTGAAGAGATTATACAACACCTCCTCACTACCTGTCAAAGCACATGCAAACATTCCCTAAATGTCTTTAATACTGTATACACTATTTATAATCATGCACAGGAAACAGGGCGTATTGGCACAGATGTCCTATCCATTAGACACATGGCTGAAACATATGTGTGGCTCATCTGAGTATATACACACCGTAAGTGGGCCAGAAGGTCCAATAAGCCTGTGTGTACATGCATCGGGTTTGGGCATTGCTAGGCTATTGGAGCAAACCGGTGACCTTTGAGTAGTGTTGGCTGTTCGACCCGTTCGTTCAACACCCAAATTTGCACGCTGCACAGTGCATTTTGCGCCCTGATTGAGCAACACGTTGCCCAATCAGGGCACAGTATAAGCCGGCTGTTAAGGAGTGTGGCCGAAAAGCTGACCGCAGCATCCTTAACAACCGATGACAGTGGTTGTCAATGGTTTTCCCCGCTGACAGCTGAATAAAAAAACCCTTTCAGTTAAACAAAAACAAAACAAAAAAATGGCATGGGGTCTCCCCAGTCCATACCAGGCCCTCTGGGTCTGGTATGGATTTTAGGGGAACCCCACACCAAAATTTAAAAGAAAAATGTTGTGGCCTCCCCCAAAATCCATACCAGAGCCGCCCTGCCCCTATATAAGAACTGTCAAATGACGGAGCCTGCAGTAGGTGGCCAGCCTTCATAGACAGTGGAGCGTTTCTTTATTTTTATTTTTTGGGTGCGGCGTGTGATGTGATTGATAATGGATTTACATTAGGAGGCACTCATTTTTATTTTTTTTTATTTTTTAATAAAGGAATTGTCAAAAACTGTGTGTTTTTACTATTTTTTGACACTTTTTCTGTGAAAAGGTAGGGGTACTATGTACCTTATACTCATTTATATAAGGGGGGAGGCCGTTATCTGGGTGCCTCCTTGTTAAGCACCCACCCCCCCATGTAAGGCCATGTGGCCTGGTATGGTTCAGGAGGGGGGTGGCTGCTCACTCATCCCCCCCTTTCCTGACCTGCCAGGCTGCATGTCTGGATAAGGGTCTGATATGGATTTTGGGGGGCACCCCACGCCGTTTAAAAAAAAATGGTGTTGGGGTTCCCCTTAACATCCATACCAGACTTGAAGGGTCTGGTATGGATGGGGGGGGACCGGGAATTGCAACTGTGAGTCAATTTAAATGTAATCTGACTTGTTTTTTTTCTTTAGAAATGTAATTTTTGCTGCAGCATGTACAATGCATGCAATAGGATTGTGCCACTTTACACTCCTTTATGCCCCAGGCACTATATTTAAAGGTATTTTTCATTTTTATTGTTGCACTTTAAGCATCATTAAAATCACTGCTCCTGAAAAAAACTATAGTTTAAAAAAAAAAAAAATTGCATTGATACATGTACCCCCGGGCAGTACCCAGACCCTTTTTATAGCCAATTACTTCCACATAAGCCTTCAAAATGGGCACTTTTGATTTTTCCTGTTCGGCTCATATAGACTTCAATGGGAGTTCTGTTGTGAACCGAACATGGGGGTGTTTGGCCCATCTCTACCTGTGAGTCACAGTGCTGCAAGCAGAAGAGGATATCCTAAGGCAAACAATTAGGAAATAGTGGGACCAAAATAGAGAAGAAAAAAGGCAGGAGAGAGAATACAGGATCAACATAAAAAATAGTGCCCCTTCGCAAAGTGAGTGCATTAATGTATTGGGTGCTACTTGCATCCTCAGCACATGCATTCAATGGGAAATATCCCTAGGCACTGTTTGTGAACACTGTAGTGAACATGAGGGATTAGAAAATACATGGCAGAATTATCAGGAAAAAACAACATGTCAAGGAAAGGTTTGTGTTTAACCCCCCAGGATGTACGTTGGTAAGGGTGTGTTACAAAACTTGTAAGGCATTTTCATATATTTAGATCTGGGGTCAGCTTGCACTGACCAGTGAATAACTAGCTGCTAGGGAAGTCTATCTCTAACATAGGTGTGCGCAGCCTATTCCATTAGGGTATGCACCCCAAAACTCGCACACATATGTGTGGGTGTATATATACACACATGGCATAGCCAGTCAGTGGGAGATCTTTCCCATCTGTCTGGGAAGGCTTGCCCATAGCACAGATGACGTTTCCAGGTGCATACATATGCTCATGGTCAGGACAGCAACTGGCCGGGCAGATGTGCATGGACGTGTGCATAGGCGCATGTGCAAGGCCTGACATGCGCCTGCCGCCAATACTGGCGCCACATGGGCTATTAAAACAGGTCTGCAGCCTTGGCTCATTGCTGTTTGGCCTACAGCTTCTGTGTACTTTGTTCCTGATTCCTGTGTCTGACCTCTGATCTTGACCCGTCTTTCTCCTGACCACGTTTGCCTGCTCTCTGCCCTGACCTCGGCTTGTCAGACTCTGCTTCTGCCTCCTGTTCTTGCCTGATCTCCCTCACTGTTGCTGACACTGGCCTGTGACCTGACTACTCTGCTGCCTGCCGTTTATGCCTGATCTGTCCAACTGTTACCAAACTGGCTTGTCTGACCCTGCATCCTGCTCATCCTGCCTGCTACAGCTCGTTCAGTCCAGCAAGCTCACATCTGGCTCCTGCCTCTTGCTGCTCATCCACGGCCTGCTGCCAGTCAAGCTTCGTGCCAGCTCATCTGCCACCAGCCTGCATGCTGCCACACTAGCCTGTTGATAACTGCTACCATGAAGACTACTGGACTAATCACAGGCACTTATACCCTGCCGTGCTCTCATAGCTGCTGTCTCACTACCAGTGGCCCCTGAGCTGGAGCTGTACGAGAGGCCTTTCTCTTCACGTCAGGCTCACTATCCAGGTACGTGACACCATCCCCCCGGTGGCACAGTGAAAGGGAAGTGGCTCTTTGGCAGAGCAGGTCAGAGGGAGATCTTTCCTAATTCCCTGATGGCCAAGACATTTTTTTCCCAGAGAAAAAGGTACAGGAACTAGCCCCCCCTGGCCAGCTCCACCCTTTCAACACTGCAGTACCTGTGCACTGAGGATTGCATAGCACATAGCACAATCAGCATTAGGGATAGTACTTACATACCCTCCGCCTTCAAAGTAGCCATTTATTGCTCACTTCTGCACACCTCTTTGCTGCCCCCCCTTCCACAGTTCCCTGGCCACAGCTCACCTCTGCAACCCTAATCAACGGCGAACCTCTTTTTCTCTAATCCACAGTTCACCTCTTCTTCCCTCAGCCACAGCTCAACTCTTCATTCTTCATCTACAGCTCACCTCATCTCCCCCTGTCCACCACTCACCTCTTCTTCTTCTGTCCACAGCTCACTTTGTTTTCCTTCACCCACAGCCCACCCCTGTACCCCTACCCAGAGATCAACTCTGCACCCCTGTCCACAGTTCACTTTCCACCATTTGCAACTCACTTTGCATTCCCCTGTCAACAGGTCACTTTCAAAGACACACAGATAGATATAGCAAATTATTAAATGCAAAATGCATATCAGCAGTGATAATAACTCCTACAAGATATATCTTCTAAAACATAAGTCACTTTTACACAGTTTTTCTGAAATTGTGTTTAAACATTTAATGAGTTTGTATGCCTATTGTAGGAGAGATGGAGTAAAGATTATGCTCCCTGCTCAGAAAGAACCTTTACCAATTGTGATTTCAGGTTATCAGTGCACAACAATGCACTTCTAATTCCATGAAGTGGGTGTCCCACCAGATTTTGAAAAATCAGGCATACTAGGGTGCTAAAAATATGTACTATAAATATATGTAGGCCACTACTTAATTTTATATAGAACTAAAATAGTAATTGTTCTCAGTATGCTATAACGGTAGATATTTAAATTTAAGAGAAAATAGTTAAACAATAATTGATGTATTATTAAACATGGACCCGCTGCTATTTTTACTACTAAAGGGAACGTATAGCATATTTTTTGTAAATGCCTATTTTGAGAGACATTTTTAAATTGTCTTTTATATTTTTACATGCGTGCTTGGTATTTTTGGAACTGTATTAAATGCAAAGATTTACAGATTAGCGTTACAGGGAACATTAGCCATTATGTACTCTTTATCTCTGTGTAACACCTGTTGAGGTACTAGACACACAGGCAGTGCATTGTTTTCAGTTAGTTTGAATACTTATAGACTTGTACTGTAAGAAGGTGCAGTAAAGAAAAGCCATCGTCTAGCAAAGCAGGAACAGAATTTGCACAAAATATAAGTATTAAGGATGAGCTGGGTTGGAAAAGTTAGACATGTCCTGTGACAGACCTAGCCGGGAGAGAGACTTTTGGAGGGGACTGTATGCTAGCCTCTTGCCGATCGATCGGGGGTCCTTGCATTTGGGGGAACGGTTCTCTTTGTGAGCTGTATGCCTGGGGACCCTTGAGGTGGTATTACTGTGGATTCGGTTCCTGGTCCCCCAGGACACACAGACTCTGGGGACACTGGATTTGCCATATTGGAATAGTGGCTTATTCATAATGCTGGGACAGATACTGTTAGGAGATGCTGATGTAAATTCCAGCACCTGTCTGTCTGTTGTCTACTAAAATGTGTATTGTAAAAAAGTCTATAGTATGGGATCTAAGAGTCATTAGATCCCCATTGTTGTTTGTGTTAATTAACTCTGCTATTGTGTGAAGAATAGTCTATGTTGATTGTGATAATGTTGATTGGATTTTCTGAACTACAAGATGGCCAGTCTGGCCTAAACGTCATGTCTGAGTCATCTAGGCTGTCTAAAGGGATTAGTTAATTAGCTCATGTTAATTAGGTTAATTAGGTTACAGCTGTATTGTTAGAGTAATATGAGCAGGAGGTCTGCACCTCCACTTTTAGTGTATAAAAGCCTGTATTTTGCAATAAAGTGAGATTCCTGTTTGAACTTACATACAGCCTGCCTGGTGTTTGTTCTGAGCTATCACAACTGGGTTAGAACGGGACACATAGCTGTAGTTCTAATCCCGGAACATTGGATGACCGAACAATCAGATGTTGCGATCTGCAATCTGATTCTATAACTGCAGAGGAGTGTTGGGAGAGTGGAACCGAGCGAGCAAGGGGCTCGTTACATTGGTGGCAGCGGTGGGATCAGATTGCAGATCGCAACATCTGATTGTTCGGTCATCCAATGTTCCGGGATTAGAACTACAGCTATGTGCCGTTCTAACCCAGTTGTGATAGCTCAGAACAAACACCAGGCAGGCTGTATGTAAGTTCAAACAGGAATCTCACTTTATTGCAAAATACAGGCTTAACAGGGCCGAGTACTGCTGGACTCTGCCCTCAACTAACAGAGGATGGATGTCCTGTGAAGGTGGATGGGACTTCAGTCTCCACCTGTATACCCCACGGATGCTGGGCAGTCAGCCCAGATCCCCAACAGCATGACGGAGTGAGCCCAGACACCCTGTCTTCTCTCCAGCGGCAGAAAGGACTCCAGGGAGAAGGGCCAGTCCAGGCCTCTCCCCAGCGGCAGATATGTTCTCTGAGAGAGGCAGAGGTTGGCTGGGTGAGTAATACTTTGTTTGGAACAATTTGTTTGGGGTACTGTGTGGGTACAGGCATTAGAGGACTGGAACTACTGACTAACTTCGGAGTCAACCCATCTGGGGTCTCCTCCTGTTAGTCTCCTGCCGAAAGGGGAGAAATGTGACAGACCTAGCCGGGAGAGAGACTTTTGGAGGGGACGGTATGCTAGCCTCTTGCCGATCGATCGGGGGCCCTTGCATTTGGGGGAACGGTGCTCTTTGTGAGCTGTATGCCTGGGGACCCTTGAGGTGGTATTACTGTGGATTCAGTTCCTGGTCCCCCAGGACACGCAGACTCTGGGGACACTGGATTTGCCATATTGGAATAGTGGCTGATTCATAATGCTGGGACAGATACTGTTAGGAGATGCTGATGTAAATTCCAGCACCTGTCTGTCTGTTGTCTGCTAAAATGTGTATTGTAAATAAGTCTATAGTATGGGATCTAAGAGTCATTAGATCCCCATTGTTGTTTGTGTTAATTAACTCTGCTATTGTGTGAAGAAGAGTCTATGTTGATTGTGATAATGTTGATTGGATTTTCTGAACTACAAGACGGCCAGTCTGGCCTAAAAGTCATGTCTGAGTCATCTAGGCTGTCTAAAGGGATTAGTTAATTAGCTCATGTTAATTAGGTTACAGCTGTATTGTTAGAGTAATATGAGCAGGAGGTCTACACCTCCACTTTTAGTGTATAAAAGCCAGTATTTTGCAATAAAGTGAGATTCCTGTTTGAACTTACATACAGCCTGCCTGGTGTTTGTTCTGAGCTATTACAACTGGGTTAGAATGGCACATAGCTGTAGTTCTAATCCCGGAACATTGGATGACTGAACAATCAGATGTTGCGATCTGCAATCTGATTCTATAGCTGCAGAGGAGTGTCGGGAGAGTGGAACCGAGCGAGCAAGCGTCCAATGCGACTATGGGGGGTTATTTACGAAAGGCAAATCCACTTTGCACTGCAAGTGCACTTGAAAGTGCACGTGGAAGTGCAGGCGCTCTAAATCTAAGGGGAAGATCTGAAATTAATGGAAGCTCTGCTGATTTTATCATCCAATCATGTGCGAGCTAAAATGCTGTTTTTTATTTTCCTTGCATGTCCCCTTCGGATCTACAGCGACTTTACTTCCAAGTGCACTTGCAGTGCAAGTGGATTTTCCTTTAGTAAATAACCCCCACATATCTCTTGTATCTAAATTGGAATCGGTCTTACAAATACTACAAGAATATAAAAGCTTCTAATGGATTGAAAATAAGGTGCTTAATTCATAAATATATGCTATATTTTAATCTCATGTTAAGCCAAATTGCAAGCATTCTGTTAGACAGGAAGTGCAGTTTTCCGTTACTTCTTTAATCATTGTTTTACTGAGAAGAAAAAATAAAAAGAATACTGAAGGTTTTATAAAGTTCTATTGCAAAGTACTTTCCTGCTGAGTCGGGAGCTTATTTATTGATCAGTGACATGAGCGCAGAGTGGACTATCACAGGATCCACTATAAGAACTAAATAATTATTTTCTGAGAAGAAAAAGCTGTGCGTTTTCAAGCAAGGCAATAGCATTTACCAACTATTGTATATTCATTAACATTGTCATGCACCTAAAGCCCAACTCCAAGACTGGGAATAAAACCCTTGCAGTGAAGTCCCTCCACAGTGGAAGGGTTACATGCACGTTAGGCCTAGGGGGAACTGAACAGGATGTAATCTGGTGCTGTCCTCTTCTCCCTGAAACTCCAGGCTGTGGGCAGGCCCTTGACGTCATCATATTTAATGTAGATAAGTGCTCTCATTATTTACACTGCTTGTATCATGATCTGTGATTGGGGGAGACAATCCTGTGACTGATCAGACTCTCCTCCATTCACAGTTAGTTTTACAAGTAGTGTAACCAATGCAGGTTCTCCCTGTGCCTGTGCATATTTCCTCTGGGTACTCCAGTTTCCTCCCACACTCCAATGACATGCTGGTATCTTAACTGGTTCCTGTCTAAATTGGTTGTAGTATGTATGTATGTGAGTTAGGGACCCTAGATTGTAAGCTCCTTGAGGGCAGGGACTGATGTGAATGTACAATATACAGTATATGTGTAAAACACTACGTAAGTTGACAGCGCTATATAAGTACCTGAAATAAATAAATAAAATAGCTTTTTTCAGTGGAGGAAAAGGAAGGAGTTTGCATGCCCCTTTTTGAACCATCTGAATTGCTGTCTTTCATGAAGACTTTGAACCTACTAACCACCACAGTGGCAGAAATTTGGAGAAAGGAGAAGGACCAGCATTCCTGAAGTGAAGATTTCTCCAGGATCCTGCTGTCACGGGGGTGGGGGGGATAAGGGGGAGTGAGGCAAGGCTGCTGCAATTATCTTTCTCCCCTTTACCTGGGAAACTCCACCACTGTCTGAAGTTCCTGAGATGTGGGCATGCCTTCAAGACTCTTAAATACAATGCAGGACCAATGGTCCTGCATTGTAGTTGATGATGTCAGAGAGCTGCAACCAGTTAGGCAAATAGGAGGTGCTGCTTTAGAGGACCAGTCTTACAAAGTGGAGGAAGCCTGCAGGAGTGAGGAATAAGGTAAGTATTTCACCCTATGCACCATTCCCTAGACAAAATACATATTTATTGCTTGTAGTATGGAGGGGAAACCACTGCAAGGGTAACTTTTTCTCCAGCCCAAAGTTCACCTTTAAGTGAAATTAGACTGTTAATGTAGTCATACTTTTCTCATGGATTTGAAAAAATGTAAAAAGAACATAGAGGTATATAAGGTAAATGAACCTTTCTTATCCAGTTATAAAATAACTGCTGGACAATTTATTTGAAATGACTATTAACTACATCTCAGTGAGATAAGTCAGTTGGAAAGATACCAGCTTTCTGTTTCAGTTGCTTTGCCTCAGTCCCTAGTGAGGACTATGGTTCATTTAAGTGTGGCTGTGGTAATAATATATGTTATGGTTAAAGAAGTTGAGGTATGGTCATAAATTCAATGACACCTTGGAGCAGATAACTGGATCTAAATGCTCACAGATTCTGCATTCCAGCCAGGTGTTTAGTAGTTCTACTTTCTAAAAGCTAACCATTTAGCCAGATGTCAAACAACATTTAGCTCTCATAAACAGCTGTAGACGGTGCCATCAAATAGAATTATAATTTTATTAATTCATCTTTAATTAGTTGATACAGCACAGAACATGCAGTAATTTAGTCATAATTGCCTTGACTAAGACACAGCACTTGAAGGGATAGATTCTGCCTGTGATACTTTATTACATGAATAATGATCATGAAAAATAATTATAAATGTGATAATGTTACTTTCTTTTTATGAATCTCTGACAGTAGCGTAGGAAAGGTAGTACCTATCAAAAGGATTTCAGCACACATCATATCACTAATGTAGCTTTAGCTTAATTGACATAATGTAGATGAGAGTGGCTATGCACCCAACATGGATTAATGGCAGCTGTGTAAAAATAATTTATTACACAAGTCAGTCTTAGCACAGTGTACTTTTGTTTCATATATAATGGCCATTCTGTTGTAGAATGCAAAAATTGCTGAGATATATTTTTTAAATTTGCTGAGATACAGTACATTTTTGGCTATATGGAGTACTGAAAAATGATGGCTGTAAAGAAATATAAAGGCCAAGGTCAGGTTATGTATTCTTATATGTAAATGTAAAATATGTATTCATAATTCTGATTATGTCACCCATATTAGAATGCTAGAAGAAATTAGACTTGTTTGATGGTTATCCTAACAGGAAACCTATTGCTTTTATGTACGCTGGTATGAACCAAGGTCAAAACATTCCTAACTATGGAGGAAAAAGGTTAAAGCTGCTTTACCTCACTGAAGACTGACATATTTATTGCTCTCTCAAGTAAAAACCAAGTGTTCAAGTAATCAAACAAGAAAAAGTCTTCAAATCTAAATAGGTAGTAATCATTGATGGATAATTTTATTGCAGCTAAAATCACTGAAAATTGACAGGTCTTGAGTTCATTTAGGTCTGTCACCTTTCATGGATTATTACCTGCAGTACATAATCTGCTAATTATCACTGCAGTTTTGAGGGCTTCAGTAACTTCATTGACCTTTGCTGGATCCTCTTAAATCCCCAGAGAGCACATTTTTGTTTTATCTTCAAAACTCTAGGTCAATTCATAGAGTCATATATAACTCTAGATGTGTAGAAACATGAGTTTAGTACCTAAAAAGAAAGACTTGCAGATGTGAGGAGTCTCTGTTCCAAAACTGTTCTGCGTTGTCGCTTCAATAGATGTAATTGGAGTTTTAATGATGATTTTCTGCAGTTGTTCACACTGCAATAGTCCTCAGTTTGTGTAAATTTGACCCCCCCCCCCCCCCCCCCCTTATTGTAGAGACAATTTTCACATGCATATAAAAAATAGCATTTTTTGCTTGAAAATTTGTTAAAAATCCAACAAACATTATACATTATATGTGTGCAGGGTGTAAATACGTGTTTGCATTTGCACGTGTGCACAGGGGGACAGGGGTGCTTTAATTTGTTTTTACATTTTTCTATTCATTTTTTTTTTCATTCAACTTTATTGCTTTCACAAGGGATGAACAACATCCCTTGTGATAGCTTGGGCAGTGACACGTATCCTGTTTTAAGAGATTAGGGGTATATTAGAACTCCTGATCCCTCCTCTGCCCTCCAAGGCAGCTGATCAAACTAAGATCAGTTTTTAATCGGCTGCTTCCCTGGCCAAGTAAACACAGAACTGAAACCAGAAGAGACAAAATCCTTGTCATGTCCAGCTTCATTCATCACAAAGAAGAGAGTGTAAGAGGTATCTCTCCCTCTCCTCTGTGTGCAGCCAGCCAGGTTGTAGCAGAGGCCAGCGGCAGAGGGATGGGCCCTTCCAAGACCTTTTGAGTCACTTGGATTACTTTTACCAAAAAGGCCATCGCTGTCACTAGAAAATAATGCCAAGATCATGGCTGCAGCTGAGGGCCTATATATATATATATATATATATATATATATATATATATATATACAGCCTAAGGACAGCAATTATTTAATTGTTAGAGCAGCCTTTCTCAACCGGGGTGCCGCATAAAGTTCTCAGGTGTTCCGCGGCAAAGGAATTAAAAACCAACTAAAGTAGGCAATTAAATCCAATCTTTTTTAATGTCAGATCAAGTCTTTTTTTTTTTTTTTTTTTTACTGCCGGTGCTGGTCCAGTCCATTTTAACCCCCATTAAATTCACACAACATAATAAGTTCACACCATTGGTTTCTAAATACACGTTGGTTGCCTGCATACTTTTCTGGGTTGCAGAGAGGAGTAGTGGCAGCGGCAGAGAGAAGGAGAGAGCCAGGAGGAGGTTGAGTGGGGGGCAGTAATCAAACCCTGCACACACCCGATCTAAGAGCAATCCAGTGTTAACTCCTGTGTACAGACAGGAGGGAGGGGAGCTGGAGGGGGGAGGGGGAAAGAGCACAGCCTTCATCTCTTTCCAGGTCTCTCCCCCTCTTTGCTGCTGTTACTACTCATATATCCAGTAAATTTCGGGAAGGGGGAATTGTTCTGGTGACACAATGGTAGAAGTGTACCAAACAATTGTTTTGTGATAGGTGGGGGGGATTGGAGGGGGGGGCAGAATTTGTGCTAGGAGGGGGGATTTGTGCTAGCGGGCAGGGATTTTAGGAGAGAGGATTTACAATCTACTGACCCCTGAACTCTGCCTCACAAACTACATTTCAGGGTTTGTACACATGAAGTGCACGGTTTCCCATACCACACACAAAAGCACTGCCTTTTGCAGATGCACAGGGGTGCCATTAATTCACCACACACGTCTAGCAAATGGACATTCGTTCACGCCCACTAAAATGCATGTATTTTGGTGTGGCACAATTTTAAAAATCATTGGGGTGCCTTTTTTGTGTGTAGATAGAACAGCCCACAGAAAAATGCAATGTGCAGGAACATGCAAAAGAAGCATGTGCACTGGATGCCCCTCCTGGTGTGAATGAACCCTCATACTAGTGTGACCTGAGTTTGTGCACAATTCTAAAGGGAGCCTTGACTAAAATGAGGTTGAGATGCACTGTGTTAGGGTTTTGGTAATCACTAAAGGAAAGCACTATAATTTTACTGAAACATGGGTTATCAAAAGGTGAAAGGTGAACATTAGGCTCATTTTGAAACAAATTATAACACAAATTCGTATTCTTGAACCTTTAGTTTAAATCAGCTAAACACATTCCAGGTGCATCAAGATAACATATGTTCGATGTCTTAAAGTAGTAAAAAACAATAAGGGCCAAACAGAAAAGCCTGCATTCTGCCAGCATGCTGCAGAGTGGGACACTTGCTCTTTGTGTGAAAGCAGTGGTCTTACTTCAGACATCCAAAACCTTCCTCTACTGAGTCAGACCCATAGTTCTACAGTCAGGAGTGCTCACACTGCCTGATAATTGGATAGCTCTGGCTCTGACTCAACAGAGGACATGTAAGACTTCTGCAAACTTTGGTTGTGGTGCACCTGGACTATAATAAGCTAATTTAAAATTAAATAGGCTTTAGACATTTATCAAAATGTTTGCATTTTTTTAGTCTACAATATTTACCAGTAGATCTCATTCTTTGGATTTTCAGGTCACACTACTTGGACAGCTGCTAACGATCAGTCACAAGAGATTCAACAAGGTGCCAATCTGACATCAATGTTATGCCAACAGAAGCCATATGGATATTGCCTGGATGATTAAGACATCTGTGAGACATATCATGGAAAGAGTGGGAATTCCTCCACTGCTCCCTCTTTTTCAGAGATTTGTGTGAAGTATTGTATCCCTAGAAGATGCAGTATTGTATCCCTAAATCCAATATGTTTATCTTTACATTAAATGTTAAATTGATATATCTGTCCAATGGCATGGAAAAGAATGGGGATTAAGAATGAAAAATACAACTGAAATATGAAAAAATAAATTTGAAATGAAAAAGAGCTGTGAAGTAAAATAGAAGGATTTCTAAAACCTTACAACACACTTTTTGCTACAGGTAAGCCTATAACAAGGCTTACCTGTAGCTACCCAGGATATGTCCTAAACCTGAATGGTTAAGGAGATATCCCCTCTATTTGTATGTGCTGACGTCATCGGCACATGCGCAGTGAAGAAAACTAAAGCAATGGCACGTACGTGCTGTTGCTTCGGTGAATGTGCCATTACCGGCGGTTCCTGCGTGCATGCGCTGGAGTGACTTCATCGTGGCTCAGGCCAATCACAGCACCGGAGCCCGCGATACCCGGAAGTAACTCCGGGAGCGATGTCGGCTGCCAGAGAGGTGTACGAGGATGGCTGCAGGGGCTTCGATCTCAGGTAAGTAATTTATAATGAGCTAGTAGGCTACTATGCCTTTGTCTTGCAGGTTTTTTTTTTTTTTTGTCCTAGGGTTTACAACCACTTTAAGGGGGTGAGAGGACAGAGCAAGGGTCATGAAAAATAGCAATTATAGAAAGACAGTTTGTGAACAGAAAGAATTGGAGAGCTTAATGAGAATGGCAGAAGAACAAGTTAACACCTTTAGGACAGATCTGTCTGTGCTCACATATTGATAGTGACAACTGACATAATGTTTGCAACTAGTATCTTTAATGAAACTGAGGAAATATTTTACATATGCCTAACAAAAGAGTCTCAAACTTTCCTCATGTTGGTTCAGACACTACTAGTTTTAAAACTATAGCTCCACTTTAATTGAAAACCTGTATTTAAAAACTAGTGTGAACCTATAGTATTATTTTGATTTAAATCTTCATGCAATAATTTTTGGAAAATTGTGCAAAGGCTTTAATATAAAAGCTTAGGCAACCAACATGGACAGTACAGTGGATAAGTGGTTAGCACTGTTTCCTCTGGGTACTCTAGTTTCCTCCGAAGATATGCTGTCAGGTTAATTGCTTCCTGTCTAAATTGACCCTAGTATGTGTATGTATGAATGTCAGTTTGGGACTGTAGATTGTAAGCTACTTGGGGACAGGGATTGATGTGACTGTACAATATATATGTAAAGAGCTGTGTAAATTGACAACGCTATATAAGTAGTTGTAATAGATAAATAATACTGTTCCCGTGTAAAACATACCACAGTAGTTATAGACCTTTATAGACATCCCATCATTACTGTTCTACATGACAATGAGCACACACATGCTATATGTATAATTCCCCTATTGGTTAATAGTGCACAGATACTGTATGCACCAACATAAATGTTCAAATAAGCTTGTTGATTCTTATTGGTGACGGGATTTTAAGGGACAGGAATCTGGTGACTTCATTTGAGTTATCTGGCTTACAAAACACAATTTTTTTCACAAATGAAAAAAGAGTCAATATTGGGACATCATCACAATATTTTCTTCCTTACTACTTGTCACATACAATTTATTTCATTGACCGATCACAAGTTTTATGTCTTAGTGGGATGCTTTGAGATTGCTTATTCTCACTATTCTTTTTGTTTAATCCCATATATGATATTTTATGACTATTTTATGCATATCTATGTAGAGGTACATTGGGGGAAGGAGGGGGGTTCAATAAAGCTGCTGCACCACTTTTCTGGTGATTATTCCTCTTGTTAATGTATTGCACCAAATTAATTAATAATTTAAGACACATTTGGTTCTGACAGCAATTCGTGCACCAAATTGAGGTAATTCTAAAATGAACCACTTTTACATCCTGTTGGATTGAATGCATCACCTTTACAATGTGTCACACTGAATGTGCCAAATGTAAACGTAGAGCTAAGAGCTACAGAGAGAAAAACTGGCTCAGACATATTTTGCAAAAGTGTCTTTCATGCACAATAATGCCCCGTACACACGGTCGGATTTTCCGACGGAAAATGTTCGATGGGAGCTTGTTGTCGGAAATTCCGACCGTGTCTAGGCTCTATCAGACATTTTCCATCGGAATTTCCGTCACACAAAATTTGAGATCTGGATCTCAAATTTTCCGACAACAAAATCCGTTCTCGTAAATACCGATCGTGTGTACACAATTCCGATGCACAAAGTTCCACGCATGCTCGGAATCAAGCAGAAGAGCCGCACTGGCTATTGAACTTCATTTTTCTCAGCTCGTTGTATGTGTTGTACGTCACTGCGTTCTTGACGTTCAGAATTTCCAACAAGATTTGCGTGTATGCAAGACAAGTTTGAGCCAACATTCGTCAGAAAAAATCCATGGATTTTGTTGTCGGAATGTCCAATCGTGTGGCATAAAAGTGGATTAGCATGAGCCAAATCCAAGTACAAGTTCTAGACAGGTATATGAATTTGGCGCATTCCTCACCACTTTTAGAATGCATGAGAGACAGTTTTGCAAAATCTGCCTGTGCCAGTCTTTATAAATTCCAGGGGTTTATCCTGGACACACTTTAGTTTGATATTATTTTCACTTCAGAAGGATGGTAAAGGTATATAATTAAATATTTGTCACAGAAGATAGATGAACGCTACACTTTTTTGTTTTATTTATTTTATCTTGGTGTGAAAGGTATGAAACACACTTTGTGTGAGCAAGCTGCTCATTTAGTATTTGGTAAATTATTTCCTGGTTGCGCTGAGAAATTATTAACTTTCATTAATCAAATTTATTTAAAAAAAAAATCAACTAGTATGTCTTCAAATTAACTTCCCCACATTAGATGAATAGCGCTGTGAGTCAATCAGGCTCCTCTTCTTTGCCCAATGCTAGTCTAACAGCATAATCATGCTTACAGAGAAATCACAGGTATGACCTTTTCAATGTACCTGTCTTTTACTGTCTGGATGATGATAGTCTGAAGGAGTAAAGGTAATTGAGGGAGCTTAATTTCAGCAATCAGTTTTCACTTTTTCTTTAACAATTAGCTTGGCTTACACACAGCAGCAGCACTCTAATCTGATTAATTTGAGCTTGAACAAAAGGATTTTTCAGGTGGCTTTAGAAGTGACACATGCTTTTCTATCAAATGATAGTAAGTCAGCTTTAACTGGCAAAACGGTATTGGACAGTAGTTTGCTGTGGCTGTCCTTGTTCTCGCTGGTGCAAAACCGTCCTGCCACTAGCCAATTTCTATCAAGCTCCCATTAAAAATTAAAAGACCGCAGATGTTACACTAGGGTAAAATTTGCCAGCAGCAGGACATTTTTAATGAGGAGAACTGGCTGAAATGTATTAGGGAAAAAGAGTACAGAGAGGTGTTTTACTGTTAGAATTACGAAACTACAAATGATACAGCAGTGAACAATTGGCCATCAGAAGGACAATCTTAAATAGTAAGCCTAGGTCCAAATATACTAGATTCAGAGAGCACAGGCTGGATCCAGGGCTGCCAGCCGTCATTATTTTCATGGACAGTTTGTAAGAAACAGTCTGTTTTCTCCGTCTCTTAAAATCTTTGAATGGCAGACATTTCCCATAAAAATACCCTGGCTGGCACCATTCTCCAAGTCTGTAACTGTTTCCTAGACCCTAGAAATCTCCATTACCATTAATTTCTACATAAAGAGGATAGAGGCCATATCTGCTCCCCCTTCCATTCCATTTCCTTTGTCCATACTACAACACCTGACATGCAATGATATGATCTACTGGATGCTATGCTGTGCCTGTAAAGGGCTTGTGCAGACAGCAGATTTGGAACTTATAGTGGGCAATTGATGCTGGTTGCTTGCTACCACTACCTGGGCCTGGGGTTAGTCAATGCCTGACACTCGGTAGACCAGGTTTAGTGACTCAACCTTGGCCCGTGGGGGCCATAATTGGTGAGTGAGCATTCTGTATACTGAACACCCTTTCTCCTTTCTCTTCTTCCCCCTTTTTCCTTTTCTCGCTTGCTCTCCCTCCCTCTTTATATCTTCCTCACACACTTTTTTGCTTTCTTCCTCTCCCTTTTTCCTCCCTCTATCCTCCTACTTGCTCTTTTCCTTCACTCTCTTCTCCTCCTCTCTCCCCCTCTTTCCATCTTTCACCTTCCCTCTCTCTCTCACTCCCTCACCTATCTCCCTCCCTCCTCCCCCCTCACCCCTCTCTCTCGCTATCTCTCTCTCCCTGCCTTCCCACTCTCCCTTTCACCTCTCCCTCCCTTTGCTCTCTTTTTCACTCTCTCCCTCTCAGTTACTTCTCTTTTCTCTCCCCCCCCCCACCCCTGTCCATTTTACCCTCTCCATCACCTCACTCCCTCCGTTTTCTCTCTTTCCTTCTTAGTGCTTTCTCTCTTTATCTCTATCACTGCTTTCCCACTCTCCCTTTCACCTCTCTCTCCCTTTGCTCTCTCTTTCTCTCTCTATCCCTCTCAGTTACTTCTCATTTTCTCTATCCTCCTCTCATCATTTTTACCCTCTCCCTCACCTCTCCCCCTCTATTTAGCCTCTTTCCTTCTTAGTTCTTTCTCTCTTTCTACCTTCCCTCTCTCCATTCCTTCCCTCTCCCTCTTTGCCCTCTCCTAAGATGGGCTCATACAAAGTGTGTGGACAAAAAGCATATTTAATGCAAAGTAAATGTTTTTTTTTTTAATTCTTAGTCCTGAGATTTTTACTGTATGTGAGACTGCCACTTGTAGCACACTAATTAGGAGTATTTTGTGGGTACAAGGTCTGTGGCATAGGTCTTACTTTCTAATACATGTTTCTGTCATATTCCATTTTTCCATTTTAAAAAATGTGCTCCGACTGTAATTTTTTTTTCAAGTTTTGTCAGTATAAAAAGTGGTGGGGGTTTTTAACCCTGGTTGGGACTTTACTAAAAAATAAGGTGCTGCAAAGGATACAGCAGTGTAAAACTGGCCTGCAGTAACAGGTGCACACTGTTTAAACAGATGGACAGTAAAAAAATGAATGCTCTGCTTTAGGCACCCCAAGCTTAAAAGGCCCTATCAAGATAAAAGAAAAAAAAAGAAAATTAAAGCCCCAAAAGACGACACCTGAGACCAAAGCCCACTTTTTCCTTTTTTTTTTTTTTAAAGAAAAGACTTAAAGCACAGAAAGGTTTGCTATGGATGGGACAGCAGTTTAAAGTGACTGCCAACCTCAGATTAACCATGAAGTACAGTACCTGACCGCGAGATTGTGTTTCCAGTACGATACCATCGCGCTGGTTCTCAGCGACAGGGTGCTGTGCATGTCGCGCTGGCTCGCTCATCGGGAAAGGAAAACATTTTTCCTTTCGTGATGAGTGACAGGCAGTGCTGACAGCTGTCTGGTATGAATCCTGAGGGGGAACGCCGCGCCAAATTTTAAATAAAAAAACAGCGTGAGTTCCACCCCAGGGGCATACCAGGCCCTTAGGTCTGGTATGGATTGTAAGGGGAACCCCCTACGCTGAAAAATTGACGTGGGGGTCCCCCCCAAAATCCATACCAGACCCTTATCCGAGCATGCAGCCCGGCCAGGAAAGGGGGTGGGGACGAGCGAGCGCCCCCCCCTCCTGAGCCGTACCAGGCCGCATGCCCTCAACATGGGGGGGTGGGTGCCTTGGGGGAGGGGGGCGCCCTGCAACCCCCCCACCCCAAAGCACCTTGTCCCCATGTTGATGAGGACAAGGGCCTCTTCCCGACAACCATGGCTGTTGGTAGTCGGGGTCTGCGGACGGGGGGCTTATTGGAATCCGAGAGCCCCCTTTAATAAGGGGGCCCCCAGATCCCGGCCCCCCACCCTATGTGAATGAGTATGGGGTACATCGTACCCCTACCCATTCACCTAGGGAAAAAAGTGTCAATAAAAAAAAGTACACAGCTTTTAAGAGTAATTTATTAGGCAGCTCCGGGGTCTTCTTCTGACTTCGGGGGGTCTCCTTCCGACTTCTCCCGGTGTACGGCCTCTTCTCCCGGTGTTCCGCCTCTTCTCCCGGCCCCTCCGCTATCTTCTGGGTCCCCGCTGGCAAAAGAGCTGGAAGAAGATAGCGGAGGGGCCCGGGAGAGGAGGCAGAACACCGGGAGAGGAGGCCGAACACCGGGAGAAGACGGAAGGAGACCCCCCGAAGTCGGAAGAAGACCCCGGAGCTGCCTATAAATTCATCTTAAAATCTATGTACTGTGTTTTTTTTATTGACACTTTTTTCCCTAGGTGAATGGGTAGGGGTACCATGTACCCCATACTCATTCACATAGGGTGGGGGGCCGGGATCTGGGGGCCCTCTTATTAAAGGGGGCTCCCGGATTCCGATAAGCCCCCCGCCCGCAGACCCCGGCAACCAACGGCCCTCGTCAACATGGGGACAAGGTGCTTTGGGGTGGGGGGGCCGCAGGGCGCCCCTCTCCCCCAAGGCACCCACCCCCCATGTTGAGGGTATGCGGCCTGGTACAGCTCAGGAGGGGGGAACACTTGCTCGTCCCCACCCCCTTTCCTGGCCGGCCGGGCTGCGTGCTCGGATAAGGGTCTGGTATGGATTTTGGGGGGGACCCCTTACAATCCATACCAGACCTAAGGGCCTGGTATTCCCCTGGGGGAACCCACGCCTTTTTTTATTTAAAATTTGGCGCGGTGTTCCCCCTCAGGATTCATACCAGACAACTGTCAGCACTGCCTGTCGCTCATCGTGAAAGGAAAAAAAGTTTTCCTTTCCGGATGAGTGAGCCATCTCGGCGCTGGCTCCCGCGACGGGGCTCGCAGGTGTCAAATCTCGCCGAGAAATGCCGCAAAATTGACACAATATCGCGGTCACCTACTGTAAAATGAAACCCTAAAGCTCCAAATAATAAGAATAAAGTAAAAGGCAGCAAAGGGGTTAATTTCTCAAAGAACCAGCAATCATATTTACAGTAAAGTTTGCCCACTGACCCTAATATCTCCCTATGATGTTTGTAAGCTTTCCCTACAACAGCTTCCAGTACACTGACACTGATCCCAAGATTTTTACTGGAGTCTTGCGTTAACTACTGAAATCTTTTGTGATAGTAATGCAGGGTAAGCACATCAAGTGAAACCAATACAATGATTATTAGCATTAAAATAAGTTATGAGTTAATTATCATAAAATGGAACTTTACCTAGCTTAACTCCAGCTTTGTGCTGTCCCGGAGCAGCCCACAGGCCACTGTCACCTCTAGCCAGTCAGCTTTCAGGTACCGATATCTGGCTATTTTAATTGGTCAGGCCGAGGTGACGTCACTCCTGCACATGCGTGGGACTTCAACCATCTCAACATTACTGAAATTGTGCACTGAGTTATATATGCTCAGTGTACAGTGGTGGATAGGCAGGTAAGAAACTTTAATGCAGAAGAGACAGAGTACGTCTCTTCTGCATTAAAAATCATGCCTGTTTCCCAACATTTTTTAAAATTAAATTAAAGTTCCTAAGATATTACTATGCTATATTGCTTCAATGCAATATTTACTATCGTAACACAGTTGGATTTTAGGTTCTCATACAAACCTTTTATAATACTGCACATATATATTTACTTATATACTTTTATAATCAGGAATATTTCTAACTATTCTAGATTTATTTCTAAATCTTGTGTTTAAAACTTCATTTTTTTTTAAATTAAAGCTCCACTTTAAGATATTATTATGCTTAGTTGCTTCAATGTAACGCAGTTGGATTTCAGGTTAGGTATATATATATATATATATATATATATATATATATATATATATATATATATATATATAGCTAGATAGATATATGGATATCTATTCTACTATAAAACCACATTTATATCAACTTAACACAAAATGTAATTTATGAACTAGTCTAGGTTTACTTCTAAATCTTGTGTTTAAAACTTAATTCTATTGAATTTTAAGGTGATGCATATACTGCCTGTTGGTAGGTTGAAGGACAAGTCATTTAAATACTTTAATGTACTGTAGCAGTATCCCACTAGGCATACTTTGAAGTATCACATTATTAAGATCAAATGGAAATTACTAAGTAATGAAATTGAGAGTATATAAAATGTCCATATGGTTCAAGCAGGAGATAACACTGAAATAGAAAGTTAGGCAATGCGATTACCTCCTGCCTGTGTACATATGAATACATAGCATAGTGGATCATGAATGACATGTGGACCATGTTAGTTAACATTACTGCAAAGCTTTTAACTTCCATTTAGCCATACTAAATTGCACCAATGAATACATAGATATATAAAAAATTATACAGCATGAGTGCAATAAAAATAGCTTAATGGGCTACTATGTATTCTTGCACATACACTTATAAACTAGCTAAATTGAATTGTTTCCATTTTACTTTTAAAAGGTTTATGGATTGAGTTAACACAAATGCACTGCGTACCATTTTTCTTTTAGTCATTGTTCAGATGCTGAATGAAGACATTTTATTTTTGCTATCTAAGATTTGCAGGCATGAAATAGATATGCTGTAAATATGACAGAATATGTGATAATATCTTCTGGTCTTAGAAACCAAACGGACTAGGAATTGCACCAGGTTTTATTTATATTGCCATGTGTTACTTGTAGCTGGTGGCTATTATTCACTGAAATAAAAAAAGTTTAAGGGACGAAATTGCAGTTTTGAAACTTACACCATAGTTTCAATACAAACACCATAGGGGGAATTATTCTAGTGGGGAGAGACACTCAGTAAAAATCAGACAGGAAACCTAACCTTTTCCTACTTTATACAAAAATAAATAAAGTTGTGGCTGGAGAGGACTTTAATGGTCTGGCAATATTTCAATGGTTCCAGTTGTGGCTTAAACACTGGCTGCAATATTTATATTTATATGGCATTTGAATTTTTGCAGGTTTGCGGTCATTGACTAGCATTCAATACACGTATAAGATATAGCTATCCATTGTTAAAGTTGCTATATAATCATACATTCATTGTAGCAATCCATAATACAGATTTAAGTTTGAATGCATCTTAATAAATTTAAATCCTAGTTCTAATGGTTAGAATGAACAAGCTTATTTGGTTTCTTAGTAATGACAAATCCAATAACTACAAAGCCTACCCCTATTCTTACTATTCATATAGTCCACTCATAAGACACATATTCTCTCTCTCTCTCTCTCTCTCTCTCGCTCTCTCTCTCTCGCTCTCGCTCTCTAGTCTGCTGTGTATAACAACCCAATTCCCTGCGAAAGAAAGGAAGTTTTTATTAAATTCAGATTTGTTCACATATTTCACTTGGTAGAAGAAATATGTAGCTTGAAGGTTGTTGATAAACTAAAGATGCAAAATAAATATGTGTGCTCCTTTCTTTTCATCCATATTATTCCAGTTTATAAAAGTAGTATGAATTTTTCTACATTCTTCAGATGATAGAGACTGCTAATGTGATGACATTCTTATTCCTTTCGTTGACATGAAATAAATCGAAAATACCTTCCCAGACACTGGAATCCCCTACTGTGAAAATGCATGGTCCCTTATACATACCCTGTGCTCCTTTACACAAATTACCTGGACTATAAAATATCCATATACAGATTTTTCCCAGAGCTTAGTAAATGAGGTGAAATTTCACTTTGCAAAGAATACCCAATTGCATGCAAGGAAAACAAAAAAATAGCATTTTTGCTTGCATGTGATTGGATTTGCCTCTAGTAAATCAACCCCTATGATCAAGCAATGTCAAACTGCAGTCATGCAAGAAGAAGGCATAATATATGTTTTAAAATGTGATAGGTACGTATTTTTAAATCCTGCTTGAACTGCCTCGAAATTGTCATGCTTTGTAAATCACCCACCAAGACATGTTAACTTCACATAAAATTTCTGTTCCTCTGCTTCTAGTATTCCACTGAATCAGAAAGAGGAAAGTAATAAACAGAGTGATCCATCAATTTTCTTTTTTCACCACTGTTTGTAAAAAAATATCAGTTACTGACAACATGAATTGAAAAATATCCTGGTGAGAGGTTATGTCCCTTGCTGTACATCCTCTGTTACTAAAATCATTGATTGGCATGCTAACACCTTTACTTACTGCAGTTGAATAAACAGCTGCTATTGCTTTGTCAATCATCTGGATACATCACTAGCTAGCATTTTAACTTTTATTGTTAAAAAGAACCTGTCAAGATAGAAATATAAGGGTTTCCACTGTTGACTTGTTTTGAAGGAACAGGCTCTGGGGCAGTCATCATTATTTCTTTACAACTTGCTGAGTCTCTGACCTGGAACC
Source organism: Aquarana catesbeiana (assembly GCF_042186555.1). NCBI lineage: Eukaryota > Metazoa > Chordata > Amphibia > Anura > Ranidae > Aquarana > Aquarana catesbeiana. The sequence goes on along the minus strand of NC_133328.1, from coordinate 361,359,742 downwards.
AGCATGTATATATTTGATGTTGGAGCTCTTGGGATAATAGGTAACTTACACAAAAGCACACACATACACACCAATGTTTTGTGATGATGAAGATGATCAGCTATACCATTTATGTGTGTCTTTATTGATACAGCTGGTCATACACTGCAAATTTCATTCGGTTCCTGATGAGCAGGCCAATATTTGCCTAATGGATGGCCCTGTTAGCCCCTCCTTGCCTGACATCCTTCAGAATCAGAATGCAATATCCTGGCATAAGAGATTCTTTGGCCCATGCTGTTAGTGTTGATAGGGGAAACAGTTCAAAATCCATCAAAATCCCCCGCTCCACATTTGACACCTTTCGGGGGTCAAGGGTACCGCTTCCGGGCCATTCAGAAAGCGCAGCGTGCTTCTTGCCTGTGCAGTAGGGAACCGGCTGTGTGTTTTCTTTTACAAGCAACATTGCGGAATCCCTGGACAGGAAAGTGTCCTAATATTAAAAGTCAGCAGCTACAGTATTTGTAGCTGCTGACTTTTAATTTTTGGAGGGGGGGCTGGAGCTCCTATTTAAAGTGATACTAAAGTCTGATTTATTGGGGGGTTAAAAATAACAAACATGTTATACTTACCTCCTCTGTGCAGTGGTTTTGCCCAGAGCAGTGGTTTTGTCCAGAGCAACCCAGATCCTCCTCTTCTCTGGTTCCTCTTTGGTGCTCCTAGCCCCTCCCTTCTGTTGAGTGCCCCCACAGCAAGCAGCTTGCTATGGGGCACCCAAGCTGAGCCGCAGCTCCCTGTGACCATTCAGACATGGAGCAGTGGCCCAACCCCACCCTGCCTCTTTTCCATATGGCTCAATAACTTTGATTCACAGCAGGAGCCAATGGTGCTTTGCTGCTGTCTCAGACAATCAGGAGTGAGAGTCCAGGATGGCCAAGTCTCTCGTGCAACATTGTTGGATCGAGATGAGGCCCAGGTGAGTATTAGAGGGGCTGCTGCACACAGAAGGCTTTTTATCTTAATGCAGAGAATGCATTAAGATAAAAAAATCTTCTGCCTTTACGCCACTTTAAGTTTTACCTTTGACTGAAATCCTTTATAACAGTAAAGACTTTGGCCAAACAATGACCCTAAAACTAGAATCTGGCCTGTCCAATGGTCCCTACTTTATAAAAATATAGCAAAGTGTGTAATGCAGGCTCAATTTACCACTTAGCAGCAACAGCTCTAGCCCTTTGGGTTTCGCAGTACAGTACCTTTTCAAACATGCCACTTGGTATAGCTAAGAATAATCAGCAGATAGGTCAGGATGCCGACACTTGTTAACCTCCCTGGCGGTTTTCCCGAGTGTGGCTCGGGGTTAAAATTCAGTACCATTAGCGGTAACCCCGAGCCACACTCGGGATCGCATTGCAGGATCCTGGGGCGGCGTTACTTACCTTGTCCCCGGGATCCTGCGATGTCCCCCGCAGTGTCCGAGGGCTCCGTCCTCCTCCGAAGCCTCTCCGTGCCAGGCTCCGTTCCCTGCGAGCGGCGCGACGCACGGGGGCGGAGCCTGGCGGCAAATTCAAAAAAATGTCAAAAGCATAACACATACAGTACTGTAATCTTACAGATTACAGTACTGTATGAAATGATTTCACATCCCTTTTGTCCCCAGTGCTTTGTCCCATGCCCTGCATGCAATTTTACATGATATACACTGTTCTTTCTGCCTGGAAACTGGAGATTGTCCATAGCAACCAAAAAGTGTCCCTTTACGTCAAAAGTGGCTTTAGACCAGCTAGAAAACAACGATAATAAATTAGAACACTTGCAGAATTGAGCGATAGTGAATTGTGGGGAAATTTATTTTATTACTATTTTTTTTTTTTTTTTAATTATTTATTTTTATTTATTATATTATAATTTATGTTTTTGTGTTTCAAACTTTATCATACCCGGGATATCTACTAGACTCTGGTTTGGACAGATTTAAGTGTGTTATTGTTAAGATTTACAGACCTACAATATAAAACGCCAAATTTCCATGCAAAATAATGGTACCGCTTTCAGCACCTAAAATCCGAAATAATCATACCGCCAGGGAGGTTAAGGACTTGGCCTAAATTGTGCCATACAAAGTCATATTTTCTCTCTGACAGAATAAGTCCATGTGACAAAGGATGATGAAGGACACAGAAGCACACTAAAACTTTTGTTGGATGAATGTCAAAAGCATTCTCCCAGGGTGCACCAATTTTCCTCATACTTTCTCCAATACTTTGACATCCTAAGACAGTCAGGTCCAACTATTTGCCAAAATGCTGTAAATATTTTGATTGGGTATTTCAGTAAAATATACAACATTTTGGCCACTAGGTGAAGCTGATTATCATCGGAAGTCATATTTTCAGAGAAAATGTAGGGAAAATTGGTGCAACCCTGGGAAATGCTTGTGACATTCGTCCAACAAAGGTTTTATAAATAGACCCTAAGTGGCCGGGTTCACCACTTCTTGGGCACCTTACACAGTGGCAGACTGGTGCAAGGTGCTAGGATGCTCTCTGCACCCATGCAATGAAATCAATCAGATACTGTCAAGCTAACCTGTCATGGCTCTATGTCACAATGGAGATAGAGTGATGTGGGAGCAGGTGATCAGGTAAGGAAACATTGAGTGGGGTTAAAAAAAGACTTGTCACTGACCACCAATGTGGCTGGTTAACAGCACTCCCCTGACAAGCAATCTGGGAATTAACAGGACTATCAATAATCAATGGAGGGGGGCACTGTCCACCAATTTATGTGTAGATGGTGATCTATTTACCACTGCAACTGTCCCCCAATATGGGAAAGGGGAATTAATAATTGCTCCCATTGATCATCAATATGGGGTTCTATCAGCACTGTGACTGAACATCAATGAAGGAGGGTTTATATAGTAATGCTACTGGCCACTAATGTGGGGGCTATTATTGCAGGCACTGGCACAAATGCTGGGGAATATTGTGCCCATTAACACCAGTGCTGGGTTTTATTATTATTTTGGTCATGAACACCAATGCTGGTATTTATTATTGCAGTCACTGTCACCAATGGGGGATGTTTTTATTGCAATGACTGACACATGCTAGGGGGTATTGTTGCAGTCACTGACACCAATGCAGGAGGTTATTTTTGTATCCCCCAGCACCAATTATGGGGTTACTATTGCAGCCAGTGATACTAATGCTGGAAATTACTATAACTGCCACATTACTATAACTGCCACAAACTGGCACAATAAGTTTTATTTTATTCCTACTTTTTTTCATCGTAGATTGTGGTATAAAATGCAGCATAATTGACATTTGTGGGCTATGAGGTGTTTTCCAGCCCACAAATAGACTACCTAAGACCCGGTTCACACAGGGGCGACTTGTCAGGTGACTTAGCCACCTGACTAGTCGCGCTCCGTTCTGTACTATAGAACCGTTCTAATAGGAGCGACTCATGTTGCTCCGACTTAGAAAAAGGTTCCTGTACTACTTTTGGGGCGACTTCAGGCGACTTGCATTGACTTCTATATAGAAGTAATTTTGCAAGCCGCCGCTGAAGTCGTGTGCAGGTCGACTCTGTGAGTCACGCTGCAAGTCGTGCCGCCCCTATGTGAACCGGCTCCAACTGGATACAATGCACTTTAATGCATAAAAAACAGCTGCTATTGTGTGGCCCTCTGGAATTGTGTGGGGCCACACATGAGGCCCTCTATACTATATGTACTTAGCAAGCAATTTAACCACTTAAGCCCCGGACCATTTGGCTGGCCAAAGACCAGAGCACTTTTTGCAATTCGGCACTGCGTCCATTTAACTGACAATTGCGCGGTCGTGCGACGTGGCTCCCAAACAAAATTGATGTCCTTTATTCCCCACAAATAGTGCTCTCTTTTGGTGGTATTTGATCAACTCTGCAGTTTTTATTTTTTGCGCTATAAACAAAAAAAGAGGGACAACTTTGAAAAAAAAGCAATATTTTTTACTTTTTGCCATAATAAATATCCCCAAAAAATATATAAAAAAACATTTTTTGTTTCCTCTGTTTAGACTGATACATATTCTTCTTCATATTTTTGGTAAAAAAAATCACAATAAGCGTTATAGCGTCTAAAAAATAGGGGATAGTTTTATGGCATTTTCATTAATATTTTTTTTTTTTTACTAGTAATGGCGGCGATCAGTGATTTTTATCATGACTGTGACATTATGGCGGACAGATCAGACACTTTTGGCACTATTTTGGGACCAGTCACATTTATACAGCGATCAGTGCGTTTAAAAATGCATTGATTACTGTGTAAATGTGACTGGCAGTGAAGGGGTTAAAAAGGAGGGGGTGCTGCAGGGGTTATGTGTGTCCTAGGGATGTGTTCTAACTGTGGGGGGATGGGCTATGTGTGACATGACACTGATCACCGCTCCCGATTACAGGGAGCGGTGATCAGTGTCAGTGTCACTAGGCAGAACGGGGAAATGCTTGTTTACATCAGCATTTCCCCATTCTTCCTCTCCGTGAGACGATCGCGGGTATCCCCGCGAACATCCAGTCTGCAGACATCGAGTCCGTGGGACCTGCGATCACACTCACGGAGCTCGTACCTGTACGCCCATTTGCCTGTCCGTGTCATTGTGTCGACTTATATGTATATGCGGCGGTCGGCAAGTGGTTAAAGTTTATGTATGGCCAAATAATTTTTGGCCATTTGCACAGTGAATAAAGAAATAGCTTTTACCGCTTGCCGACCAGCCGCCGTCATTATACTGCGGCAGGTTGGCAGGGCTGCGCAAATCACCATAGGTGTATGTCGACCTCTTTAAAAGTGATAGGAGGCGCATGCGCCCATGGCGCGATGCCAGAGCCGATGCGCGTGGCCGGTGGCTGCGATGTCCGCCGGCCACCTGCGATAGCTCCACAGAGAGCCAGAATGAGGTTCTGTGTATGTAAACAAACAGATCCTCGTTCTGACAGGGGAGAAGAGAGAGATCTTCTGTTCCTAGTAAACAGGAACAGCGATCTCTCTCTCTTCCTCTAGCCAGTACACTGCCCCCACAGTTAGAAACACCTCCCTAGGGAACACTTAACTCCTTGATCGCCCCCTAGTGTTAACCCCTTCCCTGCCAGTGACATTTATACATTTATGTAATCCCTGGCTATTTTTAGCTCTGATCGCTGTATAAATGTTACTGGTCCCAAAAAAGTGTCAAAAGTGTCCGATCTATCGCAGTCCTGCTAAAAATAGCAGATTGCCACCATTACTAGTAAAAAATAAGTACATAATAAAAATGTCATAAATCTATCCCCTATTTTGTAGACGCTATAACTTTTGCGCAAACCAATCAATACACGCTTATTGCGATTTTTTTTTACCAAAAATAAGTAGAAGAATACATATTGGCCTAAACTGACATTTTTTTGGATATTTATTATAGCAAAAAGTAAAAAATATATATTTTTTTTTTTTTCAAAATTGTTGCTCTTTTTTTGTTTATAGCGCAAAAAATAAAAAACGCAGAGGTGATCAAATACCACCAAAAGAAAGCTCTATTTGTGGGGAAAAAAGAACATCAATTTTGTTTGGGTACAACGTCGCACGGCCGCACAATAGCCAGTTAAAGCGACGCCGTGCCGTATAGCAAAACATGGCCTGGTCATTAAGGGGGCAAATCCTTTCCGGTCCTTAAGTGGCTAATTATATGTGCTCCCATTTTTTTTTTTTTTTTTTTACATACAACATCTTTCTTTTACTCAGTCAACAGTCTCCTGACAGCACCAAACATACAGTGCTTGTCTTGTAGTTCCACCTGTAGTTCACTCACTACACGTATCACATGCTCAGCACCTTCTCCATTCATAAAAATCATTAAATTATTTTCAACGAATACAAGGCACTCTGTGATTGGAAAAGGAGTAAGTAGATGAACGTCATAATCCATCCTCCTCCTATCATAGAGCACCTTGTATTTTTTGAATGAAGAAGCTGTTTAGGGGAGGGACCCACAGTATCTAGAGTATGGCAGATGGTACTACAAGTCTCAGCACCGGACATTTGGTGGCAACAGGCAACTGCTGCCTGGATAACAGTGAGATATGTAACAAACACTACAGCAGCCAGAGATGGAGCATATTTCATTACAGCTAAGTTATTTGTATTGTGCAAATGGCCAAGAATACTATTTGGCCATACTTCAGCTTTAGGTCCATGGTGGTGTAATCAGCCACAACAACAACACCGCATAGCTAAGAGATTATTGCATATGTCTGGCTGCAATTCATCAGCTCAGCTTAAAGTGTCCCTGGAAATCATTTTATTTATATACCATATCTGTGTAGCGTTGATATATTGGAGTGCTTTGAAGGGTACATAGAAGAATTGACATCAGTCCCTGCCCCCAGAAAAGCTTAGGTCCCTACCACACTGATAAAAGAACACACTCTTTCCAGCCAGTATGGTCAGAAGCCAATTAACCTACCAGTATGCTTTTTGGATTTTTAAACACTGGCAATTCTAAACATACAGGCATAAAGAGAACTGTAGGGTTTTGGGTTAAGCATAAAATGTATTTTGAGAGAAAACAGCAATTTATTCCCATCTCTTATCTGTAAAACGGTCACTTGCAGATGCTAAAGCTTTCTCAAAACGCAGTCAAAGTGTACATTAAAAAAAAAAAAAAAAAAAAAAACAGACTGTTAATTAGACTTGCTGAATATAAAATATTATCATATCATTTCTTAAATGTAATGAGCAATGGAAATGCACAGCTATTAATTTCAGCATTTTCGTGACAGTCCACATACAAAACACTACTGATGACAGAGTCCCCTATCAGAATAAACAATTAAGCGCATAATTATTCCAGTCAGATCCCTTACAATGAAATCTTTATTCCGTGTTTACAGCAAGCTTTGGCAGAGATTGCCTGACAGTTTTTTTTTTTGTCAAACTGAGTCTAGCTGGACCCTTTGGCTTCCCTGAGAATCAGCTGCCTGCATTTTTTTAAGCAGCGCCGTATTTCCCTGCCAATAATCTGTTTCGACTCTCTCTGTTATAAAATGTTTAATGGTTAAAAAGTCCTATTCTATTCCATTCTATTACTGCATAGAGCAAGTCTGATAACTGCTCTTAACAACTGGATTCAATTTCTCTTCTACTAGCAGACAATTTTTCCCCTTTTATCTGCCCTGCTTGGTACCAATCTTTCAACATAATCAGAGATCTATTGCTTTTCTTATCAATCTCTCGGGAACAGGGTGACCTGGATATTACCACTCAGGGCTCTGCGGGAATATATTTCAGATGAAAAGTTAACAAGTACAAGTCAATAACTTACAGGTAATGGGAAAGAGTCACAGGGAGTACAGCAAAGGTCGACATGCCCCTCTGCATTATAAAGCAGATAAACCAATGCTCATTGGGAAGTTGAAGAAACTTTTCTGGGTATTATTGAAAAGTTGGGTATTTTATCTAATGACATTTAGCTATCCAAACAATTACAGTATTGCAGCTTATCTGTCCCTGAGATGTGGTGTCTGCATTTGTTTTTTCACACTTTTTTAAAATTTATTTCAACCTAGTAATCATGCCATTAACACACGTCCTGTCCTACAGTGACAACCATACTGAGCAGTCTTGTCACCTTAGGGCAGGGAGTGTGTCTGCACTACATAACACTGTGTTAGGACTACATAACGTCTGCCTCCATATTATGGGGATGTGTTCTGTAGTGCACAGAAATAATGGAGTGATGCTAATTTATAACACTTTTTTATATTTATTTCAACCTGATAATCTTGCCAATTACACACTTCTTATCCTAGGGTGACAACCATAATGGGCAGTCTTGTCACCTTAGGGCAGGGAGTGTGTCAACACTACATAACACTGTGTTAGGACTACATAACGTCTGCCCTAAAATAGGGGGATGTGTTCTGTAGTGCACAGAAATAACAGGGAGTGATGCTAATTTATAACGCTTTTTTATATTTATTTCAACCTGGTAATCTTGCCAATGACACACTTCTTGACCTAGGGTGACGACCATAATGAGCAGCACTGTCACCCTAGTGCAGCGCTGTCACCCTAGGGTGTGTGTTAGCCCAAAATAACACTGTGTTAAGGCTAAATAACACCTCCCCCACTTCCCCTTAACAGGGGTGAGGTTTTTGTAGTCCACAGATATAGCAGGTAGCAATGTTAACTGATAACACTTTTTTATTTATTTATTTCAACCTGGTGATCATATCATTAACATACTTTGGGGTTTATTTACTAAAGGCAAATCCACTTTGCACTACAAGTGCACTGCAAGTGCATTTGGAAGCGCAGTCGCTTTAGATCTGATGGAAAGATCTGAAATAAGGGGAAGCTCTGCTGATTTTATCATCCAATCATGTACAAGCAAAAATGCTGTTTTTTATTTTCCTTGCATATCCCCCTCAGATCTACAGTGACTGCACTTGCAATGCACTTGTAGTGTAAAGTGGATTTGCCTTTAGTAAATAAACCCCAAAGTGTCCTAGAGTGACAACCATACTGAGCAGCATTGCTATCCTAGCACAGGGAGTGTGTTAGCACTACATAACACTGTGTAAGGACTACATAACACCTGCCTCCATAATAGGGGGAGGTGTTCTGTAGTGCAGAGAGATAACAGAGAGTGATGATAACTGATAACACTTTTTTTATATTTATTTTAACCTGGTAATCTTACCAATGCCACATTTCTTATCCTTGGGTGACAACCATAATGAGCAGCGCTGTCACCATAGGGCATCGTTGGCACCCTAGTGTGTATGTTAGCTTGACATAACACTGTGTTAAGGCTAATGAACACCTCCCTCACTTTTCCATAACAGGGGAGATGTTTTGTAGCCCACAGAGTTAGCAGGGAGCAATGATAACACTTTAAAAAAAATGTATTTCAACTTGGTGATGGTGTCATTAACACACTTCTTGTCCTAGGGTGAAAACCGTGCAGAACAGCACCATCATCCTAGCACAGGGAGTGAGTTAGCACAACATAACATTGTGTTTGGACTACATAACATCTGCCTCCACAATAGGGGGATGTGTTCTGTAGTGTACAGAGATAACAGGGGGCGATGCTAACTGATAACACTTTTTTTAAATTCATTTGAACCTGGTGATTGTGCCATCAACACACTTCTAATCCTAGGGTGACAACCGTACTGAGCAGCATCGTCATCCTAGCACAGGGAGTGAGTTAGCACTACATAACACTGTGTTAGGACTACCTACCACCTCCCTCTCTTCTCCATAACAGGGGGAGTTGTTTTGCAGCATACTGAGATAGCAGGGGACAATGCTAACTGATAACAGTTCAGAGGCAGACAGCACAGGTTATTACAGTTATCAACTTCACAAGATTTCTGACAGCTACTTTTTTTTTGCACTTGTCCAACAGATATAATTAAATATTTCAGTGGTATATTTAACAGATAAAATTGAACAAATAATAATAATAAAATAATAAGAGTTTACATATAATGTACAGCCCTATAGGAATGCCAGTGGCAGATGGGAGCTGTCCAGGGTGCTGAAGTCAATACATTAAACTTGCCTGATGTATTTCAATGTGCACGTACTGTACATAACCCACACATTTAACGCCAGAGGCTTCCCCCTTGTGTCTGATCATTATGTATTCCCAGATTCTATTGAACTAACATAAAGAGCTACCTAGCATTGCGATTGCTTTGCCATCATGATGTCTTAGTAGACCCCTGGCATATTCCTATGTAACACAGCTCAAAAGAGAAGGAATAAAAACTTCTTTACCTGCTGTCTGATGACTTCTTCCAGTGATGTTATGTCCTCCTGCTTGTCTGGGGAATGTTTCCAAGGATCCAGCAATGTACCTGTGATTGTGAGCTGCTTGTACAGAGCAAGCAGAGTGCTGCCTGTGCCCTGCCTGCTGTCCACTCCTCCAGGCTCCTTTCCAATCCTCTGTGTGTGTTCTCAATGTCTAGCGATGGCTGTGAAGGCTGCAGATCGATAGTGTACACTAGTTTGGTGCACGCACCCTGCTCACTCACATGCTCTCCCTCTCTCTTTCTCTCTAAGTGGATTCTGTCTGCTTGTGCCACAGCTTCTCATTCTCCTGCTCATGAATATTCTGACAGAGGTTAATGCTGCTCAAGTAAATTGAATTAGCCAATTGGTGCCAAGAGCTGCACTCCTTCCTTCTCAGGAGGTGTCTGGACCAGCACCAGATGGAAGTCATTAGTGTCCAGTTTTCAATCCCCCCCTTTTTGGCTCAGTCCCTGCAGGATTGTTTTATTGGACACCTCAGGGTGATCCCCAAGGGAAGGATGGAGCTTAAACATTGCCTTCACATTGCTCTAACTAAGAAAGGCAGCTGCCTGTTACAGGGAAAGAGATATTGTTCAAATGGCTTTCTCAGGAGGATGAGCAGCCTCCCTTTCTTGTTACAGGATCACTTGCTCTATTGATTTTGCTTTGTGAGACATGACATTTTCATAGTTAAAACCATAACTACAAGCAGACGCCTATGTCATTTACACAAGTCAATACCTAGCAAGTGCAGATTGCAATCAAATACACTAAAAAAGCAGTTCAAGTCACTGTTTGTGACTGCATGGTATTATTTGGAATGTTTTTTATATATATAATATATATATATATATATATATATATATATATATATATATATATGAAGCTCAGAAGCTCAGAGCACTCAGGGTATTTGAAAGAGCATAATTAATCCAAGGATTTAGTTACTGACATTCTGGTGGGTCACAGCCCACCTTTATAAAGCCATTGATTATTGGATTATTTATGCTATTTTAAATACTTGTGTCCCCTGACCTTCATGTTTATTTGGTGGCTATCCCTTACACTTTCACCCAGGACTTTATTAAACCCACACATGCAGGGATCAACTAATGTTCTTATTATTTTATAGGATTTATATTGCGCCCAACAGTTTGCATAGTGCTTTACAATATAAAGGGAGTCAGTGCAGTTGTAATACGATGCAATACTCTTGAGTTTATAATCTAACAATTATAGACACATATATGCACAGACATCTACATGAAATATTTGTGTTCACATTTTTTTTATGCTTCACAGTTTACTGAAGTCTCTTTCAGCCACTTTCTTTCTACATGGAGTTGCTCCAGCAATCTCTGTGTGGCATTTCTCAGGGTAGACTGATGGTGGCATTTATGGACAATGCTCTAATAACGTTTGAGGATACAGCCTCTTCTGCTCTCCATTAAACTCACACTAACCTAGCTGGATGCATCATCGGTCCAATGCTGCATCTGTCAACTGTCAGCTCTAACACTGAGAACCGAGCGATCAAACACCACTGATCGCTCTGTTCTCAGAGCTCCCTGAGCAGAGAACCTGTGACTGTCAGTCGGCAGCTCTCTGCTCTTCCCCAAACCCCACACCCACCCACCCCACCCCACTGGAGCATTGGGCTGTGGAGGGGGCTGGGGTGGCCGACTGAGAGGCTGACAGGGGTTCTGGTTCAGGCATGTGGGTAGATCTCGACCATATAGTCGCGATCCTTTCCAAGCCTGGATCGGCATGGTGATGTCAGTCAACAGCGGGCTTCAGCCTCAGCAGATTGAACTGCACTCCTGTGACCCACAGGAGAGGTACAACCAAACAAGGTTTGGCTGTGCATCTCCGTTAGTAGGAGAACACAGTTCAGCCCAAACATTAAAATTTTCCATTTTTTTGTGATTGAGTAGGGCTACTATGCACCCTTTATTCATTCACATATGAGGGTTGTCTTTGTATCTTGGGACCCCTCATTTTTAAAGGAGAGTTCCAGATTCTGATAAGCTCCCCACCCACAGATCACTACAACCACTGGAATAAACAAAAATGCAGCGATCAATGGGACCAGTAGTAAAGAACTATTGCTGATGGTATAATCAATAAAGTTCATTTATTGGATGCATGCTGAGATTTTAAATTAAAAACAACTGTCATTGAAAAATGAGATTATAAAATTATTAGACTTCATAAGCACAACTCATTATCATGGTTGAAGTGATCCGAAAATTAGTATATACGATACCACCATGACTTTGATAAAGCAGAACTCTTTTGTTTTCTGTACACTACAACCACTGGGCTCATCAACATGAGGACAAGGTGCTTTGCCAGAGGGTACTCCCCTGGCAAGGTATCCCTTCATGTTGAGGGCATGTGACCTCAGGTCCAGCAAGGGGGTGCACATTCATTCCTCCCACTTTCCTGACCTACCAGGCTGCATACTCAGATAGGGGTCTGGTATAGATTTTAAGGGGGGACCCCGCCCTTTTGTCTTTTTTTTGTGTGGGGTTTAGCCTTAAAATTTATAGACCAGGAGAGTCTGGTATGTAATTTGAGGGAAACCCCCATGCCTATTTTATTTATTTTTTTCACATGGGGTCCCCCGTTAACATCTATACCAGACTGCCATCTAGGATAAGGATCTGGTATAGATGAAGGGAATCCCTGGCTTTTTCTTTTCATAACCACTTGACCTCCAAAAGGTTTACCCCCCTTCCTGACCAGGCAATTTTTGCAATACGGCACTGCTTTACTGTAACTGACAATTGCGCGGTCGTGCGACACTGTACACAAATATGTGTATGTCCTTTTTTCCCCAGAAATACATATTTTTTTTTCTTTTACTAGTAATGGCAGTGACCAGTGACCTATAGCGGGACTACAATATTGCGGCGGACAAACCGTACACCTAACTGACACTTTTGACACTTTTTTGGGGACCAGTGACATTATTACAGTGATCAGTGCTAAAAATATGCACTGTCACTGTACTAATGGCACTGGCAGGGAGGGGTTAACATCAGGGGCGATCAAAGGTTTACATGTGTGCCTGACTAGTGCTTTACTACTGTGGGGGAGGTGCTCTTACTAGTGGAAGACATGGATCAGTTTTTCTGCTTTACAAAAACCCAGGATCCATGTCTTCTGTACTGACAGAATGACAATCTGCCTTGTTTACGTTCTGTCAATGTAACAAATGATTGGTGGGTCCTGGCGGACATCAGGTCCACGGATCCACTGATCAGCTCCCGCTGTGTAAAATCACAGTGGGAGCAATCTTCCAGCGGCACACACTTGCGCCCAAAACCCAAAAGTGCAGGATCACGTATATATACTTGATTCTGCACAGCGCAGCCACCCTGCAGCAGTAAATCTGCTATGGGGCGGTCAGGAAGTGGATAATGAAGCAGCCATGGGCTGTCATTTGCCAGAAATTTAAATGGATTTTTTTCTTTATCAATGGCAGTTTTTCTGTAGTAGGTTGTATACATCATACAGATGTGGCATTCCCCAGACATGCTATTTAAAGGAATTTTGCATTTTTATATACATTCATTATTTTTCCAAAAAAAAAACATACACAAGAAATGTGACATAATTCAGACAAAATGTTCAAGCAACACGGTGGATAAATTAGTCACAAGGATGAATATATTAAGTTTGTCAGATAATGTCCTCATAGATATTCCAGTTTACAATTGGAAGGGGTTCATCCAATACTTCTATTATATCACTCAGTGCCCAAGAACAATTGGTTGCAGATGCTAGAGAATACATTTCAGTGCATGAATTTTAAAGAGTAACTAGGTAAAAAAGGAGTAAGAAAATGTAAGCGGGGATAAAGGGGTTTAAAGTGGACGAGAAGGGAGGGGGTGAAGGTAGTAGGAAAGGGTCTAGAAAGTGATATCATATTACTTGGAGGGGTGTGTGGGGTAATCTCAGGGGTAAGGGTGTGAGGAGAGGTAGATATAAAGGGGATCCTCTCCTCTAACACTGAACCACAGTATGCCCATTGCAATCGAGCCAGTAACAGAGCACTATGAGTGTTGTGAAGGGTCTTTGAAATGGAGAGCTTCATACGCCTTGGACATAAAATTGATCCAGTAGAACCAGATTTTCCAGAATTTCTCATGTTGTTCCTTTGCGGGCTAAAATGAGAATCTTCCATGAAATGTATTTTGTTAATTTTGTCTGACACATTGAGACTGAGGGAGTGCCAGTTTGCTTTCACAGTTTGGATACAGCTTCTTCTTTGATTGATTACAGCAAGATGGAGTTTTTACATATTTTCCTCAGTTTACAGTTGTGGTGTGCAAGAAAAAAGGCAGGGTGAAGGGGACTATGAAGCCAGTGATTTTTTGTGTTAACTGCCAAACCCTGCTCCAGAGTCCAGAATAATTTAAGAACACTCATAAGTGTGCGCAGCCCATTGCATTAGGTTGTGCACCCCAAAGCTCAAACACACATGCCTTTCTCTGCAGCCTCAACTTCACTGGACAGTGAATGAATGGGAAGTGCTCTGTGCTGAGCGACTTCCTGTTCATTCACAAACTGAAGCATAGAAAAACAATTACTTAGTAAAACACTGAGTGAGTGAGTGTGTTCACCAGGCCCGGACTGGGACAAAAAATAGGTCCTGGCATGTTGGATTGAGCAGCCCATGACATGTTAACTGGCCCCTTCCCTGCTCTCCACAATTATGGATCCCCCGGGAGAGGAGAGGCGGTAAACCGGCAGAGGTGTGGGGGGTGGGGGCGAGGGGGGACCAGGTAAGAGCATGGGGGGGTGGAGAGCACAGGGATGAATGTGGAGAACATGGGGTGGGGTGGGGCGGGAGCACAGGAGAGAGGCAGAGAACACAGGGAGGAAGAGGAGAGCACAGGGGCGAAGTGGAGAGCATGGGGGGATGTGGAGAGCACAGGGGGCAGTGAAGAGCATGTGGGTATGTGGAGAGCACAGGGGGGGCGGCGGAGAGCATGGAGGAAGGTGGAGAATACAGGGGGGCGGTGGAGAGCATGGGGGGATGTGGAGAGCGCAGGGGGGCAGCAGAGAGCATGGGGGGAGGTGGAGAGCACAGGGGGCAGCAGAGAGCATGGGGGTGGAGAGCACAGGGGGGCGGCGGAGAGCATGGGGGGAGGTGGAGAGCATAGGGGGTTGGCAGAGAGCATGGGGGAGGCGGAAAGCACAGTGGGGAGGCAGAGAGCATTGGGGGAAATGGAGAGCATGGGGGGAGGTGGAGAGCATGGGGGACAGTGGAGAGCATGGGTGGGGTGGAGAGCACGGGGGGGGGCAGCAGAAAGAAGCAGGATAGGAGGAGCAGTATGGGCGGCTGCATTTAGAAGAATCATTCTCTCCATCTTCCTCCTGCAGTCTTGGAATGCCTGCCTCTCCTCTCCCTCTCGCAGGCATTCAGAGAATGCAGGAGGAAGATGGAGAGAATAATTCTTGTATATGCAGCTGCCCCCACTGCTCCTCCTATCCAGGTTACTCACGTTCTCTCTCATCTGGCTCCAAGGTGTCTGCAGCAGGTGTCTGCTCTAGCTCCTCCACCCTTCGTAGTCATACCCCCCGGCACCGAAGGCTGACCTATTCGGGTGGCCGTGGAGAGGCCGAAGGTGTCTCCTCTAGCTCCACCTCCTTCATGTTTCAGTCCCCCTGGCGCCGATGGATAAGCTTAACTGGCAGCCGGGCAGCCGTGGAGAGGCCGGATGAGCGGTGCGGGCCCAGCTGCCTTCGGCTACGCAAGGACTTGCGGCCTGGAGGCCCCGGCCCACCGGGCGAGTGCCCGGTTTGAACTATGGCCAACCTGGGCCTGGTGTTTACTATGTTCATTTAGAAAAGGTAGGAGCTGGTGAATGACATATTGACTAGCCCCTTACCCTGCTCTCCATCCTGAAACATCCCCCGCAACAGCCGGGGGGAGGAAGCAAGCAGCACTGCCGGGGGCACAAGACAGGGGGAAGCTCAGGCAGTAGGCGAAATAGGCACTGCACAGAGTAATTAGGGTGTGCCCAGGCATGAGAACACTACATGACCAGATGATGTTGAGTATGTCACCCTTTGTTTACCACATCCCCAGCAAGTGTTGGGGAAGGCTGGAAACATATGATGTAGGATTGGTGGTGTTCCCTACAGAGGATAAGGATCATGAAACCAGACTCCTGGTACCTGGTACTGAAGGAGATTTTATGTGTGCAGTACTACAAAATCCTATCCCTGTGATCCACCAATAGTTGTTGCTAGAGGTCTCTTTCTCACATGGTAAAGTATGTAGGAGTACAATCAGATGGTGGGGAATTGATCAACGATTGCATTAGACAGACTGTATATGTAAATGGTCCTTGCTAGAGCAATTGCTCTTGAATGCTGTTAGTGGATGTGCAAAGTCTTGTGCGTTGGAAAGGGTTCTGAAAAAGTGGGAAATATGGTTCTCCTGCCAAAATCCTAAGTTATCCAGTCTGGAGTCAAGTGACATTTGCTCCAAGGTAAGCCATTGTTGATTGGTGATAAAGTGGATGGCTCTATACACCAGGGAGCTCACTACTTATTGAAATTTTAGGTTTTCCAGCCCTGGAACAAATTATGAGTTTCTGAGCTTATGGCTTAGTGGGGGATATGTCTATCCTCTAAAAGAGTTGTTGTAATACAGTCCAGGTTTACCAATAGTGAAGTGAGCTTTAAGTTCAGGAGGAATATTGTGAGGGCACTATGGTAAGGTCAAGAGAGGAATGCTGGTCACCTCCTGTTCAATGATTGTTTTGCAACTGTTTAGTGATGTTACGGGGCTTTTATAGTGCTATCTACTAGGTGAAAGAAATCCAGGCACATACAGAAAATGTATTTTATGTACTGCAGCACACATTTCCTGAAAGGAAATATTGTTTCTAATGAGCTGGAAATTCTGTATATATTTGTGGCATTATTATGAATTGTAAAGCACGCTAATGATACCTACTTAGCTAAGTGGCTCTGTCACATGTAAAGCAAGATTATAGCATTGTGCACACTTACACCAACTAGAAATAGCTTTCATATTTTTATGCTATAGATATTGACTGAACAGATTCACCAGGTTTGAAATTTGACCTATGGGGGTATAATTGGGCATTTTAGGCAATTTGGGCTAAAAAGTTTTATGCATCTTGGGGATGTTCGTTGGACTGGTGCATTGTGTCTTCTCTCCCTGCACATTCAGCCAGTCAAAAAGGTTGTTTCATCAGTCACAAACTCCATTCTTTATTATCTAATTCTTACATATTTCCTTTCTGACACTTTTTCAGCCACAGTGATTTTTGCAGTGTTGATTAGGTGTTGCATGCCATCACCTATGATCACATTCGTCACAATGCACTGCAGTGTTCACCATAGCAACTGTCACTCACTGTAGAGTGCAAAATATGGTGCAGCTGTGCATGGTAGTCAGGTAGTCAATTCTAACTTCAGCTTGTTCAGTTAGGATTTGACAAAAAAAACCTGCAAACTGATTGGTTTATATGTAGAGCTGCACCAAATGTATCACTCTCCAGTATTAGTAAATGAGCCCCATTGTGTATTTACTTCTTGACGGTGTTCACTACACATTGTCAACAATTCCTTCTTCAACTCTGTGGTCCAGGGTTGATGATATTGTCCACTGTAAAACACACATACTGTAACATCAGGGGCGGCCCGTCCATTAAAGGTGCATAGGTGCCACCCCCTCTGTCACGCTGTCCCCTATATGACAAATGGATAGGTTCATGCATTGGATTGCAGTGCATGAATCTATCCATGGCCGCTGGAGCCAACCCCTATTCAGGCGTGCGGCCCATTTTGAGACGCACGGCGCCTGAATTCCAGCGGCGGGGGTGGTTTTTTTTAAGCACCTGACTAGAGCCATAGGCTCTAAAAGGCTTCAAAAAAGGTGGACCGGTCACCTGATTGGTTGAAGGCAAAGGCGATCCCAATGGCCAGCTAGCAGAAGCGAAGAAGAGATGCACGGAGGACACAGGAGCTATCGCCTGACCTGCGCTACCCGTCCCACAGCTCACCGCCGTCACCCGCTACCTGACCCGCCAACAAGATGGGGTAAGTCAGACAGTGAGAGGACTGGGGGGGTACAGTGGCTGCATATGATGGGCACAGAGGCTGCAACTGATGGGGCACAGAGGCTGTTTTTCATGGGCACAGAGGCTGCAACTGATGGGGCACAGAGGCTGCATTGCATGGGCACAAAGGATGCAATTGATGGGGCACAGAGGCTGCATTTCATGGGCATGGAGGCTGCAATTGATTGGCACAGAGGCTGCATTTCATGGGTACAGAGGCTGCAATTGATGGGGCACAAAGGCTGCATTTCATGGGCACAGAGGTTGCATATGATGGGCACAGGAGCTGCAATTGATGGGGCACAGAGGCTGCATTTCATGGGCACAGAGGCTGTATATGATGGGCACAGCAGCTGCAATTTATGGGCACAGTGGCTGCAATTGATGGAAACAAAGGCTGCATTTCATGGGCGCAGAGGCTGCATATGATGGGCGCAGTGGCTGCATTCCATGGGCACAGTGGCTGCATATGATAGATACAGAGGCTGCATTTCATGGGCACAGAGACTGCATGTGATGGGCACAGTGGCTGCATTTCATTGGCACAGAGGCTGCATATGATGGGCACAGTGACTGCATTTCATGGACACAGTGGTTGCTTTTGATGGGCACAGTGGCTGCATTTGATGGGACACAGTGGCTGCATTTGATGGGCACAGTGGCTGCATTTGATGGGCACAGTGGCTGCATTTGATGGGGCACAGTGGCTGCATTTGATGGCACAGTGTCTGCAATCGATGGCACAGTGGCTGCATTTGATGTTTTTGTTTCAGTATTTTTCAGTTTGTTTGCGCCCCCCAAAAAAATTTTGAGCACCAGCCGCAACTAGTGATCACTCCTAAATAGTTATGAAGTTAGGATTCACCGCCAATTTGTATTTGTGGCAGATCTTTTGTGGTTTCATGGTTCTGCCAAATTTCTTATTTATGGCTGAAAGTGTATATCTGAGCCCACAATGCACTTCATAATGGTTGTTTCTTGTGGGTTCTAAGAGCCAGTTATCTGAAGGAATAGGGAAACCAGCCCCCCACTATATCCATTTTGTGTTTGTAAATTTATTTTTTAACTCAAAGGTAAGCCATTAAGCTCTATGTACATCCTTTATATTGTAGCTTATAGGCTACAATTACATGAATAATAATAATATAATAATAATAATAATAATAATAATAATAATAATAATAATAATAAGTTATTATTATTATTATTATTATTATTATTATTATTATTATTATTATTATTATATTCAAGAGAATGAGTTTAGGGAATATGTGCTTCTTCTAGGGGGGTTGGTCATCTAATGAATCTATGCAAGGGGGCAAATAGATTTGTCAGTAGGGACAACTGGCACAAAATCTCCTACTCACTCCACTTTTTAATATAAAAAGCACTAACATTAATGCAGTGGCAGACACACAAAACTGTTGACAAAAGAAGTAACAACTGCAGCCTTGCAAATTAATTGTCTTTTAAATACCCCTGGTAATCAAGCGGAAACAATGCAATCAAATTAATATTCTTGTTGTAGCTTCTTCATACTTGAGTATTGCAAAAAGTGAGATTTATCTTAATGATCATCTTAAATGTTTGGTGGGCATATTTGTTCTCTATAAAACTTTCATTTTTCAGTAGGATGAGTACATATCAGCAAATTATCATGAATGAATGGTGACATTTTGATATCCATAACATATTTTCTAAAAATGTATTGCCAGCCAAAATGGAGCCAGAATGACAAGAAATCCCTCTAAAGTTAGGGGAAATCTACTATTTAGGTATGACTGGAACGGGTGTCCCACTTGGAAGAGTTCCTTTAACCTCCTGTTCCTGTGACAGCTGTGAAATTTTGGATGTTTTGTTACTTTCTGCCTCTCTGATAATTGTCACCAAGACAAAATGAAAGAATAACCCCCCCAGTAAGGTCACATATAGCGGTACAATCTTAACAGGGGTTCTGACCATTCATTAAAAAAATAGGTTAGGAGGATACACTTTACTATTTTATTCCTGATATAAGTGTTAGATGCAAGGAAAATATTTGGGACCATTTCATGAGTGTGCATTCATTTTAGATTTTGCTTGGTGTAACCTCTGTTCCATTGCAGATGGAGTTTGTTTTCCATTCATTTAATATGTCTCCTGCTACTTTGGAGATACATTCTGAACTTCCTTACTATTTTCATACATAGAAAAACTTTAGATCTAGCACCTATCCCATGTTATTATTGGAACATTTACTTTTCTTTTGCTTTTCAGTTTGATGGTTTATGGATTACAGATGAGTATTACATATAATATATTTCCAAGCACTTGCAAACTCAAGGACATTGATAACAGTAGCCATGTGTTTCATTAATTTTAAATGCGTTGTTAAAATACTGCATTAACAGATGATGTATTATAATAACTGTTCATGTGGTTTTTATAATCAGACAAAAATGTTAAATCAGAAGTGTGCTATTTTTTTTTTAAGTAGGACTAATAGGGAAAAAAATAGGCTGCTATAGTGTAATAATGTATCTTTAGCAACCTAAAAATGCACCTCGCATCTGGTCCGTTTTGGTCTGTTAAACATTTGAAAGTACTTTGTTATATCTTTTTGATAGGTTTAAAAATACCTGTCAATCTTTATAAAAGTCTTGTGAGCTAATAATTACAGGTGTCTTTGAATGGGGCCAGTTGCTTGGTACTCAAGATGGAGTAAAGGTACAAAGAGACCAAGGAAGATGGCATAATTATTATTTGGATAAGAAGAAGTAACAAATAACACATGGAAGACATGAAAGTGGCACGTTGCTCACTCCACAGTTCTAATATCACAAGCAACACATATACAACAGCTCTTAACAAGGTTGGAGGTACTTTACCACAGTTTCTGCACTTGAGAGAACACTTTTATAGGCTTACATTACTGGAGCAGCATCTGATGAAGTGGGTGGCTGATAGAACATGGTTGCAGGTGTCTTTATTAAACTGATAGTAAGGTCCTTGTCACAACTCTCTAAAGTTGCCAGATAGCAGAGCCAGGCATGGAATCCCTGCACTATCAGAAGAACTCTTGAACATCGCAAAAGTTCGGACCCAAAAGATGAACCCCATTGAAGTCTATGGGACCCCAACTTGAAAAATCAAAAGTCCCCATTTTGAAGGTTTATATGCAAGTTATTGGCCATAAAAAGGGTACAGGGGCTCAGCTACTGCCCTGGGGGACATGTACCAATGCAAAAAAAAAAAACTTTTAAAAAAGATTGATTTTAAAGGAGCAGTGATTTTAATGATGCTTAAAGTAAAACAATAAAAAAAAAATCCTTTAAACATAGTGCCTGGGGGACCTCTTAGTCGGCCTGCAAAGTGACACATCTGTACCGTGTATAGAACCTGCTGCAGCAAAACTGACATATATAAAGAAAAAAAAGACATTTAAATTGATTTTCCCTGAAAGCTTTCTTTATTTTGTAAACAAAGGCTTGGGGAGCCAGTTTGTTTGATGCGGCCACAATTTAGTCCACTCGGAACAAGATTAGAGATTTTTTGTATACATTTTGGTGTCTCTTTGTCAGACTTTGGATGAAAATAACAACGGTTTGCACCACAGTGAGCAATCCTTATGTGAAGAAGCCAAATTATAGTACACTCAGGCCAAGATTAACATTTTTTTTTAGATAAAGTCTGGTGTCTCTTTTACAGACTGTGGATAGAAGTAACAGGTGCAGAAAAATTGGGCTTTGGGTGTTTGTGGAATAATTGAAAAAGTGCTCAATGAGGGGCAGGAGGCGGAGCCTAGCGGAGCAGACATGCATTGTTAGAGCTCCACACCGCTGAGGAGAGAAGAGAAGGACAAAGCGGAGCCTGCAGGCTCAAAAGGTGTCCATTTGAACCTTTTTGCCCCAGGGAACAAACTGTGAAAGTTTGGGCAGGAAATATGGTACTGGGAGGAAACCGTGGCAGAAATAAAAATCACCTCACAAAGAGCTCACAGGCACTCACTGCAGCTGAAGCAGCTCCAGTCACCTCACAAGATACAGCATCAGGGCGCTCTCACAGACAGAAAATGTCACAGCAAGACTCTCCATTTGAGTCAGATACAGAACAAATCCTCTCACAAACTTCTCCACAAGCCTCCTCAGAATCCCCAGTAATATTATTACAATTTGAAAAGATGCTTCATAAGGCTTTAAAACAAACCTCAGACCAAATAACAAAAAGCCTAACCAAAGAAATAAGAGAGCTGGGAAACCGCACCGCAGCCTTAGAAATAAAAATGGATGAAATTGAAATTACAACCCAAGAAAATATAACAGAATTGGAACAATTAAAAAAGAGAATTTAATACTTCAAACTAAGCTCGAAGATTACGAAAATAGAGCCAGACGTTCAAACTTGCGCATAAGGGGAATACCTGAAACTGTGACAGACCTGCAATCTACTATTACTGCTCTATTACAAGAACTAAAGCCAGATATCCCTATTGAACGTTTAGAACTGGACAGAGTACACAGAGCCCTCACAGCCAAAAAGAAAGATGGACCGACCCCCACGTGATATAATCACAAAATTTCATTATTACAGAACGAAAGAACAAATACTAATTGCTGCAAGAGAAAAAAAGGAACTTAATTTTCAAGGACACAATTATCAAATTTTTGCTGACCTATCCCAACTTACTATTACTAAAAGACGATCCATGAAACCCCAACTAATGGAACTGCAACGCCACAACATTATGTATCAATGGGGCTTCCCCTTTTCAGTCAGATTTAACTACCAAGGTACAATTTACAGAAGCAGATCAGCAGATGAACTACAACAAACCCTTTTAAAATTAAATCTGACAGAACCCACAAGCAGCAACACTCCCACACGCAGAAGAATGGCATCATCTTCACCTTCAGGCAGCACCCAGAAAATATCAGAACAAAATGGGAATCATCATTCTCACAAAAGAGGCCGTTATGCCACATCATCCATGGACCAAGAAGATTCAATGGACTGACATCCTAATTCCTGATATCTCTTCATTTATTATACTAAGAGATGGTTCTCTATAAAAAACATATATTTATAACTGAATGTAACTGCATTCTGATAGTCACACTCTGTGTGGGATCATGTTACATTCATATAGCCTTAGAATATACAAGTGAAATAAGGAAATTCTTGTTCAGTTATATATTTTCAGGTAATAACAATAGATTTATTACTTTTTAGGACAAATATGTTCAATAATCCAGAAGTAATGGAAGCTTTTTCTTTCTTTTCTTAAAACAAATATATTATTACCTAACTAGTTCCTAGAGTTATGTTTTTGTTTACTCTAATCTGAAGCAATACAACCTCAATTTTATGAGTTAACATATCTAAACAGTTACATATGAATAAAATATGTAATTGTTTACTCTAAAAGGGTTAAAATCCCAAAATAATTCAAACTATCTTCATCAATACCAAAGTTATTAACAGTACCTTTCTAACTGAATTATTTAGCCTAGGGCAAGACTAACCATATACAACCACCCTGGAATAAATAATTTCAACAAAAACTATATTCTGCACTCCAATTAATGAAACATCATTTTGATGTCTTTTGACATAGCACTTCTCTCCTGTAAGCGGAAGATCCGTGTATCCCCATTAGCCCTCCTCATTCTCCCAACCATATTATGTGGGAGTGTGACGAAGGCACTTATTCCCCTGAGAGAGATATTTATTCTCTTTCACGGGTAAATTGTGATTACTTGCAAAAAATAATTTATACAATGTATCATCTAATCTCATATGTTTTTTGTTTACTCTTTACTCCAGAATTCACTGGTTTCTTTTCTATCTATTCATCTCTTCAGTCCACACAGGTTGATCTGCGCAGTAAGCTCTGCATAACAAAAAGTAAGTCAAAACTATTTGATCTATTGCCATGGCACCTTTGAATATACTTTCCCTGAATGTTCAGGGAATAAATGTCCCTCAAAAAAGGACCAAAGCCTTCCGTACTTTCCATAACAAGAAGGCTCACATAGTATGCCTCCAAGAAACACACTTCACCAAAGATTCTACTCCAAAATATATTTCTCCTTTTTATCACCAAATTTACATGGCTTCTGCCTGTACCAAGCAAAGGGGAACTCTAATTGCATTTCACCGATCCACACCATTCACCTTATCATCAGAAATTAAAGACCCAGAAGGTAGATACCTGATACTCATGGGTTATATAATGGATACAGCAATCACGGTGATTTCCTATTACGCTCCTAACAAACAACCTACACCATTCCTCTCACATATATTACAAGTGATTAATACACACAAAATAGGAACAGTGATAATGTGTGGGGATTCGAACCAGGTCCTCCTCCCATTTCTAGATAAATCACCTTTTACACCATCCAAAATAACCTCTAGATTACCTTTTTCTCAACTTCTTTCCAAATACAATCTGGTAGATTCATGGAGAGAAAGTAACCCAATGAAAAAGAAATTCACTTATTTCTCGCACCCTCATCAAACCTTCACCAGAATAGATCATATTTTTCTAACAATAGGAATGATACCAGAAATTATTGCATCAGATATAATTCCGATTCCGTGGTCTGACCATAATGCAGTATACACTACTATAGCCTCAGCCATACCAAAAGCGCATGACCCAACGTGGTACTTACCGGACATAATGCTCAAACACCCACTACATCAGATGGCCATTGAACAAGCTTTAAAGGAATACATATCAATTAATAATACAACAGACATCTCCCCAATAACACTGTGGGAAGCTCATAAGCCTGTCTTGCCTGGTACAATACAAAGACAAATGGCACTATTTAAACGGGAACGCAAAAATCTAGCAAAAAAACTAGAACTCAATTTTAATGCAGCCTACATATCATTTCAAGATAATCCATCTCAGAGTACAAAATCTCATCTGGAAAAATCTAGATTGGAATACGATCTATTTCTCACTGAGTCAGTTGATAAATCCCTCAAACGCTCCAAACACAATTTCTACATGAATACAAACAAACCAGGTACATATTTGGCTCGGGCATTAAATTCAACTAACAAATCTTTCAAACCAATACGTTTGAAATTATCAAAAAATGTTTACACTTGTAATCCAGTTAAAATAGTCCATAAATTTCACTCACATCTCGCAACTTTATACAAGACAAACAATGAATTTAATCCTACAGAGGCTGAATCCTTCTTCTCAAAAATAACCTTACCTGAGTTATCTCAGAATCAAAAAAGCAGTTTGGATGAGCCTATAACTATAGATGAAGTTGCTAACGCCATAAAAGACCTAAAACTTAACAAAAGACCAGGCCCAGAGGGCTACTCGGCTTTATACTATAAAACATTCTCAGAAATACTCTCTCCCATTCTCACTGAAACTTTTAACAAACTTCTAGATGGACATTCTTTTCGGCAAGAAACACTAATGGCAATTGTTTGTATGATCCCAAAACCCCTTTCTGATGATACTTCCTGTGTGAATTATCGGCCTATCTCTCTGTTAAACCTCGATATTAAATTATTAGCAAAAATAATAGCAAAACGCCTCAATAGCATTATAGGAAAATTAATACATAGAGATCAAGTAGGCTTCATGCCAAATAGACAGGCAGGCGATAATATACGCAGGGCAGTGTTATTGGCACATATTGCTAAAAAACGGAAAATCCCTTTATGTTTTCTATCTCTCGATATTAAGAGGGCATTTGACACAGTATCCTGGCAATATATGCAATATTCATTACAAAAATGGGGTTTTGGACCCCACTTTTTAACATGGATCAAAGCATTATATAATAAACCCAAAGCCTATATAAAATATGCTGGATACAAATCTGAAGCCTTTAATATCGAAAGAGGTACCCGACAGGGTTGCCCATTATCTCCCTTATTATTTGCCCTTATACTCGAACCCATGGCCCAATACATCAGAACAAACCAAACTATAACTGGCATTGAAGTAGGAGGTATTACACACAAATTATGTATATTTGCAGACGATATATTACTTTTTCTATCATCACCACAGGTCTCTGGTCCTAACTTAATACCAGCTCTTGATGGATTTGCAGCCCTATCCGGCCTTATGATTAATCCTAAGAAATGCCGAGTGCTTAATATTTCACTCACAAACATGGAATTGATCCCGGCTAGGGCTGCACTCCCATTCACATGGGCAGAAAAATCAATCCCATATCTTGGAATTCATTTAACAGCATCTCATTCTGACTTATTCTCAACCAATTATCCTCCTGTATTAAGACTGATCACAAATCTAATAAAACAATGGTCACAACTTCCTTTATCCTGGATAGGGAAGATTAATGCAATCAAAATGACTATTCTACCCAAATTGCTTTATCTATTCAGAGTCCTCCCTATTCCAATTCCTTCCTATTTTTTGAGAATAAAAAGAGCAACTTAATTTATATGGGGCTCTTCTAAACCACGTATACCTATACACACACTACATCTTCCCAAAAATAAAGGAGGCCTGGGATACCCTAATTTTACTAACTACTACATAGCAGCACATTTGGCCAGTCTGTCCAAATACCATGCAAAACAGGAAATCCCATTATGGGTATTTATAGAAGCTTCAGAAAATGACCCTCTATTAATATCAAATTTATTATGGCTTGATCCTAAAGACCGCTTTAAAATTCATAATCCCATAACTAAACACTTCTTATCTCTCTGGGATAAACTAAAAACCAAATATCAGTTACAATCTCCACACAATCCTCTCCTTTCTTTTATCAGAAATCCGGCCTTTTATCCGGCATGGATCTACCCAAATTCTTTTAAAGCTTGGACAACATCAGGCATTCAGACATTAAATGACTTCATAGCATCTAAATCATTCCTTTCATTCCCATCGCTTAGAGAAAAATATGATCTACCAAACTCTGAGATATTTAGATATCTCCAAATCAAAAATTTCTATACACCGTTCCTAAAGGGGGATACACCATTATCCCAATTATCCATTTTTGAATCAATCTGTACAAAAGATCCATTTGCTAAAGGTACAATTTCATCACTTTATAATCAATTATATGGAGTAGCAAATCTTAATAGACCCTCTTACGTTCAGAGGTGGGAGGAGGACCTGGGATGAACTTTAGAAGACACGGACTGGTCTAACATATGGCTCACATCTAAGTCATCTTCACCCAACATCTTAGCACTGGAGACAAATTATAAAGTCCTAACTCGCTGGTACCTTGTACCCGCTAGAGTGGCAAAATATTCGCCTAATACCTCAGCTCTTTGTTTTCGAGGATGCCCAGAAATAGGCACATATTTACACATATGGTGGACGTGCCCAGTAATCCAAACCTTCTGGAAGGAAGTCTTCGTGATTGCATCTAAATTATTTAAAAAAAATAATACAACCAGATCCATATTTAACTTTACTTAATCTAAAACCGGAATGGTTAACACTCTCTCAATTCAAACTTATGATCCAACTAATAACGGCTGCAAAACAAACAGTGGCCAAGGCATGGAAATCTCCTACATTGGTGCTAACAGAAACAATTCACAGAATGAATAATACAATGTCCCATGCTAAGATGGTAGCCATCGATCAAAATCAAATTCCAAAATTTGAAAAACTTTGGCATCCTTGGATAAAACAACAGTTCCTGTCAAACTTCAATGACTCTGTCCTGTTGCCATGGTAACAGATTAAATGACTTACAGAGACACCCATTCTAAGGCTTCAAAGAGAACTAAAAAGAATAATAAACTGACGAGCGGGACAACCTTGTGGACCATACCTCTACCTTTCAACCCTTTTTCTTCTTTCTCTTTCCTTTTCTCCACCTTACGATTAAAGCTCATTATCAGAATTTATTTGACCTATATACACTCTACTTGTAAACAATATGTATAGTAGGTATAAATCATTTAAATACCTACAAAAGTAACTAAGGAAATGATATATATCTTTAATCTAGGTTTACGTGAACCCAATGTTTAATATTTGAAATTTCATGATATTTACCTATATAAACCCTACTGTAAAACAATGAGCTTACTTTATAGATCCTTGTAAACTTACTTTATGTATCTTTATAACATTGTATACTCAATAAACTTCTTTTGACAAGGAAAAAGTGCTCAATGTCACAGAATATGCACTAGATTATCCCACATCCAGAGTAACAAGACATTGAAAAAATAAAATTTCCTCTAGGTGGGATATTTGGAAAGGGATAAATAGTGCAATGAGGTATGAGAGTAGTGTAAAAAGTATATACATTTTTATTAAGAAACATAGGTTTAAAATAATGAGCACATATATACACTATACATATCACAAAATATCATGAATGAATACTGGACAGGACTAATCATATAATAATATTACAAAAAAAGACAGCTAGTAAATCGC
Source organism: Aquarana catesbeiana (assembly GCF_042186555.1). Lineage (NCBI taxonomy): Eukaryota > Metazoa > Chordata > Amphibia > Anura > Ranidae > Aquarana > Aquarana catesbeiana. The sequence continues at coordinate 361,331,409 of NC_133328.1, read as the reverse complement.
AAAGATCTGTTATGTTGGAGGTGAGCACAACAGAAAAGACCCAACGCGTTTCGAAAATGCTATTTCTTCATCAGGGGTGTATGCGATTTTATCGCAGAACCTACAACTGTCTGCAATTTAAACAAAATACACACATATTAGATACATAATATTGATTAAACACAAACTAATTGGTACGTGTGTGATCACATCGTACTTTGTGTTTTAGCGTGTTTAGACACTGACCGTATGAACTGTGTAGTACTAGAGTGGATTTTCTGTCCAGATTTTGACGTTTAAAAGCAGTTTAAATGTTGCAGCTGTCAGCCTGTGGGGCCCAAAGCCCGACGGGGTGAGTAAATGCACCAGCGCAAATAGATGGGTCCAATGGTGGCACGAGGGGAAACATGGGCAGAGTCCCACACAAAGGACAAACCAGGCTGGCCCTCCGAAATGTATCCCTTACTGAAAAAAAAAAAAAAAAAGGGAGAGGGACAGAAAAAGGACAGGTATTAAATGGATTGCTAGAGTTGTAAACTCCCCCCACACACTCACATGAGACCACCCACTGTAAAAAGTTTGCATATACATGAAGGAAGGTGCGCGTACATCCAAATAGGTGCATGCACACAAACATGCATACGTGTGTGCATCTACACAGTTGAAAAAACAGCTTAGTGGAGTGGTCTACCCACCATAGATACATCCCCTCTGTAATACATATCAGGGGAAGATGAGCATGCGTGCATCCATGCGCATACAGGCACGCACACATGCATGCACACATGCATATGTGCATGCATGTGCATCCAAACAGCTTGAATAATACGTTTAATGCCAATATAAATGTAAATGTAAATGTAAAGGAATATAACTTGCCTAGGGGCGGTCGAAGTGGAGAGGGAGGAAAGGATACCAAAGCCAAGGCAAATGAGGATGCATACCTCCACAGATCCCTGAATCAGGAGACCAAAGGTAGCGCCCAAGAGGTTGATCTGTAACAGTGAACAGAAGGTAGGACATCAAAGGGCAGCAATCAATAGGGCTAGTCCTGGGGGCGCATCAGGCATCATAACTGAGCGCTATCAAAGTAAGGACATGGAGACTGTAAAAAGTATCCAGGGTGCAGGAGCAAGGAGGTATTACCTGATACTTGTACGGGCTCTATGGTGATGGATCCTCACCAGTGTCCACCCTCACAGCGAGCAGACATCAGCTGGAGGGTGGAGGGATTTGAAATAGTCTGAGTGATTGGAAATAGACCAATCACTGCATGCCTATGTTCTGAGGGGCGGGGCTAGCCAGGAACGTCCCCTGGGACGGCGGCGCGCAGACGGCACCTCCAGATAGCACCAGGGGGCATGTGGTAGAAGACGCACTGCTACCAGAGGCTGCAGTGACGTCAAGCCCTAGAGTGCCCTGTGTGAGAGGGAAAGCCTAGTGAGTCAAGCTGCATCGCCGCGCGTCGTCATCCCGCGGCGCACTAGACACAGAACGTACAGTCCCCGGAGGGGACGGCGGTATCCTGTCGACAAAGGGAGGCCACCCATGCCAAACGGCATTGGGCGGCCCCCGTGCGCCGAGTGTGGGACCCCAACCACCAAGGACCCAATGCGCAGCTGCATGAACATCCCGCCAAGCATGGGGACACACACAAACTGATCAAATGGTGCACTGATCTGAGGGACATCACTGTTGAGAGGGGGAACAGCATTTCTAGTAAATCTTAACCATGTATCCATGTTTACCATGTACCATAATACACTGAGAACTGAAATAATGACAACAATAATGATAATAATAATAATATACATCATAATCATGCAGTTAACATTAGTTTTTAGTGCATATTTACGCCCGAAGGAACAGTATGTATATCTATTCTAAACGATACATTAGGTTAGAATAGAATTGGTATCACAATGGACATAATTTGCATTGTTAACAGTACATTGAGTTGAAGTAAAATATATCTCATAATCAAGAGATTACCAATAGTAAGGTTATTTTTACAAAACCCAAATAAGCATATGAGATTACTGAGAATATAGTACATAGAGAACCCACTAAGTGACAATTTTTTATATAATGACCTAAAATTGTCTAATATGCACATAGTTAACATTTATCAGTCGGCATATATAAGTTTAGATTGAAAAGGAAGGGAGAAAGACGTAATGATGGAAAAGATATTGAGATGTTCAATGATAATAATATGACTAGAGACCAGAGGAGCTTGGTCCATACAGTATTTATAGATCAGAGGGTTCTGAGATATCAGGTTGGGTCTGGTGGTTCCCATTCTGACCCTCCAGAGGAGAAACCCTCGAGAAAGGGCCTATAGGAAATTGACCCATTTAAACCTGGTGGCGAGGTGGCGTTTAGACGGAAAATCCACCTCTGCTCTCGTTGGAGCAGGGTTTTGTTCCAATCACCACCTCGCATCCCAGGATGGACACGATCCAGGATCACAAAAGAGACCTTAGGACAGATACCATCATGGACATTTGTGACATGTCGTCCCAGGGGGAGGCTGGGATTACACATCCGCATGGATGCAAGATGACGATAGGCACGTCTCCAGAATTCTTGGGCGGTTTTGCCAACATAAAAGCAGGTGCACTCACATAAAAGAAGATAAACCATACCGGGCGTACTGCAATTTGCAAAATGTCTAGGTGAGTATTTTTCACCATTAGGCAGTAGTACGTTTTTCGAGGTGTTCATAAAACGACTGTAACCACAACCCCCACATGTAAAGGAGCCAAAAAGTTTACAAGGATCCTTGCGGCCCCCTTCTTTAAACTCACTAGCCACCAATTGGTCCCAGAGTGATCTTGCCCTTCTGAAGGTAAACAAGGGCACATTTGGGACAAACAAGCCTACATTCGGGTCCATTGTTAGGACATGCCAATATTTGTTTACAATTGCTTTAATTTTTTTATGCTGATTAGAAAATCCTGTGATGATTGATATTGGATTCTCTTTTTGAGTTTTCAATGATGGATTATACAGTAAGTCTTGCCGGGTCTTTTTACATGCCCTGTTGTATGCTTTTTTCAAGCATGACTTAGAATAACCTCGATTTTGAAGTCTCATCCTTAGTGCATCAGCTTCTTTCTTGAATGTAATGCTTTCTGAACAGTTCCTTCTGATCCTTAAGTATTGGCTGTAGGGGATGGAATTTGTGAGTGCCCAAGGGTGAAAACTGCTTGCATGTAGGATTGAGTTACCCGCTGTTGACTTTCTATAGAGACTACTACTTAGAAAGCCGTTCGCATCTTTATGTATGGTCACATCAAGGAAGGTGATACTCGAGGTGTCATGGGTCATGGTAAACTTAAGGTTAAACTCGTTATGGTTGAGTTCCACCAGGAATTTGTCTAGTAGCTCGACGGATGTGTCCCATATTAGGAACACATCGTCGATATAGCGCATCCACAGCACTATATGCTCCATAAAGGGGGCAAGATTGTCGTCTTGATTCAACGCCAGCTCCCACTCCCCCGGGTACAGATTGGGGCACATGAAGTCCCCATCGCAACACCCTGCACCTGGAGGTAGTGGGAGCCATTAAAGACAAAGTGATTATGATGAAGAATATATTCTAGTGCTCCTAGGACAAAGTCCTTAGTGGGTTGATTGACTGCATTATCCCGCGACAAGATGTGTTGGATACAAAGGAGCCCTTTATCATGTGGGATACTGCTATACAGTGCTTCCACATCAATTGCTACTAGAGATGATGATGGCGATATGCACATGCCATCGATGTTTTGAAGTAATTTCAAGGTGTCTTGTATGAAGCTAGGAAGTTCAGCCACATACGGACGGATCCATCTACGTATTCACTCAATTTTTCAGAAATTGAACCGTTGCCCAATATGATTGGTCTACCGGATGGTTTCTGTAGGCTCTTGTGTAATTTAGGTAGGCAATAAAAAGTTGGTATACGTGGGTTCTTCGTTCTTATATATTCCCATTCATTTTTACTGAGTATATTCGAAGCCATGGCCTTATCTACTAGGTCGTAGAATTTTTGGTTAAACTTTGTGATTTTACTCTCTGATATCTTCTGGTACCACGTTTTGTTGTTAAGGATATTGTTGCACATGTCCACATAAAAGGCATTGTCCATGATCACTATATTTCCACCTTTATCGGATGGTTTAATGGTAATGGATGTATTGCTAGATAGTGATTTTAGTGCATCTCTTTCTATTTTGGATAAGTTATCCTGATCGGAGTATGAGGTCTTGATCTTACATATTGCACTATACGTCAATTTGATGAAAGCTAAAACATTTGCATTGGTGCTTAGTGGTGGAAATTTATTAGACTTCTTTTTCAATAAGGGCCTCGGGGTTGCAATAGGTTCAGTTTGGTCGTGTCGTCCAAGAAGTTGTTCAAGGTTAATTTGATCAATCAGATCTGGGGGGTCGTTTTCTTCGAGAAGGTCTATGAGATCATCCAGGGCTTTCAATTCCTTGGGGTCGAATTCCGGTTTTGTGAGTTTTTCTTTTGAGTACAGTTGTTTTAAGATAAGTTTCCTGGCAAACAGCTGTAGGTCTTTAAGGACCTCAAATTTATCTAGGTTTTGGTTCGGGCAGAAACTCAGTCCACGTGCGAGAACCTGAATTTGAATAGGGTCAAGGGTATAGGAAGATAAATTGATTACATTCAAGTCATTCTGGGTAGGGTCTGAGGATGGCTTGTGATGATTTTCTGCCCTAGTCCTGTCCAGTATTCATTCATGATATTTTGTGATATGTATAGTGTATATATGTGCTCATTATTTTAAACCTATGTTTCTTAATAAAAATTTATATACTTTTTACACTACTCTCATACCTCATTGTACTATTTATCCCTTTCCAAATATCCCACCTAGAGGAAATTTTATTTTTTCAATGGGTGTTTGTGGTGCCTTCACACTGTAGTACTATAGAGGTAGTCTTGATGAAAGCAAGAATTGGCCTTTCTGTAAAACAAATTTGATGCCCTATCAAACAGTTGCAGTAAAATTGGTCTTTGGGTGTTGGTAGTGCCTTCACCCCGTAACCTTCTAGAGGTACTCTTGATGAAAGCAAGAAGTGGCCTTGCGGTAAAAAATTTAAATCTGATGCCCCTGTCAAACAGGAAAAATTGGTCTTTGGTTGTTGGTGGTGCCTTCACCCCTTAACCTTCTAGAGGTACTCTTGATGAAAGCAAGAATTGGCCTTGCTGTAAAAAATGTAAATTTGATGCCCCTGTCAAACAGTTGTGGAAAAATTGGTCTTTGGGTGTTGGTGGTGCATTCACCCCTTAACCCTCTAGAGGTACTCTTGATGAAAGCAAGAATTTGCCCTGGTGTAAAAAAAAATAAATTTAATGCACCTATCAAACAAGTGTGGAAAAATTGGTCCTTGGGTGTTAATTGTGCCCATGAAACCTATACCAAAAATCAACACCCACAAGGCTAGGCTGCCTAGGCTGTCTTGCAGAGATATGAGATCCCAATAATACTTAATCAACAAAATCAGCATCAGGGGCTTGATAGTTTCTGCTAATCCAGGAGTGCTTCATTTTGACAAATGTCAGCCAGTCAACAGAGTCTGTGGACAGATGTGCTTGCTTATCTGTCACAAAACCTCCGGCAGCACTGAACACCCATTTGGAAAGCACACTGGATGCAGGGCAGCCCAGCAACTTAATTTCATACTGGGCAAGTTCTAGCCAGTGGTCTATTCTCATGACCCAGAAACCCAGTGGATCATCTACTGGAAAGCTATCCATGTTTGTTTTCGCCCCTAGATAATCTTACACAATATGATGCAGACGCTGCCAATGGGATCTTGAAACTGACAGCCCTGGTTGCCGAGGATTAAAAAAAATTTGAAATGCATCTCTGAGGCAGCCCCTCTTCTCTACCACTCCTCCTTTGACCAACACAAGCCTTAAAACTAGCTTTTCCATGAGAATGCAACCTACCAGAGTCTGGAAAGGCATTACATAAACTCATCTTTAAGGTGTCCTTAAGATATTTCATCCTGTGCTCCCTCTACGAGACTTTCCCTCTGTAATGGTGGTCAAAGAGGGTTGCCAACCAATAATGATCCTTATCTTTGATGTCACAAATTCTCAGGTCCTTTCACAGGCTTTGATGAATAAGGGAGCCCATGCACCACAAGTTTGCAGAGGCATGAGAAGCAAAGTCCTCTGGGTCACAGAGGATTACAGTATCTGGAACTGCCTCCCCCCCAGCCATGTACTATTCCCAGGATTTCTGGGAACTGAAAACCATCTCTTAAGGTTTGACGTATGTCTTCCTCTGCTTCTATGCCTCCAAAACTGCCAGAATCCTCCTCCTCCTCCCTCTCCTCTTGTGTGTTCTGTGGCAATGCAAGAATGGTGTCTGCATAAAGCAGGTCTTGAGAGGAAAGGAAATCCTCTCGAGTGCCCTGTCCATAATGCCACGCAAAGTATGCTCCAGCAGAAACACAACAGGGATTGTGTCACTGATGCATGCATTGTCAAGACTCACCATCCTTGTCACCTCCTCAAATGGTGAGAGTACAGTGCATGCATCCAGCCATTGGCATGGGGAAAAAAAACGGAGCTGCCCTAAGCCTGTCCTTGTGCCATGCTCACACAGGTACTTGTTGATGGCCCTCTACTGCATGTGTAGCTGCTGCAGCATATCCAAAGTTGAGTTCCACCTGGTGGGCATGTCACAAATCAGGCAGTTTATGGGCAGGTGGAATTCCCCCTGAATTTCAGTCAACCGAACACTGGCTGTGTATGACTGCTTGAAGTGGCTACAGACTCTTCTGGCCTGCTTTAGAAGATCTTGCAAACCTGGGTACCTGTTTAAGAAACACTGTAATACCAAATTGATGACGTGCCAGACATGGCACATGTGTCAAATTTCCCTGTGGAAGGGCAGACAGAAAGCTAGTGCCATTATGGCATACCAGCATTCCTGGCTCAAGCTTCCGTGGTGTGAACCAACTCTGGGCCTGCCCTGCAGAACTGAAAGAATCTCTGCTCTGGTGTGGCTCTTGTCCCATGGACACCAGCTGAAGCACTGCATGGCTCTTTTTGTATGACTCATTGAATGGCCCTTTAAACGCTTAGGAGGTTCTGGTGGTTCACAGGACAATCCAGCAGAGGAGGACATGGAGGAGGAGGGGGTGGAGCTGACAGATATCTCATCATCACCACCAGCTGTATGGAGACCTGGCAGCAAGACAAGCTCCAGCACTGAGCCTTGTCCTGCATCCTTCCTAGTTGCAAGCAGAGTTACCCAGTGTGCTGTGAACAAAATATATTGTCCCTGATCATGCTTGCTGGACCATATATCAGCAGTAATGTGGACCTTGCGGCTGTAAACCTTTCCCAAGGATGCCAAAACATTGCCTTCCACGTGATGGTACAGAGGTGGAATGGCTTTACGCGCAAAGAAATAGCATTTGGGAACCTGCCATTATGGTACAGCACATTCTGCAAATTCACGTAAGGGGTCAGAATCCACCAGACCGAAAGGCAGGAGTTGTAAAACAGGCAATTTGGACAAGCTGAAATTTAGATGCTGGGCATGTGGGTGGCAGGGAGTGTATATTTTTTTCGCTGCAGCAGCTGGGGCAGAGAAATTTGCCTGCTATACTCTACAGCTGGTGGTGTGCTGCTGGCAAACGTGTTGCAAGGACCTGTGACACCCTTTGCTATACATCATCCCTGTCAGTGGAGGCTGCAGAGAGGTCATGAGATAGAGCAGGGCTAATTAAAAACAAAAAATTACTGTGCTTGTGTCAACATCATATAATGATAAGCTGCAAATGCAACTGTGAGATATTTATCCCAAATAATAATAAGAAAAAAAATAAAAATAAACTGTTGCACTATTAAAGTGACATATGCAAAATAAATGTGCTCAATGGTAAAGTCTCAAACTGCAATCAATCCCAAAAATAGTGAAGAAAAAATGATGAAAAAAGATGAATTGGAGAATCTTGTAGCCAGGGGTCAGAGATTAAATGAATCACATTCCCTCCACCGCAGAAGCCGACCACCACCAAACCAGATAAGATATAGTCTTACCAGAAAAACAGGATGCCCTATCAGGAGGGTCAAACACACTTTGGGGTTTTAATCCTAGTGTGCATGTTCCAGCAAGGATCACAGATACGGAAGAAGTGTCATCCCCCAATGCCACCCACAGTGAGGACCACAAACTCCCGCAGAGCATATCTGGCAGGTAAAATGGCATCCCCCCTCAACTTCCGGGTAGCACAATGATGTAAACAAGTAACTCTAACCTACTCATTTTGTCACTATAGGACTTCTTCCGGGGGTAGATATGACAGGTGAAGAGTGAGGAGGAGAAGAATTGTGTCCCTTGTGTGTGATTTTCAGGTGCTCTTGCCAACGGGCTGAGTGGTGGGAGGTTGAATGCCTTGTCAATGTGGTACCCAAATTGTTAGTGTTTTTGCCACGTTTGATTTGCTTATGGCAGAGATTGCAAATTGCAACAGTGCGATCGGCTGCACATGTGCTAAAAAAAAGGCCCACACTGCTGAGCTGTGGGAAGTGGGCCAGTAGATAACAGCTTCACAACCTGATGGAGTAGGGTGGATGCTCTACACTCTTCCATGATGGCTGCCCCTGGAGAACATCCTGCCTTGTTGGGGTTGTTTCTTCCCCTCACATTCCTCCTCTGCTCTATCCGGCACCCAAGTTGCATCAGTGACCTCATCATCATCACCCCCTCCATCCTCATCATCACTGGAGCCAACTTGGCAATACACTGTGACTGGGGGAACATGCCAATTTGATGTTTATCAGTGTGATTGGATGCACTTTTTTGAATGAAAAGTGGTGCTTAATGCACTTTAAATTGAGGACTGACACTGTATACAGCACTAAATGTTATTTCATGCTATGTTAAATTTACCACTACATTAACACACTACACTATATTGACAAACTATACTCACACACTATACTAACACTACAATAACACTCAGAGTCACTGAGCACACTAACTCGCTAGTAGCAAACTGAGTCCCACTCTATCTATCTCCACTCCTACACACTGCAAAAACTTTCTATGGGAACTGACCTTTTATAGTGTGGGGTGGGACTGTGAGCACTGAGCTGTGATTAGAGAAAGTAATCATCACTTTGTCCAATCAGGGCTCTGACAGTGCTAATTGGCGAAGCCTTGCACATGACCAGCGGTCATGTACAAAGCTTCATCTAATAAGGGCACTAAAAATCACTGTGAAGCGTGCCGTGCATTGGGGGTTCTCAGCAGGCAAATATCTTCCCGAGCAACCTGAAAATTTGGGTGTTTGCTTAATGGGCAAACAGGTGATGTTCAGCCCGAACTTTTGCTCAGCTCCAACTGTTCACCCAACACTAGTTATTCAGTGCAACAGCGTCCAGTCAGACAGCTGCTCCCCTGATGACACCTATCTAGGCTTTAGAGGAACAAATCTTCTCTAAACCTCCATTCCCTCTGTACAGCAGCTGCCAGAACAGTGCCACCTACAGAGGGTAGGCTAAACTGCACCTGCCTACATGTGCTCTGCCTGTTCTGACTGTTACTAATTACATTGCAATGCTTCTGGCTATCTCTGAAGACAACAGAAGCATGTAAATTTATTTAATTGAAAACAGGAGAGGGGATGGCTCCGTAGTCCTACCTTGAACGTGTCATCTGAAAGCACATGAATGAAGTTGCATTTCATACTAGGACTGGATTTTTGTTACTAATGTGAAAATAAAGGAAAACTAATCCAGCCACTGTATCTAAGGACTGGTAAGCTGCAATATATTACAGTTTTTTTGGGGGTTTAGATACACTTTAAGTCAGGTATAAAGGACAGCTGGCAGCATATTGGGTTCCAGGGGTTCCTGTGGGTTTAGGTCAACTTTAGTGTTCGAACTGATGGATGTTAGTGAAACTGAAGACCAGCACTGTAAACACAATGTTTACACATTGTATTTATAGAGGAAGTGCTGCGACATCATAGCTTGCATCTTCCTGTCAGTCTGATGTCTAGAGCAGAGCTAAACTTTGTATTGCTTTCCCCTGTGGCAATATGTTACTCTGATTTCTTGCTTGTTACAACTATAAACTGGATCCCTATCAGAGATCCTTCCCATGGGTGCTCAGCCCTCTGCAGCAGCCAGAAGCATTTTTTTTACTTTTTATTGTCACAGAGCTGCATGCAAGCTGTCCATAGAAAGTGAATAGACTTTGCATACATGCGCGGTGATGTCAGATCCAGTGGCGGAACTACTGCCATAGCGACCCACGCTGGCGCTATGGGGCCCGCAGCCGAGTAGGGCCTAGTGAGTCGGCGTGTAAGTGAGCAGGGGGTGGGTGAGCCGTCGAGCTGCCCGTCCGCTCAGCGCTCATACAGTCACACTGACTGTGTGAGTGGATGCAGCTGGGCGGCTCGGCGGGCGGGTGAAAGAACGGCCGGGAAGCTGCCAGCTGGGAGGCTTGGTGGGTGGACTGGCCAATCAGCGGTTGGTGGAGCAGAGAGATAACATCATCTCTCAGTGCCTGGTGCCCGCCCTGCATCCTGGCAGTTCCGCCCTCACTCACTGTGCAGGCAGCAGAGAAATTATATCATCTCTCTGCTGCCTGACTCAGACTGGGACACAGGAAGTGACAATCCCTATTCCCCACCTTAGCAGGAAAGTGACAATCTGCAAAGTGTGGCAGGTGATGTGGCAAGTGAAAAATCTGCAATGTTTGGCAGGTGACATGGCAAGTGGACAATCTGCAACTTGTAGCAAGTGACAATCCGCAACTTGTGGCAAGTGACAATCTGCAACTTGTGGCAAGTGACAATGCGCAACTTGTGGCAGGTGACGTGGCAAGTGGACAATGCGCAATGTGTGGCAGGTGAAGTGGCAAGTGGACAATACGCAATGTGTGGCAGGTGATGTGGCAAGTGACAATCCACAACTTGTGGCAAGTGACAATCCGCAACTTATAGCAGGTGACATAGCAAGTGGACAATTTGCAACGTGTGGCAGGTGATGTGGCAATTGACAATCCGCAACTTGTGACAGGTGACGTGGCAAGTGGACAATCTGCAACTTGTGGCAAGTGACAATCCACAATGGGTGGCAGGTGACGTGGCAAGTAAACAAATTGCAACATGTGGCAAGTGACAGTCCGCAACTTGTGGCAGGTGACGTGGCAAGTGACACACTCGGGGCTCCCACTGATTCTGCATTATGGTGAGTTGAACTATTTCATTTTATATAACAATGTAATAATAGAACTAATGTATTTCAATCATCCTGACACTGTAACAACCATGGTGCCATGATGATTGAAGCTCCAACATCAGCCATTGCCCCAATAAATTGCCCCCAAAAAAAGTATTTTCTGGCAGTGCCCTCCCGAGACTAGACTCTGGATCCGCCCCTGGGTGGGGATGAGGAATGTAAGTTTACTGTTAAGCCTCCCAGGCCCTGCAAGTCCAGCCGTGTCCCGACACACGCAGCAGCATACGGCAGGAGCAGAGAGCAGAGTGGGCGGGAGCAGAGTGAGCGGGGTAGAATGTTCCAGCGCGCCTGTGAAGGGACATCATTTTCGGCACATGAGGAGGCTCTGGATTCTGGACAGGAGGTAGGAAGGGAGTGAGAGACTGTCATCTGTTTTCATTAAGATCATTTTGGCACAAAGAGAGGGGGAGCAATGCCAGGTTCAAGGGTGTAGATGTTCCTAAGACCTTAAGATTAAACTTGATCAAACTACCATTAGGGCCACTGTTCATCATTGCTGTCTTATTTCTCCCCTATTTGTCTTGTATTTACACATAAGTTTAATCAGAACATAAACTGGTTAGAAGGCATGGAGGTCAGCAATGTGTGTCCTTCAGGGGTTGCATACAGAATACTGCATACTTTGTTGTTCAAAATTAATATAAGCTGTTGCCTGGATACTGTGCCACATGGGTGTGGTAATCTGTTGTTCTATGGCATTAATTCATTTTTTTTTGGGGGGGGGGGGGTGTTGCAGGGGGGCATACAACATTTTGCTATGGGGCCCTGTGATTTCTAGTTATGCCCCTGGTCAGATCGTATGCTTCACCCAATCTGACGTCACCACGCACACACACATCAAGTGGTGCAATAGGTTGTACATTCTGTTCACTGCTTATCTTTGTGAATAGATGCCTTACTGAATAAACTTAGATCATTCCTTGCGGTATTATGCTATGTGTGGACATTGCACTATTTTGCAAAATTTTTGGTTTTATTTTTTCTTGTTATGTATGTAAAGGAATAGCACTACAGGTTTTTGTGCGCCGTTTTTCTTGATATCTGTTTGTGTATATTTGTGAGTGCTGCTATCACAATTTTTAATGTATAAATATTTTCTTTTTTGTTATTTTAAATGTAAGTGTAAGTCATTGGATTACCTAATTATTTTCTTGATCTCACCTTCAGATTCTTGCTTAAGCCCAACAACAACTGGTTCTCTTTAATTCTTTTAAAGAAAGTATTGTAAAAATGATACCAATTTGTGGACCAATCCCATTGCTAATAAACAAATTCCCCTGCCTCAGGTATCCCTACTGACAGCTGCAACAAGTGTATTTGTCTGCCACAGTGATAGCAGCTTGTCTGAGATAATCTGCCAATAAACATAGTTCAGCGATTGCAGCTCTTTTTAATCAGTGTGTAGGGTTTGCAATGTTGCTTCCTGCAGTGAGATATCTGAAAACAGCATTCCAGTTTAGACAGAAGATGAAAGTTTGAAAGTTATGAGAGAGACACCTCTTGCCTTAGCACCATATTTCAATCCTCCAACTCCAGACCAAATTTATTGTATCTTTTCTACATCTAAAAATCTCAGTAGCTGAACAGTGCCCAACACATTATATAAAGTAAATAAGTGTATATGTCATGCCACTGAAAATAAAATTTTCCTTTGTTGCAGCACTGAAAACAGGTTTAATCCTATAAATCCTAATGGCTTTGTCACATTGTAAACCTGCCTATCTCTAATGAAATAACCATGGACTATTAACCCTTGAAAAATAAGCAGAATCATCCTGAATTTATCTCTTCTATGTAACCCGATTGCCACTGTTGTGTTATTGGGCCTAAAAAGCATTAGAAACCAACTAGATTCAATTTCCAATGTAGCTTAAAGAGAACTTGTGGGGATAAAAATATGACTTGGTTTAAAAAGCTCTAGGGTTGACATTCCCATTCTTGTCTTCTTACTTAATGATTCACTGACTTAGGTAAAGCATGCAGAGTTGAATATCAATAAATAATAATCAATAGCAATCAGCACAATCAACTTAAATATCATAAATGAAACACAATAAATCAATATAATGAAATAAATACATATAGCCACTAGTTGATGCCCCAACACCATTAGGTGAATTCACTCCACCCCTCAAATATTCACTTTACCATTTATTATGTAGCACAACTTATAAAAACAAAAAAGAATAAAAAATAAAAATTACATAGACACCAAAAGTGCACACAATGAAATGGCAAATGGCTTCAATGAAAGTCCACAAACGTTTTAGTGTTTCAAACCACCCGTGAAATTGACATTTCCACTTATCTTTACACTACATATCACCTATGCACAGCATGTATTTCATCTCCTTGTGAACAGTATATGCTCATCTCCAGTATTTGAACCTAATTGTAAATCAAGGTCAATAGCGCTTTTACCCTCCCATGGGCTACACACCAGATGACTCCTAAAGATGCAGGCAAAAAGAATTGGGACCAATAATGCTCTCCACACATTTAAAACCATTTATTATAAATCTCTAAAAATGACACTCACAAGAATGGGCACATAAAGTCAAATAGACTGTTGCAATAACAGTTGCTCCAGAGCTTAGTAAATGAGGAACAGCTCCATCAGTCACTTTTGTGCAAGAAAAAAATGCTGTTTTTTTTTTCCTTGCATGTGATTGGGTAATTTTGAAAAGTGAAGCTTTACCCCATTTACTAAGTGCTGAAGCAACTAAACTTGCAGAGTTCTTGATCTATTTGTCTTTAGTAAATCAACCCCAAAGTGCTATGTAAAGAACATACATAAATTTTGGCAACACCCCTCTCACCACGGACCCTGCCGACCACAAGTGGCTGCCGTATGATGTCACTGACGTAGCTCGGCCCCTGTATGTATTATGCCAATTTGTGTAATTTTTTGAGATTTGTTGCGCTACATCATAAATGGTAAAGAGAATTGAATATCAGGATTTTTAGATTTAACTGACCTGAAACAAGAATGAATCCAGTTAAGACTAAAAATCTGACCTTAAATTCCACATACTTGATTAAGGACAGTTTCCCAATTTGCAGTAAAGATAGGGTCCAAATTATAACCAGTGTCTGCCTCCTTAAAAAAGTAATTAATAGCAGCTTCCATATTCTAGCTTCTCCGGTTCACTTCAAATCTTGCAGGCTGCTATGGCCATTAGCTCCCCTTCACTTTCCTAAAGTTTTCATTAATCAGATTTTACTACGTCTTAAAGTGTATTTCTACTTTTGCAGCCAAATGGGGATAATACCTACTTTATATTAGTTACATGTTCTCATTACCATAGCATAACATAAAAGAAAATGTTTTCAGCTAATCTTTTATGAAGCGGCTTTGCCATATTTAACCCTGTCTATACTGTACAGTCAGATCTTTATTATTGCTTATAAACTAGGTCTGAGCACTATACTGTATTAACAGAAAATTGTGCTCACCCTCCTATAGATTCATTTTTTCCCTAAGCAGCTAAAATATATTATCCCCCTGGATAATCAGTACAAAAATATAAAAAAAAAACAGTGCTAACACCCTCTAAATATGTGACTATATGCAATCCAAATACCGTATATTAAAATAAATGAATGTATACAAAAAATCTGCATAAATAATAAAAATACATGCAACACTCACAATAACTTAAAAAAGGCTCACAGTAAAATACGTATATCCAGTACTAAGTATAAATATAACTATATAAAAAAATAATGTAGAAATAGTTTATTTAATATATTTGTATTTTATATATTTATATATACAGCATATTTGGAAGATGATAGCACAGTTTTTTTTTTTTTTTTTTTTATAGATTTGAACACTGTCTAACAAAGAGTTAAAGGTTAAGAAGATGAGACTTGCCCAGAATCACTCTGGTGTCCGTTTATGAAGCAGTGATCAGCGGTGATCCCGAGGATCACCGCTGATCACAGTCCATAAACAGTTTATGAAACAGTGATAATCGGGGGAGAACATGTTTGAACTTGTTCTCCCGCCGATTATCTCTACACGCGGAGAATTCTCATGAATGACACAGTAAGGGCCAGTTTATGAAGCGGTGATCTCACCGCTTCACTGGCGATCTGTGTCAGAATTCACACTCCCAGGTTCACCAGCTCAGAGGTGGTGAATCGGGGAGTGAAGAGGAAATCTGGGGGGATCTGAGGGGGAAGGAGGAAGATTTTTAACTTCCTTATGCCTCGTTCAGACCCCCCAACACTGTTAGCATGTCCCCCTGTCATATTTATGTGTATACATATATATACATATATACATATAATGTGTATATGTATATATATATATATATAATGTGTGTGTATATACATGTATATATAATGTGTGTGTGTGTATACATATGTATATAATGTAGGGGGACTCATTATTTTATTAACATTAATCGTCCGTGTATTGAGCGGTGATAATTTATCACCGCTTAATAAACTGACATCTCTGTATTTCTGGTGCTGTAATCTCGTAAAGTCTCACAAGATTCCAGTATCAGGGGCCGTTCTCCACTGTTTGAAGCATTTGTAGATCTCTTCACTCCTCCGAAGGTGAAGCGATCTACAAAGCTTCATAAACAGGCACACAGAGGAGAAAGATCTTCACTGTGAATGCCGGAGAACGAAGCAGTGAATAGATTTCACTGCTTTATAAACGGACACCTAAATCATTGTTCAAAAATCCTTGCAATCAGCCATGAGGCTGATTCTCTTCTCCTGAGAAACATCTGAAAGGTAAGAAATATTAAAATATATATATATATATATATATATATATATATATATATATATATATATATATATATATTTGTACGTTGTGTGATTTCAAACACATAACAAACATATGGTGGGGTTTTCTCAAATTTAACTGCAAAAGTGGAAATATATTTTAAGTATCAGAATAAACAAGCAATATAAGTTATCCTCACAAGTATAACATGACCTTTGATGGGCTTTTGGTCTTTGTCTGGGGTCATGCCATAAATGTTTTGCTGTGTAAAGAGTATCAAAGAAACATAATTGTAATTAACACGGTATCTTCAGCTATTGACACAATAGCAAGCTGTAATTTAGTTTGTTAATCAAACCAGCCTTCTTATTAATGTGATGGATTCTTTTTTTTACCAGACCTCAGAATGGATAGCAAGTTCACATCTATAATTTTGTAATCTACTTGTTTTCATTGAACGGATCATTCACAACTTCCCCTGTATTACCATAGTGACAATCATTGGAAAATAAAAAAGTAAAAAGCTTTATATATGTAGCTTTAGGTAGCTGGAATGCTCAGTATATATTTTATAATGCATATTTCTAATTTCTGATAAAATACAATCCGTCAATTACCATAAAATTGCATGTTGATATTTTATGTGTTTAAAAATGATTTAGCATTACAGAATAGTTTATATTGTATTAACCACTTCAAGTTCAGAGTCAAACCGGTACATCACTGAATGGGAAGGGTGATATCTTGGTCATTGCTATTGCTGCAGCTGCAGTGATGACCAAGGTGTCATTTACAGTATCTCACAAAAATTAGTACACCAATCACATTTTTGTAAATATTTTATTATACCTTTTCATGTGACAACACTGAAGAAATGACACTTTGCTACAATGTAAAGTAGTGAGTGCACAGCTTCTATAACAGTGTAAATTTACTGTCCCTTCAAAATAACTCAACACACAGCCATTAATCTTTAAAACCACTGGCAACAAACGTAAGTACACCCCTAAGTGAAAATGTCCAAATTGGACCCCATTAGCCATTTTCCCTCCCCAGTCTGAAAAGAAGAAATGTTGCTCTACATAAAGATGGCATAGGCTATAAGAAGATTGCCAAGACCCTGAAATTGGCCAAGACCATACAGCGGTTTAACAGGACAGGTTCCACTCAGAACAGGCCTCACCATGGTCGACCAAACAAGTTGAGTGCACGTGCTCAGCGTCATATCCAGAGGTTGTCTTTGGGAAAGACAACCTCTGGATACCTATACAGTGACACCTATACAGAATTGGTCACTGTAATAATGTCACTGATCCCCAAAAAAAATCTCAAGTTAGGTGTCGGATCTATCCGCCGCAATGTCGCAGTCCCGCTAAAAATCACTGATCACTGCCATCATTGGTAATAAATAAATAAATAAATAAATAAAAATGCCATAAATCTATCCCACATTTTGTAGACTCTATAACTTTTGTGCAAACCAATCAATATATGCTTATTGGGATTTTTTTACCACAAATATGTAGCAGAATACATATTGGCCTAAACTGATGAAGAAATGTGATTTTATACATTTTTTTATTGGATATGTTTTATAGCAGAAAGTTAAAAATATTTTTTTTTTATTTCAAAATTGTTCAAGCTCAATTTAATTTGGGTACAGCATCGCATGACCATGCAATTGTCAGTTAAAGTAACGCAGTGTCGTATTGCAAAAAATGGCCTGGTCATGAAGGGGGTAAACCCTCCAGTGCTTAAGTAGTTAAAAAGCATATCGATAAGTCTCCAGCAGATGGCGACCTTCTAGGTGGTTAATGGTGAGCAAGCCCCTCTGGGTGGATGTGATGTAAGGTGCTTGGAACCAGGAAGTTAATCAGGGGAATACCAGGAAGAGCCAACAGAAGCAGTAAGCTGTCTGTGTATAACGCATGGATGAGAACCACTGTGGATGGCAAGGAAGTGTTTCAGGCCCACAAGATGGGCATGATTATGTCATGTGTTGTAAATGGGCATGGTTACACATTTTGGGGCGTGGCTTCTTTTTCAACTGGAACATCGCCATCTGCTGGAGATTGATCAATACACTTTTTACTATCCTGTAAATGTGAGTGCATATTTATTGCTTTTAATTTCATAAATATGTTTGAGTCACTGCTACACTTATATAATGGTGCATTTCTTTTCTTCTTTCTTTTGTTTATACATGGTTTGCTGGTGGGAGCCTCCCCAAATCCTGCTTGAGAGAGACTGCTGATGCTTGTTGTGGAACACCTGTCCCCACTTAATTTTATCTTGGTTGTGGGCCGGACTTGAAGAAGGGGAGGTTGGTAGAATTATGTTCCAGGTCTTCAGCAGGTGCAAGCCTTTATCCAGTGAGGTAGGCACATGAGTAGTGCCTTCTTTCTGTACAAGAAGTCTTGTTGAGTATCCCACCCATGGGTAATACCATGATTCCTTAGTGCTTTGGTGATCATATTAAGATTTTCAACTGCAATGTATCGCGACAGATCTGTGTATGATTGGAGATTGGTATATGGAGTAGGGAGATGCTCTAACTGTACAGTACTTGTTTTTTTGAACATATGTTGCTCTTTGACATGGTAGAAGTGGATGCAGAGTAACACATGCCATAGAGCCTGTTCTGAAATGTGAGCAAGTCGGGGTAAGCAGTGAATTCTATCATTGATTAGATCTGGGGGAGATAGGTCAGGCAGTAATAGAGAGCATAGTAGTGGGACGCAATTCTGCTGCTTGCACTGTTTTCAGAATGCCCCTATTATTAACGTTTTTGCATCGTGTTCTATCTTTAAAATCTGCTAATTTCACTTTAAACCAAAGGTTTTTCTCCTCATTTGTGTTGTATGCATCCACCAAAGCATTTATTGTGGAAGCAAATTCCCCCATTTAATTCTTGACATGATCAACTCTGTCACCTAATGCAGTGATCACAGAGCTACATTTTTGCATACGTGATATCATATCTGCATGTAGTGTGCTTCTGAGGGTGATAAGCATATCTTTTAAGGTTGTATCCCACACAGGTTGATTCACAATTGGGAAAGAGTTAAAAGAGTCAGGGAGTTTTATGGAAATTGAAGAGGCTGATAACAGTTGTGCCAACCACTGGAGGCATGTCTGACATCATATGCAGGAGAGCGAGCGGCTGCAGAGGGAGATGAGGAACCAGAACCATATTACCTGTGCTGCTGGTGTGGCTGGGAGAAGAAGGCTGTGAGTTTTTGTGGCTGGTATTCATCTTTGCGCTTTCTGGTCATGTTGGCAATGATGTAGGGAAGTGGAACACTGTGGAATGTAGCATGATGTGTGCTTTGTGCGGCCTCTAAGAGCTGCTGATTCTTGCCGACTGCCAGAGCATCTGGTCTAAGTGTCCAGCTTGGCCGAGAGCAAGCCATGGCCCCTGTACACACATTTTTTTCATACACATTATATGTTCTTGCAGCTTGAATAATTACTGTATCTCAAACTAACTTTCATACAATATGTGTCTAGATTAGTTTATTCCTTAGCTAGACCCCTCCCTTATTCTTTATGTTAGTTATTATCCAGCCTTAATAGTGGACACAGGGTGTAGAAGATCATTGTCCATTTATACTTCACAAGTACTTTTACAAGTAAAACTATATTGTATTAAACAGTCATGTCTTATTGGAGAGTTGAGCTGTCTGTAGAAAATCGCTGATTCATCAGGTGAGCATACTGGCCACATAGAGGTCTATGGAATGTATATCAGGGTATAAGGTGGTATAAGGTGGTATAGGGCCTAAAACAAAACACCACATAGAAAAATACTATAAAAAGTCCTTACTGAATCTTGTTATACAAAGTATGATAGGTTGCTATGCCAAGTACAAAATTACTGATTTATCAAATAGCCACAGCGGTAAGTTTATTTATGTCCCTTTTGTATAGCTATATTCAAGAGGAGCCCTACTATTGCATTTGGTCATTTAAGTTTGCAGCACACCTAACTGCTACCCATAAGCAGTGGCAGCAGTCCTTCAATAGAGAGATCCAATAACCAACCTGAACAACATCAGCAACACCACTCGCTCATGATGTACAGAAGCACTGTATTTGCTAAAAGTCCTACAATTTGCATTAGGCCTAATGGCCTGTACACACGATCCGAATATCATACGAAAACGGTCGTCCGAGAAAGGATCGTACGTTTTTCGGATCGTGTGTACACTACTTTCAACAGCCGATCACGACCGTTCATCTGATCTTATTCAATCAGGCATGCACGAAAATTTTCCTCGTACGATTCCAGATTGTACGATTTTCGGTTAGTCAGTATAGTTGTCGTCCGAAAATTCAATACAAATACATTACAACATATGACATCACTTCCGAATTTTTTTCTGTCATACGAGAATTTTCGTGACTTTATTTAGCTATTCAATTTCTACTTGCGACTATTAATCAAAAACAGTCGTACGATAAGTCGTACGATATTCGGATCGTGTGTATGGGCCATTACCCTGGGTTGTTCTACTTTAGTTTATTTAATCCCTTGTGAAACTTTACATTGCAGGGAAAATACACTTATGTGCTAAGCAGCATAATATGAAAATTGCTGGCAGAAAGTAAAAAACTATTTACCTGGAGCATTAGACACTAAAGGCCCAATTCACTAAGCTATAACAACTGTTATTTTCCAAACCATATGTTATTTTCAGCAACGAGAGAGAGAGAGAGATAGCAAAAATAATGATAGTGGATAGTGGTTTGTAAGAAATAATTATAAATATGGTGGCACAGAAGTTAAATTTGATGTCACACAATTTAATTCACAGTTATCCCCCGTACACACGGTCGGATTTTCCGATGGAAAATGTGTGATAGGACCTTGTTGTCAGAAATTCCGACAGTGTGTGGGCTCCATCACACATTTTCCATCAGATTTTTCCGACACACAAAGTTTGAGAGCAGGCTATACAATTTTCCGACAACAAAATCCGTTGTCGGAATTTCCGATCGTGTGTACACAAATCCAACGCACAAAGTGCCACGCATGCTCAGAATAAATAAAGAGATGAAAGCTATTGGCTACTGCCCCGTTTAGAGTCCCGACATACGTGTTTTACGTCACCGTGTTCAGAACGATCGGGTTTTCCAACAACTTTGTGTGACCGTGTGTATGCAAGACAAGTTTGAGCCAACATCCGTCGGAAAAAATCCTAGGATTTTGTTGTCAGAATGTCCGATCAATGTCCGACCGTGTGTACGGGGCATTAGAGTTATCTGCATGCCTCTCCCATGCCCATGTATATTATTTGCATGCTCACTGATGTTTTTTGGCATTCTCGTGTGAAATTTTTATATCTGTTACATAATGGCATATAGTGTTTTGTACAATCCTCAAATAAGGGGAATCTGTATTGTTCTAGAAAATTCATGATTAAAGGAAAGCTATTAGAGAAGTGTGGAGGCTGCCACTGCTGACCTCTTCTTCTGAAAGGCTAGTTGTGTATTTGTGATGCTGTTCTTCTTGCTTTTGAGTCACTGACCTAGAAAATTTACGCTGGGAAGAACTGCTAACATTTTTCTGATCTTGCTAATCTGCTTGTGTGTTCTACATCAGTGGCGTAGAACATTTTGAACAAAGCACATTTATTATTCTTCCCCTCCACTATGATAGTCTAGCTAGCACCTACCTTCCTTTGCTAGATGCATACTTACCTTGAAATTGTGCTCACAACCTTTAATCTGTTTTCATGTGGATGCCAATCCTTAGGGCATCAGCCAAGCATGCACAGTATATTTTTTCAGAGTTTTCTGAAACCATCTCCTACCTATTGCCTAAATGTAAGCAATGAGTGGAGGTATCAGGTATGATTACAATGTAAGTGTGCACCTGGGAATAGAGAGAGGGCTAGGCTAGCATAGTGTGGTAGAGGACAAGTGCATTTTGTTTGAAAGTGCATTTTTATGTGAGTGGTCAACATAAAAGTTGGGCAACAAGAATTGTCAGAAGTAGCGCAGCAATGTAACAGAAAGTAACAGGAATAGGCTTGTTTAACAATGGTGAAAGGCACAGACATACCTTATAACTGTGATAAATATGGAGACAATTCATCATAGATGTGGTGATTAAGAACTCTTTGGTGAAACACTGAGAAAAGAACCAGGACATTACCATTTTTCACATTATCAGCTATATTTGCAGGATTGCTATTGTTGTAAAGCATCCAATAAAGCACTAAGCATCATGTAGCTCCTTGCTTCCTCCTCCCTTGACCATCAGGTGGGAATTCATTGTCACATATATCCAGCTCTTTTTTTTTCGGAGAATAGGTGCAGGAACTCCCCCCCGTCTGAGTCACCCCTTGTCTCTGCCCCCTACCCACCTCTGACCACCGTCCCTTGATTCCACCCCCTACCCACCTACCAGTACTGCCCGTTTTAGAGAATACAGAATCAAGTATCGTTTTGTGGTGCTAAATCATTTATATAGAACATGATGATAAAAAGAAATGCAGTAAAATAGATCCCCTGCAGTCAGCAACAATAGAATCCCAGCAATAGATCCCCACACAACAATAGACTCCCCCAGCAACAATGGACTCCACCCCAACAACAATAGATTCCCTGCAGCAACAGTGAACTACCCACAACAAAATATCATACCCAGTAACAAAATATTCACCCAAGTAACATTAGACCCCCCCAAGCAGCAACAACAGATCTCCCAGCAGCCAGCATCAATAGATCCTTCAGCAGCCAGTAAAAATAGACCTCTCCCTCAACAGTAGATCCCTTCCAGCAACATAAGACCCCCCAGCAACAATAGATTCCCCATCAGCAACAATAGACCCTCACACAAAATCAGATCCCCACCAGTGACAATAGATCCCCCAGCAGCCAACATCAATAGACCCTCCAGCACACCCCACACCCCATGCTATTACATACATTCAGTGCTGGTGGTGCCGGAACTGCGTTCCCCCGCGTTCCCGCTGAAAAAAAGCCCTGCATATATCACTGTTTTTTTGTTGCACAATTGCAGCAGGAAAAATGCACAACACATTCAGTTTTGTAAGTAACAAGTTTTTTGCTGCTTGCAGTTGCCTCACCAAATTCACATTAGGATGTGTTCACACCAACCGACACATGTTATGGTGCATATAATGCACACATGCCGGTGTGTGTTGCACACCCATGCTGCAATGCACTATAACAGCACATGACATTGTTTATGTCTCCTTTTATAAAGTTTACTGTAACATGCGGTACATTGCAAAAAATGAAGACATGTTGCATATTTATTCAATGTATACCAACAGACTTGCATGGTGTAAACAGGGGACCTAGAGAACAATTGTTCTCTCATTGTCCATGCATTGAGCCTGCGTTTCTCTAGTTCAGTGATGGTAAACCTTGGCACCCCAGATGTTTTGGAACTACATTTCCCATGATGCTCAACTACACTGCAGAGTGCATGAGCATCATGGGAAATGTAGTTACAAAACATCTGGGGTGCCAAGGTTCGCCATCACTGCTCTAGTTGATCAAAGCAGCTCAGCGCACCTAGTGTGAATGAACCCTAAGTTTTAATATAAAACGCAGTTACTGGTAGTGTTCTTAACAAATAACGTTAAGGGCTCATTCATATTATAAAGTGTATGCGCTAGTGTGCATAACAACTGGCTGATGTAATTGTTTACTTTTTTATAACTTTATTTAATTGTGACAAAATGACACTTCATTAGCTCTAAACACTGCACCATGTTGCAATGCACTACAGTAACTTTCAATGCTGTGTTGCAGTGCGTAAAAATGCTGACATGCTGTATTTTTATGCAATTCATTTCAACACAATTCTTCAATGGTTGTAAAGCCTTAGCCCGGGTCCCCACATCTAATTCGCATAGTAGGAGAATGTGACTGGCTCCCTATGGAGCTGGTTCACATATCTCCGGGGCGGCTGCGGAGCGCACTGCACAAAAATGCTGTGCGTCTTTGGCTCCATTTTAGGGCTGAATTCAGGCATAGAATCGGCCCTGATTCGTCCCTGAAACAGGGAACAGGGACGCACAGTGCTCCTGTGCGATCCGCAGCCCGGTATAGTGTGAACCCGGGCTTAAGGTTTTTCACTTTAATGTATTCTATGCATTAAGGTGAAACACCTTCTGTGCTGAAGCTCCCCCCCCAGACCTCCCCTTTTTCTTACCTGAGCACGATCCGATCCAGTGATGTGCATGAGCACAGGGGCTCCAGCCGATGTCACTCTCCTCATTAGACAGTCATTGGCTCCCGCTGTTGTCAATCAAAAGCTGTGGGCGGGGCCAAGTCCTACTGTCTGTGTCAAGCGGATTACTGTGGGGGCACCCAATGAAGAGTAGGGGCCTGGAGTGCCAGCGGGGGGCCCCAGAAGAAAAGGATTGGGCTGCTCTGTGCAAAAGCATTGCACAGAGCAGGTAAGTATAGGCATGTTTTTATTTTTTATTTTTTATTGAATGTTTACAACCACTTTAAGAAAGATGGTCTCACTGTTTTTTTCCACCTCTTCACACATCTCTTCACAGAGCTCAAATTACAATTCACAGTTTATTAAACAGACTGAGGGCAGTGATAAGACACCACCATGATGAGCAGATAAAAGATAAACCATGATAATGCTACCATTATCATGGTTTATTAACTGCACACCAATATATTAGGATCAATTCCACTATTGTCTCAAATGACAGTGACATGTGTCACAGGGAGAGGTTTCTGGGGGCCCACTCAAAATTTTGTCATGGGGCCCCAAGAATTGTAGTTATTTCCCTGGTTACAGCCTTAACTGAAAAAAAAAATCCATGAATTTAATTCTCTATAGTATCTAAGTTTTGGAGATACATTGGTTTGAGAGACAGGTATTGATTTTCATTTTCTTTAAAAGTACATATTTACATCTTTTAAACTGAGCTGAGTGATTTAAGGGGATTGATTCACTTCAGGAGTAGACTGTATGTACGCTTTTTACGGTGCATACTCCATTTAAAAGGTTATGTTCACTTAGTTCAGGGAGTGAATAAGAGTAAAATTGTGTTTTGTTGAAAAAATTATTTCTAGATGCAAGGATTTTAGCAAACATTTTTGACTCTTATACCTTTCTCTGTTTTGTAGAATTTGCTGTCCTTTCTCAAACTGATTTTCAAATGGGAGGGCAAGCCTTCCTTATAATTATTTGAGCTCTATAAGAAGAAAAAAAGCTGCAGTGTGTGCATCACCTTATAACCTTTACTGTAGGCCTCACCAAAAATGATAATCCAGTGCAGGCTTTTTAGAAACGCAGTGAGTCAATCACACAGTAGAAAATTCAATTTCTAAATGCATTCTGTGCAACAATGATGTACACAATACTTATAGCTATTACACGGAACTGATATTTGTTTTTTTAATGACAGTTTTAGGGAATTACTGGAGCTGTACATGGACGGACAATTTATATTAACATTCAATTACAAAATGTCATGCATAGCAATTATATGTTAGGAATAATTCTAGGCAAATGCAAAAGTTCAGTTTAATTATCAAATATTCAAGGTATTGTGAAGTATAATATCTGCAATTTCTACAATTTGGAGCTTAAATATGAATTCCAGGTGTGGATGTATTTATATAGTCACATTGGTCTGGGACCTATGTAACTATGCATATACACCTGACTGAAACCCTGAAGACTGGAAAGCATTGTATTAGTAACTACAACTCCATTGACCTTCAACAGCTTCCAGGTCTCAATGCTGAGCGGCTGTCTTGCTGCATTGTAAACACAGGAGGTTGACTGCTCAGCATGGGTGCTATTCAAAGAATGCTTTGAAAAATGTTCTCTGATTGGATGAGGTGTAGAGGTGACACCATGATCAGCACTTTGTCCAAACAGAGAAGGCTTTGCATTTACTGAGAAAATGTAAAGTGTTCTCTGAATGATACCCCTGCCAAGCAAGCGACCTACAGTGTTCACTGTTCAGTAAGCAGCAGGGCAACCACTCAACATAGCACCTGAAAGCTAGTGTAGATTACTGTAGTAGAGGTGCCTACTACAGTGATTTCTAGATTCCATAAGGACCCCACTTGTATATACTGTATATCGACCAGTGCAAGTATGTAAAAAAAATCTATGCCTGAAATTCATCTTTACACAATGTTATGCTTCATCTGCCAAAAATGAGTACAATTGAGTTAAGGCAGCCTTTAGTGTCTCTTAACATATTTTGTTGATTTTCCCTGTAAAAAAAAAGATATGACATGCTCCTGAAACCTTTTGTTGCTGAATTTACAGCAGAAATATATTATATAAGAGCTTTGTTGAAGCATGATAAATTTGTCACTTAGATGTCCTTTTATGAAACTGAGATCAGCAGCGATCCCGAGTCTCACCGCTGATCTCAGCTCATTACCAGTTTATGAAACTGAGATAATCAGTGGAGAACATGTTCTCCGCTGATTATCTCAGCACAGTGAGAATTTGTAACTGACTTCACAGAAACGTGAATATAGATATATATATATATCTATCTATCTATCTATCTCTATCTCTATATATATATATATATATATATCTATATATATCTATATATAGATATATATAGATATATGTATATATTTTTTTTTAGATGTTCACGTCTCTGGCTGGGTTCACACTTGTGCGATGCGTGAACCAGCGTGATTCCTAAGTGGGTTTTCACATCGCACCTACATTGACATCTGCGCACCACTGCGGGTGTCAATGTAAAGTTAATGACACCCCCAGATCATTTCACAGATCGCAGTGCGAACTATGTAATGGTGCAGGAATCGGATCGCATGGGTGTTCACACCCATGCGATCCGATTCCAGTGCGGACCAAATAAAGGGTCCTGTACCATTTTGGTGCAAATGCAATATGATTTAGGGCCAGTTCCCACTGCTGCGGTGTCCGAGATCGGATGTGATTCGCACTGCACTGCAGTGCAAAATCACATCCGATCTCTGTGTAATGCGATTTCAGCCATACAGATAGTATTGCTAAATTTGCATTGCACTTGGACCAAACTCTTACAGGACCCTTTTTTTGGTCCACAGCAGAATCGAATCGCATGGGTGATTCGATTACTGTCCGAGTTTGCAGATCACACTGCGATATGCGAACTGATTTGGGGGTGTTAACTTTTAGGCCCAGTTCACACTTGTGCGATGCACAGGCATCACATGTAATTCGCAGCACACTGCCATTTCACATTACATGCGATGTCTGTGCGTTGCGATATCAGCTGTACAGGTAGTATGGCTGATATCGCACTGCATTCGGTGCAAACACGCACAGGATCCTTTTTTCTGTTCGGACCAGAATCGGATCGCATGTCCGGACTGTCAGTTCGCAGTGCGATATGCAAGCTGAACTGGGGGTGTCCTTAACAATGTATTGACACTCCCCAGCGATTCGCATATGGCAGTGTGAACTGACATGCGAGTCGGTGCGATGCGGGAACCCACAGTGGATTCGCAGTGTTCTCGCATTGCACCAGTTTATCAATTTTTATGTTTATCAATTATGAAATATATTTTATTTTAATTTATTAATAAATATTTATACTTGTATACTTTATTAAAATTATTTTTTTAATGATTATAAATGTATTTTGCATTTATATGTATGGTGTATAGCTGCATTACATATGTGCATTACATTCATTTACTATACACTATTCACATTTAAATAGGGACATGTATGATCTTTAAATATTGATAAAAACAATGTTTTTTTTATAATTAGGTTAATGTATATTGTGTAGGGGGAATTTAACTTTATTATTTTATTAATATGTTGGGGAATAATGTGTGCTGATTTATGTTACACTTTGTATTTTATGGTTCCTCATACTGTAATCCCGCTATATCACACGAGATTATAGTGAGAGGAGCCATTCTCAGGAGTTCCTGGCGTTTGTAGATCGCTCCTCAACTCAACATGAGAAGCGATCTACACACTTTCATAAACAGGCACTCAGAGGAGAGCGATCTCCTCTGAGAATGCCTGAGAACTGAAAAGCGGTATTTTACCGCACTTTCATAAAAGGACACCTTAGTAACACCTATAAATCACAGCTTCCAAAGGTTTATTGTAGCTTGCTAACATATGTTGCAGTCTTGCTGTGGGATGTTTGTCCTACTATCTGTCCCCTCACCTGGTAGAGGCTAAGTTGACAAAAGGGCATCGCCTACACCTCCTGTCCAACACACTCTGGATTTAGTGACATGGCATAGCAGTATTAAGAGTGGCATGGGTCTGGATGCAGCGGATGATCTGGAGACAGTGGGGATACTGCTGAAATGCTGGGGGGTTCAGACTGGATTAGTACAGAATGCTGTTTCACAGATTGGGTACGGGAACACATAAGAGCAGGACATAGAATTGTAGTCCACATGAGCCATAAAAAGTCACATCCAGGCATCAGAGGAACCAGTTTAGAAAGTGGTCAAGGTCAAAATCAGACAAACAGCAGAGGTACAAAGACAGCAGACAGAAGGCAAAGTCAGGGCATGAGACAAAGTCAGCAAAAGGAGATGTGAGTACAAATGGTGGCAAATGGTAAAATACAGGATAACAGAAGAAACGGTCAGGTCACTGACCACTTAACAACTTACTAGGTAGTGTTGAACTTTAAATAGGGCGTTTGGTGCCAACATCAGTGCCAGCTGTGCATGCACACAGATAAGTGTGTAGCCCTGACCCTAAGTGTTAGACCACAGGCTGCACACTCAGATCTTCAGGCATAGACAATTTTTTTAATTCCGGAAAATACTTATCCAGAGGAAACTGTTACAGTAGAGGATGTACAACAAAAACATACAAAAAGAAAGGATTTACAATAATATATACACCAGCACATGGACTTACAAGTGTCAAACCATGAACAGCAGGGTACAAGCTATTAGCAACGCATTTCAATAGAGAGTCAGTTAGAGGAATCTATCAATGAGAAGGTCCATTTCTAGATTGTAAGCTCTAACGAGCAGGGCCCTCTGATCCCTAATGTATTGATTTGTTTTGTAAGTGTACTGTCTGCCCCCATGTTGTAAAGCGCTGCGCAAACTGTTGGCGCTATATAAATCCTGTATAATAATAATATAATAATAATTGGGGATAGGCCCGGTGTATCTAACCAGCAGCCCCACAGCTTGTTAAATTTCACTGGACATCCATGATGTTGAAAAATACGTTTCTCTAACTGCAGCATATAGCCAATGCGGGCAACTCATTCCTGGTATGTTGGAGGCTGGTCCACTTTCCAATGCTCCAGAATGAGATTCCTAGCCTGGAAAAGTGCCCTTTAAATGGCCGACCTAGTATGATGCGTTAATTGAATACTGTCTAATATACAAAAGAGGCATGGTTTAAGATCAAAAGGGATAATGACTTGAAATACAGTATTGACCGTATTAAGGACATCTGTCAAATACCTATGGAGCTTTGAACGAAGCTACAAATTAAGACTGCCCCTACCCCGACTGCACTTATAACATATAGGAGTGTCTAAAAGGCCTATGACATGCAACCTACTAAGGGTATAATGGATAAATAGAAAAATGTACAACTGTGAAAGCCTCTAAAAGGCATTTAGAGAGCTAAGATGGACTGATTCCAAAACACTGTTCCACTGTTCTTCCTCAAATGTACCCACATCACCCTCCAATTTTTTCATAACCTTACAGAGGTAGCCCTTTAGATAGGCTAGGAGGAGCATCCTATAACACTGCAAAATGAGACCTTTGGTAGAAGGTATAGTTTGGATAAGGTGGAAAATGGGAGTGGGAGTCAGAAAGACAGAAGCTAGTCCCCAAAAGGGCCTTGGGCAGCCACTGCATGCTCAAGTTGTATATAATAAAAGAGCATAGAATTAGGAAGCTGAAACCTAGTCTGTAGACTCTAGCTTACCAGTGAGGTGCTTGCTGAAGCTTAGCTAATTCTGGGATGGAGACGATGTACCAAATGGGAATATAGCTAGTAAAACCTTGGACTCTCTCCAATTGCTTAACCTTACACCAGATTTTGTGCATCAACACATATGCCAGAAAGAGTTTATTAGGCCTGTGATACAAAGTGTGTTAGTAAAAGAAAGAACTATGTCAAGGGAGGAGTCTTTGGAAGAGGAAGGGTCAGACATTGCAGCTGTCAGGAATGGGTTCACCTGCTGGTGGCACTGTGACTCCCAGACCTATAAGTTGTAGTTCCAGTGTCCACCAGTGGGTGCCTCTTAGCAGCCAGCAGTTCCTAGCAATTAGATATCACCTGATGCTGACTGCTGGGAGCATATCTAGTCCCTCTTCTGCTACTCCATCTTGCCTTGGTGTTTTTCTGTGTGCCCCTGATCTGTGTGCCTTGTGACCTGCTACTCTGTTGCTCTTCCTGATCCTTCACCTGCAAGCTTGTTCCTATTCCTGTGTAACCCTTTCCTTGTCCTGGTTTGTTCCAGGGATCCCTTATTCACCAGTGGCTCCTGCGGGGTTAGTGCTACATTTGTATAACTCATTAGGTACACTATCTGCCCCCTGTGCCTTGAAGTAGGGACCAAGATTCCTGTTCCCCAGTGGCATGCTTAACCGCTGTGTTTTCATAAATAAAGACCCCCACAGGAAGCACGCAAAGGCCTCCCAGGTACCAAGCACATCATGGGACACATCATTCAAAGTAAAGAACTCTGCAATGTGGGCTTGGTTGGACTCATGAGTGTTAAAGAGATAAAGCCAAAAGGCGTTCAATTACCAAGGGGCCTTGGATAACATAATGGGCGATTTAGCAGCAAGCCCTGCCACTAGGGGGAATGATCACAGACTCCCCTAACGTTATAGCAAACTTTTTTAATCACAGGGATACCAGGAGAATTGGTTAGGTTCTGGATCAGTTCTAGACAGGAACATGTACGATTTAGAGAAACAGGAAAACTGCAGGTGTCTCCAGGCATCCATCCACCCAACCTCCTGAAGAAATTTTGAGAGGGTAGTGCAGCGAGGGGGCGACCCAACGTGAGAATGTGGGTGTTTGTCCAATTGGGGACATAATTAAGAGTTAAAGTCCCCCAGGAACAACAGGGGGACATCAGGCTTAACCACCAAAAAGGAGAGATGTTGTCTTAAAATTACTGTGGAAAAGGGCAGAGGTATGTACACTACAGCCACCACACATTTGAGCATTAAATGTGACAATACAAAAAAAAATCTACCCTCAGAATCTATAGCTGAAGCAGAGGCATGGAAATCAATGGATTTCTGTATCAGAACACTTACCCCCCTGGAATAGAAGGTGTGAGTGGAATGATACGCCAACCCCACCAGGAGTAGCGCAAGCTACTCAACATGTCCTTAGTGAGATTTGTTTCTTGTAATTCACAGATGGCAGGATGGTACTTCCAAAGGGTGGACATAATCATAGTTCTTTTCAAGGGGTCATGCAGGCCCCTCAAATTACAGGAAATCACAGGAACATCTGCCATGTGAAAGCAACAAAGAAATAACAAGATAACAAGGGCAACGGTGGGACTAGTTCAACTGTTCCATAGTCGGCATGTCAGCTGAAGAGGAAAAGAAAAAAAACAAGTGTGCTCTGGGATGACTAGAAAATGAGCAAGAGTACAAAAAGGCAACAGTACAAAATTTCCAACAGGGGAAACAACATGTTGAACTTCAGGTGCACTGGTCGTCTGGAGCATTTACAAAAAAATATAAGGGGCCCCAATTAGGAGACCTCTTCAGGAGTAGTAGCAGTGTAAAGTAGGAAATAATTATAGTGGATGTCTTGTTGACTCTGAGCAAGGCATAGTATAATTTCTCCGTTGAAATAATTCGTATTAGCAGAGGCCTGGGTGGACTACATGCAGGTAATGGATGAGTCAAGACCCTGTTGGTCCATTCTACGGCAAAGAGAGGTGTGAAGGAGTCTTTGCCAAAAATCTCTAGTAGCCATTTTTCAACTAAGTCTGTGGGCTCCCTACCTCTGACCTCACTAATTCTGCCCTCCACAGCTGCCACCCTCTCCCTTATCTTCTGTATATCCTGAAGGATTAACAAGATGTCTTCCTAGCTAATTCTGCATGGCATGTACATGGCAGTGCAGGTATGGACTGCCTTGAGTATTTCACTGTGAGTGGGTTAATCAGAGGCCTCCGGTTGCACAGGGTCTCCCTCAGACTACACATCAGTAATGGGGAGGGGGATCTAAAGCTCAGTATCCTGGTCTTCAGGGAGAGGATCTGGGTCATCAGTTTCAGGCTGTTCAGCGGTAACAGGCAGCTTGTGGGCATAATAGAGCATGTCCCACAATGTCTTACCAGACGGAGCGGGAGGTCTTGCCCATCTTACTCACTGTGCCCCTAGCCTTGTCGGTATTTTTTGAAGCATGCAGTGGAAGAGGCTGCTAGGTGCCATATTGGAGTTAAGAGGCCACCACCTAATTCTTTTTTTGGCCATGGCGTCAGGTGTCCACTGGGTCCACCGGGAGGAAACTGACAGTGCGCAGGAGGGTGAGAAGACTCAGATGAATGAGAGAAAGCAGTGAAACAACAGGTAAGAGGATCAACTTTAGGATCAAAGATGGCAGCTGTGTGAGACAGATCCACTTACATTCCTGGTCCGGCCATACCCCTCAGGCTTAGACATTAGTCTGACCTTTCTGACACTATGACTTTATGAAGGCGCCTAAAAGTTTTCTTGGGTTATCTTGCATGCACTGCTTGTTTGAAATTTAACTGTGGATTTTCAAGCCTGGGGACTGGGAAGGCCTTTTCTAAATATTGATCCCTCATTTCTTGAAATAATTAATGGTAATTTTGAGTTGTTCTATGTGTGTGTGGCTCGGAATGGGTTCTTTCTTTGCCGATTCCTCCAAGCTGTAAGCCCACATGGTTATTGGGCTATGCCAGGCAGTGGGGGTGGGGTCACTCACCCAGCATGCGTGGGTACCTTTTCATGTGGAGCACACTCATCAATGCCTTGGACCAGGCGGAGACTGTGGTCATGTGAAAAATCTAACATTAAGGCAGTTCCCCGACTTAGAGATGAGCCTTTACAGTGTGCAACAATTAAAGAACAGAGTTCCTCTGAAAAGCAACTTGTCCCATGTCACAACACACTGTAACTTGTATGTTTGCATTGGAAGGGATGTGCTGAACATTCACCCACTCAACCAGTCTAGTGTACCTCTCTTACCTCACTTCCAGTAACAGAAGTGGGTACTGCCCTGTACCTAGCATGGACCTCATGCATGCACTTATTAATTATTTTACTTCCTGTACCTCATGATACCTCATGACCAATCCATAGATCTCCATAATGTAGGTTCGGATCCAGTTGCTATGGGATGCTGACTAGCGAGAACATTGACCCCCCCGCTAATAGAGGACCTATCACCTTCTCCATATTCCATGCCTAATGACTGGTTGCTTTGTGTCTTGAACTTGTATTCAGTTACCCTTAGCAATGGCTTCACTCCTTCTTGCCTTGCTGAGTTAACCCCTTGCAACTGACCTGCTTCATTCCCTGTATGCGCATTGCTGACCCAAAGTAGTGTAGTGTATCTGTCATGGGACACTCATGCACCCCTTTAGTAACTTCAGACCAGGCTCAGGAAACAGTTAAAATACTTTACTGAAAGTTCTACAGCATAACAGGTTAAGTGCAAACACAGTTCAATGCATCCATCCTTTACTAGTGTAGTGCTGGTAGATTTGCGATCTACCATATGTTAGGTAAATTTAGTAACTTGTTCGTTAAATAGGTTAAGTTTGCCTCTGTTCCAGCTTGGCTGACGTTGTGTGTGTTTCCAGACTGACCGGTGGGTGTCGTTGTTATCACTGGCCAGTGTTGGAAGGGCAATGTGTCGAAGCGTATGGATGCTCTTCTGTCCCGGAGACAACTCGGTGGAGGTGGTCCTCCGAGTTGCATTCTGGGCGAGGGTATTTATGGGACAGACGCCATATTAGGGGGTTCGTTTTACAGCCACCTGCTGGCCCTCCTGGCCGACAGGTATGCGTTAGAGAGCAATCTCGTGGTCCTCCGTTCCGGACCACGAGAAGCTTGTCTGGGGCCTACCACAGCAGCCGAGGAATGGTCCTGAGCTGTCTATCCAGAAGGGAAGAAGCTGGACAACCGAGGAGATCCCAGGGGAGGACCCGTCATGGAAGGATCACGCAGCGTGCTGGTCTGGAGAGGGGCCTGGTGATTCGGTTGGAGGACGTATCCTAAAAGTAACTATACAGCATAGTGTTGCCGGTTTGCTTTAAAACCGGTACATCCTGTGGCAGAGGACCGTACAGGTTTACCCCAAACAAGTCTGTGGCAGAGACTTTTGTTCGTGCTACGTACTGGCTGCTAGGCAAGTGAGAGAGGCCTATCCAGGCGAGCAAAGAGTGTGTCCCACGAGGGGAGCACGTTCTATTATATTATCCAAATTCTACCAGGACATTTGTCAAGAACCTTATAAGAAGATATTTGAGTTTCTTGTGCAGTTTCCCTTCTGCCTCTTTCCTGCTACTTCCTTAGTAAATTGTTTAATAAAGCATTGAAAACGTATTCAAGTGTTGGTGCGTGTATCGTCCAGAGGTAAACTCATCGGAGCCCTAGACCCGGTGTCGGTAAGACAGAGGGAAGGAGAGTGAAGGTAACAAGCCCGCTTAAACCAGCAGCTCCACGGAGAGTTAGTGCTACACTAGCTGCTCTAGAGTGTGACTGCCCAGGCATACCTTGCAAAGGTGAGAGTCCATTACTTGGTACCTGTCCATGCTGTGGCAGGAGAGCCCCAACCAGCTCCTGGGTGGCTGCTGGCTGTAAAGGGTTACCTCTTCTTCTTCTTAGAGGCTCTTGCTTCTCTTACCAAGTGGTAAGACTTGGTAGAACCAATTGGTTTCTATGCAGAGCTGCACCAGACTTTGCACTCTCCAGTTTTAGTAAACCAACCCCATTGTGTTACTAAAAAAAAAAGACCATTTACCAGAACTGGAGTAAAAGGACTGAGTTTTGCCTTTCCCTGTGGATCCATTCGCAATACAGCCTTTACAGCATTACAGTTTCAGAGGTTGCAATCTGGTCATCATTCTGGTTCCCGAGCTGTCCGAAGCAGCAGGACTACAATGCCCATTTAGACCCTCTGTAACGGGGGGTCATGGGGTTCCGGTAAGCGGCCAGGCACTTCATTTATGGTGGTGGACCCACACATCTGGGATTTCATTTATATTGGCCCCTTTTTTTGCCCCTTTTTTTTGCATTATTACAGCACTTGTAGGGTGTTTTTTTATATGGACTTTCCTCTTTTTTACATTTTTTCCCTAAATAAGTTATTATTTCTTTTTATATACTGCAATCCTTCACGGTTTTATGTATGAATTTGATTTGTTATTGAATATATTCCTTTAAGGGGAAGTGGGATCAACCTTCCAACCTAGTATTTAGTTGGTCACATTTATCATATATTTATATTTATTTATATACAGGCTGAGTACTCCTCTTCAGTCATACACATGTTAGTTTTTTTTGAGCGCGAGTCAATTCTTTTTTTCACTTGATTTCTGTGTGTTTGTGTCACATATAGGACTCTGCAGCATAGATGGTTTACATTATTTATTTTTGATGCGCAGTTATTTATTCATTTTTTCTTGCACCAAAGATGAGCCTTTTTTACTTCCTCTGAGAGTAAAATGGAACAAATTTTATCCCCACTAACATCAATGGTGGGACTTATATTAATTCCACTGACACCAGTAATGGGGATTATTTTATTCCCACTAACAGTAATAATGGATTTATTTTACTCCCATTGATACAATTTAGGGAAGATAAGGATGATACAGTAGCTGTACGCAGAGGCCATTAGGGATGAAGCTTTCTTTAAGTGGATTATTCCTGTTATATAGATGTTTTTTCTATGTTTAATCACAATATATCTTCTTATGCCCCTGGCTTTTCCAACCATGGTAACTTCATACAGAATTGAGGGGGGTATAGTGGAGGTGTTGATTTAGATGTGGGCTCTGTCAGTACAAATGTGTTCTTTGGACATTTTAAGACTATCATTTTCAGACTCTTTACTGATCTTAGATGATTGACAGGTCATGTTTTTTTTTCCACTACACATATTACCCAATGAAGAAGAATTCTAAAAACAAAATATAGGACAAAAGTCCCCCTGCTACCTCTCACTACTGGGAGAAGAAGAAAAAATGGCCTCACTCCAAATATTTCTAAATGTAAACTGTTATATTCTCTGAGTTGTGAGAGACACAAGACTCTGGTCTGGAACAACTGATGTTTATTTCAGTACTCACTGTACACTCCAACATGCTTCTCAGGACAGGTACATCTTATTATGCTTCCTGTTCCTTACATGTGCTCTAAGATGGCTACTATGCCCCTTGATCCCTGTCATCACTCCTGGGTGGAGCCAGCCTTAAAGTGACAGTACATGTGTAACCCTTCAGGTATAACATAAACAAATTTAATCCATCAAGTGCAGAGAGGATTCACTGTGCATTTTTATGAATTAGGCCTCAAGTACACTGCTGCTTCTAAGCATGAGTTTGGGATCTTTTGGCGTTTTTTTTGCCAAAGCCCCTGAACTCAACTTAACAAAAGCTTATGTGTTCATGCACACATAGACTTTTATCAAATTTTAAGAGCAGCAGAATTTCTGGGCAATTAAACTTCCCTCTACTGAACACCAAAGAATCGTGTTTAGGAGATGAACGTTTTGGCAAAAAAACGCAAATACTGCAAAATCGTGGCAAAATCGCAGTACCGCTTTTTTGCCAAGTTTAAAGTTTTTCTGCTGCCAGGAGAGTTACGTTTAGGGGTGGCCAGTGTACATGTAGCCTTAAACTCAACCACATTTGGAATTGTTTTAAGGGTGGTCAATTTTTCTTCTTTTGCCACGTACACACGGCCCGACTTCCCGACAGAAAAAGTCTGATGGGAGCTTTTGGTCGGACATTCCGACCGTGTGCATGCCCCATCGGACTTTTTCTATCGGCATTTGCAACGGACTCAGATATAGAACATGTTCTAAATCTTTCCGTCGGAAATGCAGACGGAGTTTAGCCCATTGGCAAGTCCGCTCGTGAGTACGCGGCATTAGTAAGAAGTATTCTATGGTTGGGTAAATTGCTTAATTATGTAAGTTTGTGCTAGGAGGATCTGGGTAAACATACGATGTTTACCCACCATCGTATATATTTACCCAGACCCTTCTAGCACACACTTACATAATTAAGCAATTTACCCAATCATAGAATACTTCTTACAAAGAAGAAAAATTAACCACCCTTAAAACAATTCCAAATGTAGTTGAGTTTAAGGCTACCTGTACACTGGCCACCCCTAAACATATCTCTCCTGGCAGCAGAAAACCGTTAAACTTGGCAAAAAAGCGGTACTGCGATTTTGCCACCAGTAGCCTGGATAATCAAATAGCATTCCAGAATTTTCAGGAACTTTCAAATCTGTCCATCAATCCTGGTGTCAAAAAAACAAGAAAAAGGATGGGGGGAGGGGGTAATTAAAAAATAGATACGAAGTCCTAAATATACAAATGGTCAAGAAAAAGTACCAAGGAGACTTTAAATGTACCCAAACCATGTGTTATTAAAACATATAATTATTATTATATACATATCAGTAAAACATAGATAAAATTACAGCACAAATATTCATTAAAGGAATTATATAGAGCTCATCGAGAGATTGTGTCACATCCCCAGTGTAGATAATTGCATAAACAATCAGTATCCATCTGTAATAGTATTTATATTGAAATATTAATAATATTACAATATCGAACTGGGAGTGGGACTAGCCCTCAACTCAATCTAATTTTGCCTCTTCGGGGGTATGGATAAGATGTACAAGATTGAGAATATTTAAAAACACAATTTTAGTGAGCATATCAAAGGTAAAGAATAAAGATGACTGCTCCCCCACCACCACTCCTTCTCACACACGCAGGAGTATATATTTACCTTGCCTGTGTCTGCGACTGGTGATGGGGAAGCACTCATCATGATTCTTTACCTTTGATATGCTCACTATAATTGTGTTTTTTTTTTTTTAATATATTCTTGCCCTATCTTAAGCTGGATACACACTTTCAGTTTTTTTTATTTCCTTCAACCAGTAGGTTGAACAAAAAAAAACCTGTCAACCTGCCAGATTGCTGCATCAACACATGCAATGTGTGATGGAGCGATCTTCCCCGTTGAACATTGTATTCTGGCAGGGAGACTGCCCCCCCTCCGGACAATACAATGATTAGAGCTCACAGCCATTGGCTACCAGTGCTGATCAAGTTCTGATTTTCCAGCATGCCTGTTCGACAGAAGCCAGTTCTTACAACAGACAGTTTTACAGGTCTCATCCGTACTCCTGAAGAACTAGATTCTGCTAAATGCTTTGAGTTGAGGTCTAGTCCCACTCGCAGTTTGATATATAATAGTGTTGATACTTCAATATAAATTACTATTATGGATGGATACTAATTGTTTATATAATTATCTTCCCTGAGGGTGAGACACACTCTTTGGGTGTGACCAGGACATTTTGATGATAGGCAACTCCTATCCTCATATTGATTAGTGGTTCCAAATTAATAACTACTGAAGTAGGGAACAGACACAAAAGATACACTCAGCATCTTTCGAAATAACTGTTCTTCTTTATTATGATGCAATTGAAGGTTTTTATACACATGAGTACGTAGGTATCAAATTAATATTACAATTGTACGTTTATTGTAACAAGGGGCATTACATAGGCAGGCTAATTCTAATCAGGACTTGAAAGAATATAAACATGTACTGAAAACATTATTAGTGCCGTGTGCACAGTGAGAGCAGTGTGCAATACATACAAAATAGAATACATTTATATACAGAACTTACAAATTTCCATTACAGGTGAGATCTATATAATTCCTTTGACAAATATTTGTGCTGTAGTTTTATCTATGTCTTAATGATGATAATACCAATTATATACTTTAATAACGCATTGGTTTGTGTACCTTAAAAGTCTGCTTTGTGCTTTTTCTTGCCCATTATATCATCAGTTCTGACTCTCAACTCAAACCCCATCCCTTATCTCTTACAGGCAGTTACTGTTGCAACTGCATTAAAATTGTTTTTTTTTTATTATTATTATTCATATTTTATATGTATGTATTTGTTTATTTTGACTGAAATTTCTTTTCAATCTAAACAGCAGGAGCTGGTTTTAAAAAGACAAACTTAAAAAGCTTAAAAAAACAAAACAGAACAAAATAATAAGGTAGCGGTGAACCCAAACCTCATGCCTATGTAAAAGTTTATAGTGGTGAAACTATTTTATTTTTAAGCTTTTAGAGTTTGCTTTTTCAAAACCAACTCCTGCTGTTTCAAATTAAATGAATTGTCAGTCAAAATAAATAACTATGTGCATGTAAACTTGTTTGTCCGAGGTTGACGGTCCCAAAGAATTTAAGCGGGAATTCGCCAGAACAAATACTTTTTAACCATAATGTTTGGCTGCCTTTGAATTTAAGTCAGCTAGATTAGAAGAACCAATAAGGGGGCTTTTGGATAAATCAGCCATATTGACAATGTGTTTTAGCTGTGATAGGGAAAGCATAGAGACTGCTACTGACAAATCGTATGGGGGTGTAAGGTAGAGATTATTGTGGGGCTTGTAGTCACTGGCTTGTTGCTGGCTGCAATTTTTTTTTTCACAGGCCTTTTTTTAATTATTGACAACATAGGATTATACATGGGAAATGTGCATCAGCACAGAAGCTTATAGCTTCCTTTGGGAGAGCATGTGGCAATGTGATTTACTGGTAGCACTTTGTGGGGGACACGGGTATAGCTTTGTCATCCCATAATAGGAAGTTCTCAAACAAGGACCTTCATATCAGTATCACCAGCTGGTAGTTTCATTATAGCTAGTGATTTAAAAAAATGCCTAAGTGACATTATAATTTTAAGCTGTTTAAACATTAAAATGTTATTTTAGTGGTTTGGCCTAAATCTATTATAACAATCTACAGTATGCTATGCGTTCTTTAAATTGCAATGCTAGGGTATATTTTCCTACAGTATGTGCCCTGACTGTGTGCAGAGATGTATATGCCAAAAAAATACTTTAATGACCAATATCTGTCCACAGCAATTGATTGATAGCCAGTGTTTTAATTTTAATATCAGCTCATTTTATCTATTAAAGGATGTATTTTCCCACTTTTTTTATTATAAATTTTAGCTTGGGGTTATTGGAGTGCCGTGTGAAGTTGCTGCTGAAGATCTGGTCAAGGGCTGCCTTTTTCACAACAGCTTGCTGCATACATTAAAAAAAGAAATGAGGAAAAAAACTGCACACTCAAAACATCACACACCTCAATCCAGGTGCACTGCAACCTCATGCTGTATTCCCATAAACCCAATTAAAAAGAAAATACCAGAGCTGTAGCCCTTGAGCATGGTTTGGTAAAAATGTGCCTGTTTTAGGATGGTATTGGATTGTGACCAGATAGAATAGGCTAAAATGAGGAAACACAAACAAGGTAAGTGTTTTTCCACACTGGAAATTCAAGCGCATAATTTCACAGACAAGAAAAAACTGACCAGTAGCAGGGCAGTTTTGTAAGGAATGAATTAATCATCATATCTAGGCAGAAGAGTTCAATTGTGGAGAAACAAAGCAAGTGTGTTTTCTACCATAAAAATAAAAAAGTATATTGAATACACTTGTGGCAAAAAATTAAGCAGAGGCTGGTAGGTAAACTGCTCAAATAGGCCAAAATGTGCAAACAGAAGGCAGTTTTTTTGTCAACATTTTGATTTTTTTAAAAGTACCAAGAAAATATATCAATCTGGGTGTTGCCAAAAGCAGCAACCTGAGAGTCGTTCTGTAGCAAAGTTCCCCAACTTTGCAGGGTGGTTCGTGAATTCCAGGCAGCACCTTAGACTTTGCACCTTGGGACTTGGAAAAACTGGCCACTAGCATCAGATGGCAGGCCTGATTTGTTTCATTAAAAGTCAGCCTCTCTCGTCACAATTCCCCTTTGCTGTGCTGAAGGCCCTCTCTAAAATGCAACCGGGCAAGTTAGCACCTTAAGCACTTATTAGGCCATTTATACCCAATGGCACATCCTAACATCCAGTAGTGGATGTTATG
Source organism: Aquarana catesbeiana (assembly GCF_042186555.1). Classification (NCBI taxonomy): domain Eukaryota; kingdom Metazoa; phylum Chordata; class Amphibia; order Anura; family Ranidae; genus Aquarana; species Aquarana catesbeiana. The sequence continues at coordinate 361,290,215 of NC_133328.1, read as the reverse complement.
ATTGCTTGCAAATGTTTAGTTAGAGCCCTTTAGTTAGAGTATGTGTGCACTCCCTGTCTCTGGGAGGCTGAGTTAAAAAAAAAAAAACACAAAGAGGATTGGTGAGAGAGAGGGAAAGTCTGAGACATATGTCCTGTCCATGGGATAGTTGTTTCTGAACCCAGACCAGGGATTACTAAACAAGTGCTCCTATGGTTAAATGTTTACTAGTGTTGCACATAGCTAGGTCTGAGCTACAGTATGTAGCGGTCACTTTTTAGTATATTAGTAGGTGACTTGTTTATTGCAATTGAGATTATGTACAGCTCTTGTTATTTTAGTTAAACCTGTCCATTCTGGTCTGAGATTCTATAGGCTAACTTTAGCATAGGGCTCGATATAGAGCCAGGGATCAAACAACCACTTCTGGTAGTTAGAGGTTCTGTTGTATGACAGATTAGAACATTTTAGGGACTAAGACGCAGAGTAGATAGGTTAACTCTGAGTTCCAGTGCCACACAACTATTTCTGCTGGTGAGAATCTGCATTCCAGGCTGGCTGGACAATGATTGGAGGATCTCCCCATCACCGCTGATCTTGCCTTCACGTCTCTGACATAAAGACAACACTGAATCACTATCATACCTCAGGGGGGCCTGCAATTGAACCTTGCTGCAACATTACACTGTGTGCACAGTTATTAAGCAAGTTGTATTTTTGAGGATTTATTACATTATTGAACAACTACAGTGCTCTCCATGAATCCAAAATGGTAATAAGCCTCAAACCTAAATATTTAAAGTAAAAGTGAGTTTTTGGCTTTCTTTGGAGAATACCTATGTGTGCACAATTATTGGGCAGCTATTAGTGTGCAGAATTATTATGCAACTAAATAAAAAACTAAAAATTATCCATCTCGCTTGTTTATTTTTATCTGTTAAAGTGAGAATAATAAACAAACAACTCAGGATGTACAAATAAACATTTCTGACATTAAAAAATAAATACAAATCAGTAACCAATATAGCCACGATTTTTTTCATAAGCCTTCCATTTATGGTGTCTGTCAGTTTCTTGATCTGTTGACGATCAACTTTTTGTGCAGCAGCAACCACAGACTCACAGACACTGTTCAGAGAGATGTACTGTTTTCCTTCACCATGATTCTCCCATTTAAAAAGTGCCCACAAGTTCTCTATAGGGTTTAGGTCAGGTGAGAAAGGGGGGCCACGTCATTATTCTTTCATCTTTAAGGCCTTTACTGGCTAGCCACGCAGTGGAGTATTTTGATGCATGCAATGGAGCATTGTTCTGCATAAATATCATGGTCTTCTTGAAAGATGCAGACTTTTTCCTGTACCACTGCTTGAAGAAAGTGTCGTATAAAAACTGGCAGTAAGTTCGGGAGTTGATTTTGAGTCCATCTTCAGCCTGAAATGGTCCAGCTACCTCATCTTTAATAATACCAGCCCATACCAGTACCCCACCTCCACCTTGCTGGTGTCTAAGTGGAGCTCTGTGCGCATTACTGATACAGCCACAGGCCCATCCATCTGGTCCATCAAGAGTCACTCTCATCTCATCATAAAGCCTTGGAAAATTTTGTCTTCCAATATTTCTTGACCCAGTCTTGACGTTTCAACTTTTGTGTCTTGTTCAGTGGTGGTCGGGTTTCAGCCTCCCTTACCTTGGCCTGAGCACTGAACACCTTGTACTTTTGGGTACTGGGTGGGTTGCAGTTCTGGAATATGACAGCACTGGAGGATAATGGGTTCCTGGTAGCCTCACGTTTAATTCTTCTCAAATCTTTGGCAGCTAATTTGCATCTTTTTTTCCTCAACACGTTTCTTGCGACCCTGTTGACTATTTGCAACAAAACATTTGATGGTTCTTTGATCATGCCCCAATATCTTAGCAATTTTAAGAGTGCTGCATCCCTCTGGATGCAGCACATCCCTCGGCGAACAGGCGAACAGGCGAACAGCCGAGCAGCCAATGCTGGAGTCGAAACTTACATTTGACTCGAACATCGGGCTCATCCCTAGTTGGCAGCAGATATGTTTAAACCAGCCCTATCTCCAGTGGACCAGCACTGGAGATAGCAGCGGTCTGTACCTGTGGAACAGTGCCGCCAGATGGGAAAAGACAGCTGCTCCCTTCAGTCATCTACAAGCTTCAACAATAGGTTTATCATTTGCCAATACCGACTATGGGCTTCAAAGCTGTTCCTGAGACATACCACACCTGGCAGTTATTTAAACATGGGCAACAGGAAATCCCCCCTCTTTTTTTACCATATAAATTAGGTTTAATCTGGCAACAAAGGGATTCTTTGATTCCAATACCCTGTACACACGATCGGACATTGATCGGACATTCCGACAACAAAATCCATGGATTTCCGACGGATGTTGGCTCAAACTTGTTTTGCATACACACGGTCGCACAAAGTTGATGGAAAATCTGATCGTTCTGAATGCGGTGACGTAAAACACGTACGTCGGGACTATAAACGGGGCAGTAGCCAATAGCTTTCGTCTCTTAATTTATTCTGAGCATGCATAGCACTTTGTGCGTCGGAATTGTCCACACACTGGAAACACACTGAATTCACGCTAACGGATTTTGTCGTCGGGAAATTTTATAGCCTGCTCTCAAACTTTGTGTGTCGGAAATTCCGAAGGAAAAAATCCGAAGGGAGCCCACACAAGGTCGGAATTTCCGACAACAAGCTCTGATTGCACATATTCCGTCGGAAAGTCCGACTGTGTGTACAGGGCATTATGACTGCCTGGGTCATGATTTTGCAAGTAAGTTATCTATTGTTTATTTAAAAGGGACTTATTTTGAAGGAGAAAGGTGATTACATGACTTCTCTTAATTCCATTCTAAGTGTGGCTTCTCCCTTCTGTCAGTAGGTGGTGCTGTTGCCTTTGACATTAGAGTGATGAGTTGTAGTATACTTAAGTTATGGATAAACATACTTTTCTCAGCCAATCATATTGGTGGCTAAGCATGCTAGGAAATGCTATTTAATGTAATGAAGTCAGATGATCGGGCAGAGTGTTCCCGCCCAGGGCTATGGCCTGGGTGGATGGTTTATGTAGAGTTCCTGGCTGCTAGGCCCATAACTTGGGGCCTATCCAGGTGGCTGCCAGCTGCTAGGCCTAACCGAGGCCTATCCAGGTGTTCAAGAGTATGCCAAGGAAAGCATGCCAAAGATCCGGAAATTATTCTAGAGGGATGGAGTTCTAAGGAAGCACCAGAGGGGACTTTTCATGAGCTGGAGGCTATGAACTGGCTGGGAGGACTTCAGAGAGGACTCATCCAAGGGAATCAGTGCATGAAGAGGTGAGAAAAGTTCAGTTACTAGAGGAGACAGCATGTCCTACAAAGTACAGATGTGCTTGTTCAGTTTAAAGGCTCTTATTCCTTACTGCTGTCTGCTTACTTCACCTATTTTTGTCTAAGGAGTCTGCCAATCTGCTTGTTGCTGATCGCTACTAAGGGTGTCTTCTGCTCTATTCCTCTCTCTCCCACATTTTTCCTGTTTAAGAAAAACGTCTCCAGCATAAAAGTGACTAGAGCCCAACTTCTTTCTTGTTCATCACCCACCATGCCCACAAACCTGCACCCTGAGAATGTAGTTCAGCCATCCCTATCCCTGGTAGCCACCATCAGGCTCCCGGAAAATTGGGGTAGGCGCTACACTGGCAAAAAATTATAGGTAGAAGCTAAAATACAGAAAATTGGAAAATTATGGATGGGATTTTTTTAAAACTATGTAATATGAAAAAAAAATCCCAACCATAATTTTCCAATAAAAGAACAACAAAAATAACTGCACAGGGGACCCAGCAGATAGACAGTAGTTGTTGCTGACACAAAGAAAAAGGTAGTTCTAAAAAGAATTGTTGTGATAATGCTTCTGTAGTTAAGCTAAGTAAGCTAAGTAAAATGTAAGAGTTAAAGAAAAATTACACATCCAAAATGTGTGATGTGTGATGAGTATGGTGTTTATGGTGTTTCTGATGCTGCAAAAACCATACTGTTCCATATAGACATCCCCCAAGGGAACAGATAAACAATATCAAGAAGGGCTTTAAGCAGCATAGTCTGTCTAGACATTTTAAGGAAGTTTACCATTGTGATCCCTTGAGGTTGATTTTTTATGGGATTGACAGCATAAAGGGACACTGGAGGGGCAATAAGATAAAGATTTGGAAAAGTTTTCCAAAATGAAATGAAGTGGATTTCAAATTGGGTACTTTGCTTTCCAGAGGCCTAAACATAGACATCAACTGCTTTATCTCAAATTTTTAGGGCGTTTCAGGGATATTTTTTATATTTTATATTTTGTTTTTACTTTGGGTTTGATATTAGGATATACATATAGTGCATGTCAAATTTATTTAAAGGGGTTGTAAAGTCTCAAGGTTTTTCACCTTAATGCATTCTATGCATAAAGGTGAAAAACCTTCTGTGCTGCAGCTGCCCCCAAGAGCCCCCCTTTTTCTTACCTGAACCCGTTCGTTCCAGTGATGAGCACGTGCCCAGTAGCTCCAGCCACTTTCTCTGTCCTCATTGGATAGATTGATAGCAGAAAGAAACAAAAGAAAGCTCAATTTCTGTGAAAAAAAATGTATAAATTAAATTTGTGTACAGTGTTGCATAACCGCACACTTGCCAGTTAAAGTAGCGCAGTACCAAAGCAAAAAAAGGCCTGATCATGAAGGAGGTCAAGCGATTAAAGCATAACTCCACTTTTGTTGACAAAAAAACATTCCCCTCTGGATGATCTATCTACATTGCAAGGAAGGATTATAACAACCTTTGTTGCAGATTGCTACCTTTTGTTATTCTGAAGAAATCCATATGTGTTTGTCTGTGCCTCTGTAGTGGGTCTCATAAATATCAGTCAGCTGTGGCAGCTGAAGAGCACTACTGAGTAAAGCTGCTAGGCCTGCATCCCTTTAGATGTGTTCCTATTGGAAATATCTCACCCAAAATGACATTTTTGTTGCATGGGATGTCTAAAATCTAGCGTGTATCTTAGGCAGACTTCTGGGAAAATTGGTGAGACAATCACACAAGCAGGAAATTATGTTTCTGGGGAGTGGTCTGTACACATTCTGTGTACAGAACAACTCCATGTAGCCATATTGCATTGCATTCATAAAAAATAACAGCTACTGCAGATTGAAAAGGAAAGGTAATTTTTAATAACATTCAATCACAATATGACTTGTATCGCAATTGTACATGCTATATTATTTTTTCTTTATTTGCTATTTTTTTCCCCACAAAAGTGAAGTTAACCTTTAAGATATGTGGAGAGGCGACCCCAGGTCACGGTGTATATTAGCACCTTTAGCCTGGTTTTTGCAAAGACAAGCATGATGATTGCACACCTGTGGGCTGGGTTTATATTCCCCTTAGACTCCATTCACACAGGGGCAACACGACTTCCAGCGCGACTTTGAGAGGCAACTTGGACACGACTTGAGTATGAATCACAGCACGACTTGGGGGCGACTTGGGGGCGACTTGGGGCGACTTACAACACGACTTGAAGTCGCCTCCATGCCAGGGAACTGTGAAGTGGCCAATTAGAGCTTATCAGCTCTTGTGACCTCATTCTTCTTCCTGTTTTCTTCCTTGTTCCCTGTTCCCCGTTGTCCTGTGTCCAAAATGCTCTCTGTATGTTACTTAATGTCAGCTGTCATAACAGCTGGTTTGGCAGTATTGATGGAAGAGGAAGAGGAAGAAAGGAAGCGAAGGAGGAGGATGAGAAGACGACGTCGGTACTGGATCCATCCAATCATTGCCAATAGACCTACCAGAGGCCAGTTCTGGGCTATGTATGAGAACTTGCGTGGTTTTGAGGACAAGTTTTTCAACCATACCCGGATGTCGATCGCAAGGCAAGTACATATGCTATATGTCATTGTCCACTTGCCACGTCCACCTGCCACGTCACCTGCCACATCACCTGCCACGTCCACCTGCCACATCCACCTGCCACGTCCACCTGCCACGTCACCTGCCACATCCACCTGCCACGTCACCTGCCACGTCAGCTGCCACATCACCTGCCACGTCACCTGCCACGTCCACCTGCCACGTCCACCTGCCACGTCCACCTGCCATGTCACCTGCCACGTCCACCTGCCACGTCCACCTGCCACGTCCACCTGCCACGTCACCTGCCATGTCACCTGCCACGTCCACCTGCCACATCACCTGCCACGTCACCTGCCACATCACCTGCCACGTCCAGCTGCCATGTCAGCTGCCACGTCCACCTGCCACATCACCTGCCACGTCACCTGCCACATCAGCTGCCACGTCAGCTGCCACGTCACCTGCCACGTCACCTGCCACGTCCACCTGCCACGTCCACCTGCCACGTCACCTGCCACGTCCACTTGCCACGTCACCTGCCACGTCCACCTGCCACGCCACCTGCCACATCCACCTGCCACGTCCACCTGCTACGTCCACCTGCCACGTCCACCTGCCACGTCACCTGTCACGTCATAATCCCCCCATATTTGCATATGGTTGTCTAAGCGGTAATGTGTGTGTAGCTACTATTGATTGATATTTCTTATTTTCAATATAGTAAATTACATTCTTTTTTTTGTTTTGTATTGCAGTTTTGACGAATTGCTTGGTCTGGTTGACATCCATCTTAGGCGACAGAATACATCATACAGGAGGAGTATTTCATCCACTGAAAGACTTATTATTACCCTAAGGTAAACTATCTTTATTTATGCACATTAGTAGCATATTTTCCACATTAATAAAGTCCAAACTGCGCTCATTTGTCCGGTCTTCTTCAACGGGTCAAATGAGTGCAGCTGCCTTGACTGATGGCAGTTCCAGCCTCTCAGCAAGCCGCTCTCCGCCCCTTCACAACTCAGCGCTCTAATGGGCGTGGAGGAGCAGAGCAGGAGAGCTGCTGGCAGTCAGCAGCTCTCAGCTCATGGAGGGTAGAGATGAGAGCCACCTTTTTTTAAATATCATGTAATACACATTTTAAAATTTAGCACACAAACATACCCAAATATTTGAACAATCTAACATTTTTATTATTCCGAAAACTATATATATCACCAAATATTATATTTTGAAAACAAGTAACTTGTTAATTTTTTTAAGCCTGAACAAGTAGACAAAATAGCAAAAAAAAACAAAAAAAACAATTACAATTGGTGGTAGGTCGGCTGAGTAGAGCTGGTGGAAGGCCTTGGGGATGGTGTGGGTGGCATCAGAATAGATTCTTCACCGAATCTTTGACTAGTAAGGGTACTTGGAATAGGGGACGGTGATGGATAGGGGATCGGGGGATTTCCAAGATTTTGGGTATTTCCATATTCGTCCGTGTATGGACGGAAGCGAGGGGGGTAGTAGTGGTGGGTTCTGGGTGGGGTAGGGTTAGGAAAATTGTAATAAGGACCGGATGGGGGTGGTGGGTGGGCAAAAATTGAGGATTGCTCAGTGGCTGGAGCACTTTGGATGTTTGCCTCCAGGATGTCCATTATAGATTTTTTGACAGCGTTCTTTCTGTCCTGTGGCACTTTTTTGAGCATTCCTGCAACCATACATCCAAAGCCACTCTCCTCAGTCTCCAGGGTATCCAGTTTCTGATCAAGTTTGGCCATCAGGGTTGAAAAACGCTCCATTGTTTCGTTCATTCTTCCCCCTATCGGTCTGCTGGACCTTGGAGGGAGAGGCCTTCGCGTAGGCGGTTCCTCGACTTGGGGCTGCTCGACAACTGGCAGCTCAATAGGTGTTAGCTGGACCTCTGGCAGCTCAAGCTGGGTAGAAGGCTCTGCAATGTTGGTCTCCTGTGTGTCTACAGAAACCTCAAGTGACTGACACTGAGACCCTCCTACAGCGCATGCTGCCTCTCCACCTGCCCGCTGTATGTTGTCTACGTCCTCCCAACTTGATTGTGTTCTGCAAGAAACATATAGTACAATTTTAGCACACCCTTCTGTGTAGAACGTTATATTATATCACTTTAGAAATATAAAAGATGTTATCTTACTCTCTTAGTTCCATGTAAGGCCTCAGGAACTGCAGCTCTTCGGCATGTACATAGGGTACATATTTTTTGTATCCAGAGCCACTTCTGTTTTCCTGCAGTCTTCGTAGGTGCCGTTAATAGCAGTCCCTCAACCCTTTCCATCGAGTCTGTAAACTTGCCACTGCAAAATATAAACATAACCATAATCACTTATGTATTTTTTCTTTCAGATACCTGGCAACCAGTCATTCATTAGTAAGCCTTCATTTCGAGTTCATGGCGGGCAAGTCAACAATAAGCTATATCATCCGTGAAACATGCCAAATTTTATGGGACGTTTTGAACACCATTGTAATGAAGAGGCCTACACAAGAAAATTGGTGTGATATTGCTGAGCTATATTGGAATCGGTGCAATTTCCCCAATTGTATTGGAGCTATCGATGGGAAGCACGTGCGTGTTATCAAGCCTATCGGTAGCGGTAGTATGTTCTTTAACTACAAAAAATACTGTTCGTTTGCACTACTTGCCGTGGCCGATTCAAACTACTGTTTTACGTACATCGATATTGGATCCTATGGCAGTACCTGCGATGCTCGTATTTTTGCTAATTCCTCCTTCGGTGAAAGGCTAAGAGACAATCAACTTGATCTTCCGGAAAACCGCCCTCTTCCTGGCACAACTGGACCCCCGCTACCCTATGTGTTTGTCGCAGATGAGGCTTTTGCCTTAGGGAAACATATTATGAGGCCGTACTCAAATAGGAACCTGACCACTCCGAAGAAGGTTTTCAACTATCGTTTAACAAGGGCAAGAAGGGTGGTTGAGTGCAGTTTCGGAATACTTGCCAATAAATGGCGTTTTTTACATACACCAATTGCCTTGCATATAGAAAATGCAGTTATTGCTGTGAAAGCAGCATGTGTGCTGCACAATTATGTGAGGGTACATGACGCATACTGTTTTGAGGATTCCCTCATGCACGATATGGAAAGTGCACACCTCAGTGCTGCGAGGGGATCCAGTGACGGTGCCACAGTGCGCGGTCAATTTACGTCATACTTTGTTTCACCGGCTGGTGAAATACAATGGCAAATGGACGCCATTTCATAATTTATTGATATTAAGTGCTTTCAAAACATATTTGAGTTTTTCAGTTGTTTTTTCTGTAGAGTTGAATAGAGCCTGCAGGTATTGATTTTCAATTGTTTTCATAATTTGTTATGTTATACTGTTCTTAATGTCTTCAATAAATTTTTGGCCTTAAAATTTTGTCATAATTAATTTGTGTATGGTTATATTGTTCAATCATTAACTACATAAAATGACATTACGGCTAGACATCACTGACAGACTTCACCAGGGTTCTCCATACTCCGGCCCTCTAGTTGTTATAGAAACCCTGCTTTTTTGCTGCAAATGATGTGGCAAGTGGGCAATCCACAACTAGTGGCAGGTGACGTGGCACGTGGGCAATCCACAACTAGTGGCAGGTGACGTGGCACGTGGGCAATCCACAACTAGTGGCAGGTGACATGGCACGTGGGCAATCCACAACTAGTGGCAGGTGATGTGGCAAGTGGGCAATCAATCCACAACTAGTGGCAGGTGACGTGGCAAGTGGGCAATTAATCCACAACTAGTGGCAGGTGACGTGGCACGTGGGCAATCCACAACTAGTGGCAGGTGACGTGGCAAGTGGGCAATCAATCCACAACTAGTGGCAGGTGACGTGGCAAGTGGGCAATCAATCCACAACTAGTGGCAGGTGACGTGGCACGTGGGCAATCCACAACTAGTGGCAGGTGACGTGGCAAGTGGGCAATCAATCCACAACTAGTGGCAGGTGACGTGGCAAGTGGGCAATCAATCCACAACTAGTGGCAGGTGACGTGGCACGTGGGCAATCCACAACTAGTGGCAGGTGACGTGGCAAGTGGGCAATCAATCCACAACTAGTGGCAGGTGACGTGGCAAGTGGGCAATCCACAACTAGTGGCAGGTGACGTGGCACGTGGGCAATCCACAACTAGTGGCAGGTGACATGGCACATGGGCAATCCACAACTAGTGGCAGGTGACGTGGCACGTGGGCAATCCACAGCTTGTGGCAAATGATGTGGCAGGTGACATGCTAAATACAAGTACACAGCTGCTGCTACTCACTCTGCTCTCACAAGATGGCTGAAATAGTTAAAAAATAATGTTTTTTTGGGACTGTATGGAACTACAACCATGATGCCTAGTCAATGATAACAGAAATAAATATAAAAATGTTTCACTTACACTTGTCACTGCGGTCAGTCTCCGACAATACATCCCACTCCGGGTAGGTCAGCCTACAGATATCCAGCCAGGCATTGTCCCTCTTGACATGATCCTTATAATTCGGGTCCTGCTTGTCATATAGACATTTTCTCTCCCTGAAGAACCTGATCAGGGACTCATTGTCTACCGCCTCCCTGGCTCTGGTAGACATTCTGTATTCAGGTTTTCACTAAACAAATAATACAGAGCTCTAGTCAAAAATGAAAGTACTCTGTGTTTCAGAGGGAGGGGGCTGGCTGTTTGTGGAGGGTTGCTGGGTAAATTCCTTCTGTTTCCTGTGAAGTTGCCTGAGATTGAACTGTGATCTGACTTGGAGGCGACTTACATTGAACTGAATGGGTACAAGTCGCCTAGAAGTCGGATTCAAGTAGTACAGGAACCTTTTCTGCAGTCGGAGCGACTGCAGTAGTGTACATCAAGACGGATCCATTTGCTATCATTGATTTTCTCTGCAAGCGCGACCTGAGGCGACTAGGGGCGACTTGGGGCGACTTGGAGTCGGATCCAAAGTTGCCCCTGTGTGAATGGAGTCTTAGGGAGAGAGCTCAGGGTTCACACTTGGGAACAGCTCCACCCTACAGGCAGGTGGCCTGGTGTAGGAGTCGGGAGGGCTTTCAGGGTGAGACGGCTCCACAAAAGAGAGATACGCAGTCTTTAGGAGTCTGAGCATGCATGTCTGCAGGAGACAGATGTGGCCCATGACCAAGCAGCACGCAGCTGAGCAAGTAAGCTCCAGGAGGGAGTTTGACTAAGTAAGAGTGAGTGAGCCAGGAGGCTGAAGTTTTCTGTTATACAATGATGGTGGAACGCCCTGCGAGGGAATACTTTCTGTGAAGTTTGTTTTGTTTAAATAAAATTGGGCTGCCACGCTCTTAAAAATACAGTCTGGACTGACCAGTGTTCCTGAAAACGCATACATCACTTGAGCATAATCACCCCATTTTGTTACAGTTGGTGGAGAATGCGGGCATCGATCCCGCTACCTCTCGCATGCTGGAAATGATGAATGTCAAGAGACTGTATGTATTGCTGTTGCTGTGTGAAGCAAAGTGATGTGTGCTGTGTCTCAGCCTTAAGGAGACAGTACACCAAACATTATATTCAAAAGGAACTGTGTGTCCCTGGCTGCAGAGATGGGCAGTTCAAAGGGAAAAAGTTCTGCAGGGAAAGTGCAATCTCCCATGGTAACCAGAGACAAAGTGTCGTCTGGATGGTGGAGCTGCTATGAGGAGGTAGCTCACTGTTCCCACAAAGAGGGCTGGGATGCCCAAAAATCTGTTGCTTTATCCTATGATCGCATGGGGAAAGGCGCCAGGAAAAGCTCTACAGGGAGAATGGAGTCTCCTATAGCAACCGGTGAAAATGTTTTTGGTAAAGTACTTGCCATTACTGTTGGGAACAGGAAACCTGTTTGGCCTGCAATGTTGCCCTGCAACCAGGTGGGGACATTGGCCTGTGAGAGCACAACTAAGGAGAGACGACGTCCTCAATTGAAGGTTCAGACACCTGTCAACTGGATTGGTAAGACTATTCCTGTTTCTAATGTGAAAGAGACTGATCATGTATTTGATGCCGGTGAAGTGATGGCAAGTCTGGTGGAGAGATACACTTCTGAGAAGGACTTGTTGCGATGCAGTGTAAATGATGAGTTACTGCAATGTAATATGAGGACTGATAAGGACTTGTCTTCAGGCAGTCTGCTGTATAGCAGGAAGACAAGTGGTAAAAATGTGCTGTTGCAGCCAGAAATGTCAGGGGTGACCATTAAGAGATGAATGCCATTGCCCCTAGCAACTGTGGAAGTCAGGAATAATAGTGAGAATTGTATTTCTGACAATGCTGATGATGTTCATGATCATGTTCTTGAGAAATGTAGAACTAACAAAAGCAGTGTTTCAGATGCTGTTGAGTCTCTTGATCTATCTAGGTCTCATTGGGATGATGTAGTCCAACAGAGCAATAGCTACTGGGATGATTTGGCCAAGAGACTAATTGCAATGCTGGATGAAGCTTTTGCAGCTAAAAGAGTAGTGGACGCTATGGCTGCTGTGCCAGGAGAGGTGTCTGCAGAACAGCCTATAGGCCAAGGTGCACGGTTTGTTGCAGAGACTAATCCTCTCATGACTGAAGGTCTGTTCGAATGTAAACGCACAGCAGAAGTTTTATCCACAATGAAAAAAAGGAGAAAATGTGTATTTTGTGACAGACATGCTTAATGAAATGTTATCATCATGGAGTTTACAGCCAATGTATATCCTGCCGTCCTCTACTACATTTGGAGAACTTGTACCACAGGGTATAGCTGATTGGAGCTGGATATTGCAGGCTGTACTGTGCAGAAATCACAAATGCTTGAATCATTTAATGCAATGTTTGGTGTTAATGTGGAAAGTTGTCTCACAGTGTGCTGGATTGCTTCATACAAAGCTTTGATATGGGAGGCACTCTGGAGCCCGGTTAGACAAGCCAGAGATATCGGAAATACCAGCGGTAAAAGTTCATGGTGATGTTGAATTGTGCATTTTTGAGAAGTTGGTTGCCAAGGGTAACCACACAGGTATTAGTGAACCGGGAAAACAGATAGTGCTAGTTGAAGTTGAGCCAGGTACTCAGAGAAGTCAGTTCCTGACAGTGGGTGTAGAAGTAGGCCCCCTACAGTCCTGGGAGAGTAGGTCTGGGGGAGGTGAAAAGATTAGGGAAAAGTGCATGTGGAAACACACCCGGAAAAAGACGTGGGTGCAGTGCCCCTTTAGGAAGAAGGGTTTTGTATTTCTCCCTCCGGTGCGAAACATGGGTGGGTGGGATATGCGGAGAGGTGACCCCAGATCACGGTGTATATTAGCACCTTCAGGCTGGTTTTTGCAAAGACAGGCATGATGATTGCACACCTGTGGGCTGGGTTTATGTTCCCCTCAGGAAGAGAGCTCAGGGCTCACACTTAGGAACAGCTCCACCCTACAGGCAGGTGGCCTGGTGTAGGAGTCGGGAGGGCTTTCAGGGGGAGACTGCTCCACGAAAGAGAGACAGGTGGTCTCTAGGAGTCTGAGCGTGTATGTCTGCAGTAGGCAGATGTGGGCCGCGACCAAGCAGCACGCAGCTGAGCAAGTAAGCTCCAGGAGGGAGTTTGACTAAGTAAGAGTGAGTGAGCCAGGAGGCTGAAGTTTTCTGTTATACAATGATGGTGGAACCCCTGAGAGGGAAGACTTTCTGTGAAGTTTCTTTTGTTTAACCACTAGCCTACCGCCCACTGTCATATGACGGCGGGACAGTAAGGCTCTAGTTCTGGGCGGACGTCATATGATGTGAGCCCGTTTAAACAGGGCATGCGTGCGATCGTGTGCGCACAGCCCTGTACTGTCGGTGGTGGCGTGTCACTGAGACACCGCTCATCACCGACACAGGTGAACAGCCACTGGGCATGGCTGTTTACCACGTGATCGACCGTGATGAAGTCACGGCCCATCACGGATGGTAACTCCCCTCATTACATGGTGCATGCAGGCGATCGTGAGCGTGCTGCATGTACACGTCAGTGGCAGCGTGTTCCCGGGAACACTGCTCGTCACCGACGATAGTAAACAGCCATTGGCCAGGGCTGTGTACCACGTGATCGGCTGTGATCCATTCGCAGCTGATCACTAAATGTAAACACAAAGCGGTAACTAGCTGTTACCAGCTCTTCTCTCCTCACACACCGTTTCCAGTGTGAGGAGAGAAGAGCTAGGAGCAGTGAGTTACAGATCTATGTTTAGTAGTGTCTGCACCAACACCACACCTGTCCCATCGCCCCCCCAATTGTCATCTGTCACACAACAGTCACCCCATAAAAGTGCACCTGTCACATAACAGACTGCCATCAGTGACCATCAGTGGTGCAACCGTCACCCATAAGTAACCGTGCCCTGTCACCCGTCACCCATCAGTGACCGTGCCCTGTCACCCATCAGTGACCGTGCTTTGTCACCCATCACCCATCAGTGACCGTGCCCTGTCACCCGTTATCCATCAGTGACCATCAGCGGTGCACTCGTCACCCATCAGTGACCGTGCCCTGCCACCCATGTTTTCTGCTGTAACGCCCAGGTCCCGATATGAGATGATTATGAGATTCTTTCATTTTAATGACAACACTCAGTGCCCTCCCCACAATCACCCAAGTTCCGATAAGCTATATAAAATTCGCCCACTGTTAAATTTATTTTCCCAATGATTTGCACAACTCTATGTCCCAGAGAAGCATATATGTGTGGATGAGTCCCTGGTACCATTTTCAGGCCGACTAGGAATAAAACAATATATTCCTAGCAAAAAGGCCAAATACTAGGTAAAATTTTACAAGCTCTGTGAGAGAGGATATCTTTATGCGTTCTGCATATATGAAGGAAGAGATTCCCAGCTCCAGCCCCCTGAGTGTCCGGCCTACATGGGCACAGCTGGCCCCTTTTCAGACACCTATACATCAAAAAAATCCTGGCCTGTGGAACCTCAAGAAAAAATAGGAAGGGCTTCCCACAATCCATAGTAAACAAAAAGCTGCAAAGGGGAGAAAGAGCAACACTGAGATGCAATGAAGTGCTGGCCTTAATGTAGAAGGATAACAGGAACGTGCACATGATGTCCATCATTCACGATGACACTACAGTTGTAGTTCAACGAAGACGAGGTCCCATTGAAAAAGCGACATGTGTCCAAGATTATAATCTCTACATGGGGGGGTGGATTTCAATGATCAAATGATTCAGCCATATTTGTCAATAAGGAGGTCCCGATTCTGGTACAAGAAGGTAGCAATTTATCTCATCCATTTGGCCGTTTATAATTCCTACATAGTCTACACCAAATCCACAGAAAGCCCCTCCCCCTTCCTAAAATTCTTAGAAGATGTAGTCACGTCCCTCATCTATCAACAAAGACCCCCCTCCTTGAAGACCTTTGCTCTGATGCTGTTAGCCGACTTCATGAACGCCACTTCCCGTACAACATTCCACCATCTGAAGCAGGCCGAAGAAGGCAAAAAAGATGTCGCGTGTGCAGCAGAAGAGCATTTCGAAAAAATACCAGCTTCCATTGTCCCCAGTGTCCCACCCAACCTGGCCTTTGCATTGGTGAATGCTTCGAACTTTATCATACATCGCTAAAATATTAGCCCATATTTTCCCCATTTTCATCATCTGTGCTGACAATTTTCCATGCTTCCCCAAATAACCATGCCACTGCCTTCCACGTGAACTGACCCTGGCCTACTTTTTGACTATGCCTCTGCCTACCGTTTGGACTGCTTCCACATGAACTAACCCTAGCCTGTTTTGTGACTATGCCTCTGCCTACCGTTTGGACTACTTCCACGTGAACTGACCCTGGCCTGTTTTGTGACTATGCTTCTGCCCACCGCTTGGACTGCTTGCACGTGAACTGACCCTGGCCTGTTTTATGCACTATGCTTTTGCCTACCGCTTGGACTGATCTGTTGCCCTGCTACTGTAGTACACAGGGGTCTCACATATGTTAGAGGCTCCAGAATAGTTTTTCCGGATGGAAAAAACTATTTTTTTGTGTTTTCCCCAGGTTTTGTAATTTCCGGACTAGGGTCTTGAGTCCGGAAGCTTCATAGAGATTTGGGTGGGTTGAAGCCTCTACCCCTGTGCCCCTGTGCACAGGTCTTACCCAATTGTGGCCCTCAGCCTGCTGCTGACTTACTGCCATCATGCCTTTGCCTGCCGCATGAACGGACCACATCTCTGCCTGCTACCTGGACTATGCAAATAATTAGCTGTAGCAAGAGGAAGTATGTTTATGAAGGGCTGGAGGGAGGTACAGTAATGAGTGTCTGCAGGTAACAGTGTACCAGGACCAATATTATGGCTGTGCTGGCTGTCTCTGCCTGGACAATTTCTATGGACAAATGTTTTGGCTGTGCTGACAATATCCTTGTGCTGACCATAGACAATATTCCCGCCTGCTGCATGGATAATTACTATTGCTGTCGCTAAGCACATCCCTGACTGCTGCCTGGACCAGTGCTCTCTTCTGTGGACACTACTAAAAGCACAGGTAATACTTTTTTTTACCCTTTCCGCAATAGAATTTATTTTGGAATGTAATTCTTGGTATGTACATGCTATGTGTTAGAAATATGAAGGGCCTTCAAAAATGATAGGTTGCCAGGAAATTATCTATGTAATGTATTCTCCTGATGGTGCTACTTGGATGTTGGGCCTCTGTATGTGGTCAAGCTGTGTAAAAGTCTCACACATGTGGTATCCCCATACTGAGGAGGAGTAGCAGAATGTATTTTTATTACTATGTGTTGGAAATATCTTTATAAATGGACAACTTTGTGTAAAAAAAAATGCGTTTTAATTTTTTTCCACATTTTCCAAAAACTTCTGGAAAAAAGATAACCGTTCAAAAGACTCATTATGCCTCATAGATTATACGTTGGGGTGGTTGCTTTCCAAAATGGGGTCATTTTGTGGGAAATTCCACAAAATGAGATGTGCAATTTATGCTCGTAGATCGCCTGATGGTACTACTTCAATGTTGGCCCTTTGTATGTGGCCAGGCTGTGTAAAAGTCCCACACATGTGCTATCCCCATACTCAGGAGGAGTAGCAGAATGTATTTTTGGGTGTAATTTGTTGTATGCATATGCTCTGTGAGAGAAATAACCAGTTAATATGACAATTTTGTAAAAAAAAAAAAAAAAATCTTTATTTTGCAAAGAATTGTGGGAAAAAATTACTTAACTTAACTTAAAAACTTGCCATGCTACTTACGTAATACCTTGGAATGTCTACTTTCTAAAAAGGGGTCATTTGGGGGTATTTCTACTTTTCTGACTTGTTAGTACTGTTAGGTACCTGGTAGTTGAGCCCAACTGGTAGGAGAAGACCCCTCTTACAATGCTGGTTCAGGAGCCACTGGAGTAGGAACAGTGGTCTCGTGAGCACAGTGGGTAGGAGTGCCTGGTGAAGGTGTTGCAGAGGCCGACACGGCAGCTGAGTAGAGATCCTTCAGGGATGGCTGAGCTGTAGATGCTGGCAGGCAGAAGAGGATCAGCAGACTGACAGGTAGGAGGTACTGAAGCAGCAACACCTGGAGCTGGATGAGAAGGCCGAAATGCAGCAATACAAGGCACAGGCAAAGGCAGAGTCAGACAGTCCGGATTGGCAGGAGATCAGGCAGATAATGCAAATGGATAATCACAAAGCAGTCAGGCAAGCAGGGGTTCGGCAACAGGTCACAGGAAGATAGCAGAGCCAGGCAGGCTGGGTCGGATTGGAGATAGCAGAAGAGTCAGACGTAGCCAGGTCGATAACAGTAGTAACAATCAGCAGGCAGATACAGGAACACAGGTACGGAGCTGCAGACGAACATGCATATTCCCTTAAAAGGCACTGGCACGTCCCTGACATTGCCCCCTCCCAACGGGCAGCCTCCGGATGCCCAGGCAACTTTTCTTTTCGGGATGAGCAGAAAAATAAGCATGGATTAAGCGTTTAGCATGGATATTACTGTCAGGTTCACATGAATTGTTCTCTGGACCATACCCTTTCCATTTGATTAAAAATTGTACTTGCCCCAGTCTTTTTCTGCAATCGAGGATGGCTTCCACCTCATACTCCTCACTTCCATCCACCAGGACAGGTTCGGGGGCCCTGGCACCCCTATCAGGGAAAGGATCAGGCACGGCAGGCTTCAACAGTGACACATGAAATACTGGGTGAATTTTAAGGGAATCAGGTAGACATAGTTCATAAGACACTTCATTGATTTTCCTTTTAACCGAAAAAGGACCAATAAACTTAGGAGCAAACTTCTTGGAAGGACAAGTCAATTTAATGTTATTTGTAGACAGCCATACCTTATTGCCAAGCTGAAGGTTCAGATCCCCTCTTCTCTTCTGATCAAAGGTCCTCTTACTGTCTGCTTGTGCCTTGGATACCGCCTCCTGTAATACCCGGTTATTGTGGCTGAGAAACTGCAATGTGTCCTGGACCGCTATAACTGAGGATTCTGGAAGAAAATCGGGTAAAAAGGATAAATGAAAACCATAATTGGCAAAAAAGGGGGACTGACCGGTGGCAGAATGGCTGGCATTATTATAAGCGAATTACGCTAGGGGCAGCAGGGACACCCAATCATCTTGTACAAAAGATGTAAAACATCTAATGTATTGCTCTAGAGTCTGATTTGTCCTTTCCGTTTATCCGTTAGTTTGGGGATGATATGCTGAGGACAGGGCTAGTTCAATTTTCAAGATCTCACACAGGACCTTCCAGAAACGTGAGGTGAACTGCACCCCACTGTCAGACACTATATTTGCAGGGACTCCGTGCAGCCTGGCGATCTCTTTAATGAACACATGGGCCGTTTCCATAGCAGAAGGTGTTCCCTTCAAGGGTACAAAATGGGCCATTTTAGACAGGCGGTCGACGACCACAAAGATCGCTGAACACCCTTCTGAGCATGGTAGTTCGACTATGAAGTCCATTGCTATCATCCTCCAGGGTCTGTCGGGTACTGGTAGAGGTCTTAGCAGTCCCCAGGCTCGGTTCCTTGTGGTCTTATTCTGGATGCAGACAGGGCAAAAGCTGACATTCTTCCTGCCGAACTCCTTCAAATTAGGCCACAAGAATGTGCGTTGCACAAGTTCAAGAGTTTTACGGACCCCAAAATGTCCTGCAAGTGGATGGTCATGAAGTAGGGTTAGCACCTTGACTCAAACATCTTCCGGAACAAAGATTTGGCTTCCTCTCCACAATAACCCATCTCGAGGCGTTAAGGTGATTCCCTGGGGGCTTGAAGAATCTGAGGATGCTTCCCTGATCAGGGACAGAAGGTCCGTCTGAAGGAGTAAAAAGTTGTTTGCAGGCAGAATGGTATCAGGTACAGATAATGCCGCGTACACACGAGCGGACTTTCTATCCTACTTGGTCCGGCACACTTTCCGACGGACTTTGTCCGCCAGGTGCGCCGGACTTTAAAACGAACGGACTTGCCCACACACGCCGGGATTTTCCGGCGGGCTAAGTCCGCCCGTCTTTCCGACGGACTTTCGCCGGAGTTCCGGCGGACTTTCAGAATGAACGGACTTGCCCACACACGGACAAGTCCGTTCATTTTGAACGTGACTCAGGTGCGACGGGACTAGAAAAGGATGTCAATCTTGCCGCTTTTATCGGCGAGATTGACACCTTTCTAGCCCCGTCGCGGGGCATACCAGGCCCTTAGGTCTGGTATGGATTATAAAGGGGAACCCCGCTACGCCGAAAAAACGGCGTGGGGTCCCCCTAAAATCCATACCAGACCCCGATCCGAGCACGCAGCCTGGCCGGTCAGGAAAGGGGGTGGGGACGAGCGAGCGCCCCCCCCCTCCTGAACCGTACCAGGCCGCATGCCCTCAACATGGGGGGTGGGTGCTTTGGGGGAGGGGGGCGCCCTGCGCCCCCCCCCCCCCCAAAGCACCTTGTCCCCATGTTGATGAGGACAAGGGCCTCTTCCCGACAACCCTGGCCGTTGGTTGTCGGGGTCTGCGGGCGGGGGCTTATCGGAATCTGGGAGCCCCCTTTAATAAGGGGGCCCCCAGATCCCGGCCCCCCACCCTATGTAAATGAGTATGGGGTACATGGTACCCCTACCCATTTACCTAGGAAAAAAGTGTAAGTAATAAAACACACTACACAGGTTTTTAAAATATTTTATTAAACAGCTCCGGGGGGGGGATCTTCCTCCGGCTTCGGGGGTCTTCTTCCGGCTTCGGGGGTCCCTCCGCTTCATCTTCTCCCGGCGTCCGGTTGGTTCTTCTCCGCTCTCCGGCCTCTTCTCCCGGTGTCGCAGGTCTTCGGCCGGCCCCTCCGCTCTCTTCATGTAGCTCTATTGCGAGCGGAGGTCCGGACTTCTGGGCTTCTTGGCTTCTTGGCTTCTCGGCTTCTCTTCTCTTCCCCCAGATGTTGACACGACGCTCTCTCCGGCTGGACTGGTCTCTGAGGGCTGCGTTGTGACTTATATAGGCGGAGACCCCGCCCCCATATGATGTCACAGTCCCTGGGCATGCTGGGACTGTGACGTTTTAGGGGGCGTGGTCGACCACGCCCCCTAAAACGTCACAGTCCCAGCATGCCCAAGGACTGTGACATCATATGGGGGCGGGGTCTCCGCCTATATAAGTCACAACGCAGCCCTCAGAGACCAGTCCAGCCGGAGAGAGCGTCGTGTCAACATCTGGGGGAAGAGAAGAGAAGCCGAGAAGCCAAGAAGCCAAGAAGCCCAGAAGTCCGGACCTCCGCTCGCAATAGAGCTACATGAAGAGAGCGGAGGGGCCGGCCGAAGACCTGTGACACCGGGAGAAGAGGCCGGAGAGCGGAGAAGAACCAACCGGACGCCGGGAGAAGATGAAGCGGAGGGACCCCCGAAGCCGGAAGAAGACCCCCGAAGCCGGAGGAAGATCCCCCCCCCGGAGCTGTTTAATAAAATATTTTAAAAACCTGTGTAGTGTGTTTTATTACTTACACTTTTTTCCTAGGTAAATGGGTAGGGGTACCATGTACCCCATACTCATTTACATAGGGTGGGGGGCCGGGATCTGGGGGCCCCCTTATTAAAGGGGGCTCCCAGATTCCGATAAGCCCCAGCCCGCAGACCCCGACAACCAACGGCCAGGGTTGTCGGGAAGAGGCCCTTGTCCTCATCAACATGGGGACAAGGTGCTTTGGGGGGGGGGGGCGCAGGGCGCCCCCCTCCCCCAAAGCACCCACCCCCCATGTTGAGGGCATGCGGCCTGGTACGGTTCAGGAGGGGGGGGCGCTCGCTCGTCCCCACCCCCTTTCCTGACCGGCCAGGCTGCGTGCTCGGATCGGGGTCTGGTATGGATTTTAGGGGGACCCCACGCCGTTTTTTCGGCGTAGCGGGGTTCCCCTTTATAATCCATACCAGACCTAAGGGCCTGGTATGCCCCGCGCTCGCCGCAATAGGAAGATTTGTTTTTCCTATTGCAGCGAGCGCGAGATGCAATACCATCCCCTCGTGTCGTATTTGGTCTGTCGGACCAGCCTACACACGAGCGGGCTTTCCGTCGGACCAGCACACACACGAGCGGACTTTCCGCCCGAAACTGAGTCCGACGGAAAGATTTCAAACATGTTTGAAATCTAGGTCCGGCGGGCTTTTGGGAAGAAGTCCGCCGGAAAAGTCCGCCGCCGCCCACACACGGGCGGATTGTCCGGCACACTCTGGTCCGCCGGACCAAGTATGCCGGAAAGTCCGACCGTGTGTACGCGGCATAAGTCCTTACGGTTGTCGAACATGCGTGATAACGCGTCTGGTTTGATATTCTTTGTTCCTGGCCGGTATGTAATATGGAAACAAAAACGTGTAAAGAATAAAGCCCAACGGGCTTGTCGGGGTTTCAGTCATTTGGCAGATCTCAAATATTCTAAACTTTTGTGATCGGTATATATTAATACCGGATGGACAGTGCCCTCTAACAGGTACCTCCACTCCTCCAATGCTGTTTTGATAGCGAGTAGTTCCCGATCACCTACGTCATAATTCCGTTCAGCTGGAGAGAGTTTTCGAGAGAAAAATCCCATGGGATGCATTAGGTCTTTGTTGACCTGCCGCTGAGAGATGACTGCTCCCACGGCCACTTCGGAAGCATCAACTTCCAGGATAAAAGTCAAAGACGGATCAGGATGACTGAGAATTGGGGCTGAAGTGAAGTGCCTGTTAAGTCTTTCAAAGGCGTCCTGAGCCTCCGGGCTCCAGTGAAAGTGACAGTTCTGTTTGGTTAATTGCGTAATGGGTGAGATGATGGCGGAAAACCGGTTGATGAATTTTCTGTAAAAATTTGCGAACCCTATGAAACGTTGCACTCCCTTCTTATCCAGGGGAACTGGCCAGTCTAGCATGGCGGATACCTTCTGGGGATCCATTTTGATGCCGGTTGGGGAGATCACTAACCCCAAAAACTGAATGTCCTTCTGTTCAAATTCACATTTCTCTGCTTTTGCGTATAACCCGTGCAGGCGAAGACGGCCCAAAACTCTGCGAACATGTTCCCGGTGTTGATTAAGTGACCCAGAGAAAATCAAAATATCATTTAGATAGACGATTACAAAGATGTCTAGGAAGTCTCTGAATACATTGTTGATAAGATGCTGAAATGTGGTAGGAGCATTACATAGGCCAAAGGGCATGACTAAGTACTCATAATGCCCCAAACGAGTCCGAAAAGCTGTCTTCCATTCATCCCCAGCCCAAATGCGGACCAGGTTGTGGGCTCCTCTTAAATCCAGATTGATAAAGATGACAGCAGATCTCAACTTCTGAAACAGTTCAGGTATCAAGGGCAACGGGTAGCGGTTTTCAACCGTGACTTTGTTTAGCTCCCGATAGTCCACACATGGATGAAGGGTCTGGTCCTTTTTAGAGACAAAAAATATTCTGGCACCAGCTGGGGAGGTAGAGGGGCAAATAAATCCTTTTTCTAGATTCTCATTAATATACAACTTTAGTGCTTCTTGCTCTTTTTCAGATAAGGGAAAGATGCGCCCGAAAGGAATTTCGGCCCCAGGAAGAAGCTCAATTGGGCAATCGTAAGGGCGATGGGGTGGCAAGGCGTCTGCTCCCTTTTTACTGAACACATCAGCAAACTCCCAATAAGCCTCCGGTATGGTTTGAAGTAGGTCCTGATCCATGTCCATACACAGTAAGGTGGCTGAAGATCTGGAGAGTTTATGTAAACAATGTTCTTGACAATAGGATGACAAAAACTTGACTTCACCTGTAGTCCAATTGACATGAGGGTTATGGGCCTGGAGCCAGGGCATGCCCAGAATAATCGGGAATAGCGGGAAAGAGATGACGTCCAAGGTTAGAATTTCTTTATGCTGAGAAGAACTGGTGACAGGCAGAGGAAGGGTTTCCTGAGAGACTTGGCCAGATTTAATCCACACTGGGCGTGTTTGCTGGGAAGAATGTTCAGACCGACGTTCATGGAGACGACGATCAATCTGAATCGTCAGAGTGATAAGATCCTCAAGGGTATTAGGCATGCCAACCCGAGCGAGCTCATCCTTCAGGCCCTCAGACAAGCCCATGCGGAATTGGTGGCGTAAGGCTGCATTGTTCCATTGAGTGTCCACGCTCCAGCATCTGAAGTCCATGACATAGTCCTCGGCCGGTCTGCGGCCTTGCTGGAGCACGAACAGAGCTCACTCAGCTGTAGCAGTCCGCTGAGGATCTTCATAAAGCATAGAGCCCAGGTCTGGGGTTCTCCTTGTAAGAGGGATATCACAAACCCCACTTTAGTAGCCTCCAGAGAAAAGGTCCGGGGTTGCAGGGCAAAGTAAAGTTGACAAGCGCTGCGGAAGGCCCGGAACTTGGTTCGGTCCCCTGAAAACAATTCAGGAATGGGAACCCTTGGTTCAGGTGGAAGCATTACCACAGAGGGAGATGAAACAATCTGTGTTGGAGCGGCTGCTGAGGCGGAGGCCATGCTACCAGGGCCTGTAAGGTTCAGAATTTGTCCCTCTAATCTGGTGTAGCTATCCTGCAGAGTCTTCACAGCCTGAGTAAGGGCCGCAAGATGTGTGCAAATCTCCTTAATAGGGGAGGTCTCTCCTGCAGGCTCAGTCATGGCTGTTCATACTGTTAGGTACCTGGTAGTTGAGCCTGACTGGTAAGAGAAGACCCCTCTTACAATGCTGGTTCAGGAGCCACTGGAGTGGGAACAGTGGTCTGTACCTTCAAAAGTGTAATAGGTGGTTGAGAAATGAGATGTGCAATTTATGCTCGTAGATCGCCTGATGGTGCTACTTCAATGTTGGGCCTTTGTATGTGGCCAGGCTGTGTAAAAGTCCCACACATGTGGTATTGCCATACTCAGGAGGAGTAGCAGAATGTATTTTGGGGTGTCATTTTTGCTCTGTATTTGATATGTGTTGGAAATATTTTATAAATGGACAACTTTGTGTAAAAAAAAAATGCTTTTCATTTTTTTTCCACATTTTCCAAAAACTTCTGGAAAAAAATAACCTTTCAAAAGACTCATTATGCCTCACAGATTATACGTTGAGGTGTTTGTTTTCCAAAATGGGGTAAGTTTGTGGGCAATTCCATTATCCTGGTGCTCCAGGGCCTTCAAAAGTGTAATAGGTGGTTGAGAAATGAGATGTGCAATTTATGCTCGTAGATCGCCTGATGGTGCTACTTCAATGTTGGGCCTTTGTATGTGGCTAGGCTGTGTAAAAGTCCCACACATGTGGTATCGCCATACTCAGGAGGAGTATCAGAATGTATTTTGGGCTGTCATTTTTGCTATGTATTTGCTATGTGTTGAAAATATCTTATAAATGGACAACTTTGTGTAAAAAAAAATGCGTTTTCATTTTTTTTCCACATTTTCCAAAAACGTCTGTAAAAAAATAAACAATTCAAAAGACTCATTATGCTTCATAGATTATACCTTGGGGTGGTTACTTTCCAAAATGGGGTCATTTTGTAGGCAATTCCATTGTCCTGATGCCTTCAAAGGTGTAATAGGTGGTTGAGAAATGAGATGTGCATTTGCATTTGGGGGGTATTTGTACTTTTCTGACTTGTTAGTACCTCAAGAAATGAGATTCACCTGATGTACTGAAGGCCTGATCAGATGTTTTCAATTTTCAGTGATTGGGCACCATAGTTTGTAGACTCTATAACTTTCACAAAGACCAAATAATATACACTAATTTGGGTTATTTTTACCAAAGATATATAGCAGTATAAATTTTGGCCAAAATTTATGAAGAAAAATTATTAATTTGCTAAATTTTATGACAAAAACAAAGAAAGGCAATTTTTCACAAAATTTACGGTTATAGCACAAAAAATAAAAAACCATTAGTGATTAAATACCACCAAAAGAAAGCTCTATTTGTGTGAAAAAAAGGACACACATTTCATTTGGGTACAGTGTTGCATGACTGAGTAATTGTCATTCAAAGTGTGAGAGCACCGAAAGCTGAAAATTGGTCTGGACAGGAAGGGGGTTTAAGTGCCCTGTATTGAGGTGGTTAAATAAAATTGGGCTACCACGCCCTTAAAAATACACTCTGGACTGACCGGTGTTCCTGAAAACGCATACACCACTTGAGCATAATCACCCCAGATCGTTACAGGTATTTAAACATTTTGTTTTCTTGCTTTGTTAAATATCCCCCATGACAGTGCCCAGCTCATTCAATCTTTTTTTCTTTTTTTTTTTTACAATAACTTGCCTGTTAGCATTAAAAGTGGCCAGAATATTGTATGACGATCACCCTGCCCCCAATTAGCTTCAATAAAATTCACTGCAAAGTTTGGGCTTCTCAAATATCATATAGATTTCTATAAACCCTAGATAGTCTGACTTTTCTTGTGTGAAAAGGGAAAAATAAATTAATATAAATATGGAGCAGAACTGGACACTCAGATTCACTAACTTTGTGACATGTTTGCAAAAAAAACTTCAATGCACAAAAACACAAGCTCGATAAAAAACACACAGTGGAGTTGCTTTACTGAAGGCACATAGGCTGTTTATTTTGCAAGGGAAGTTGCTCTGTGCAAGGAAATCTTGCCCAGAGGCAGAACTTAGTGAATGTGGTGCAATTTTACCTTGCAAAGAATACCCAAACATGTATAAGGAATAAAAAAAACTGTATTTTTGCTTACACAAGATTGGATGATGGAAGTCAGCAGAGTTTAAAGTCATTCACTGTCATTGTGAAAATTCCCATCCAAAGTGCAACTTCTCTTGCAGAAGTGAACATCCTTTTTGTAAATTAACCCCAGTGTGTGTAAATCAGCAGCACATTTTTTTCATAAATGTCTCCCTAATCTTAGATTAAAAACATTTGACAGTTTGTTGCTGAAACAAACCACTATATACTCTTACCATACTAAACACCATTTTAGCTTTGTCATTTATGTTATTTAATTGTACTGTGTATAGTATAAAATTAAAATGCTAATTGTCACAATTCAGTGATTCTGGTCCAAGCAAACAGCATATTAATAGAAATGTATTGATTTAGTTCAGTGATGCTCCACTGAAAACCACAGGACTTCTTAAGCTAAAAATCAGGAAGACTTACAGAAAATCAATGGTGGTTGGCAGGTGTGACCATGGAGATCTGTTCGCATTCCTGAAAGCTTATGAATCACTTCTGAACTACTGTGATCTTAATATGTGTATGCTGCATACAGTATATACCTTTATGTAAAGAATCATATGTGATCACATCTGTGAACACTGTCAATCTTTTGTAAATAATAAATCAGGAGCTTTTAAATGCAAAATATCACCTGTAGTAAATTCTAATAATAGGAGGTAATTATTAAAAGGTAATTTCTTCACCTGATCCTGTGGGGTCGACTTACTAATGGAGTATAGACTGGGATGTGCTGAAATAGTACTTCACAAAAGGAAAAAGTACAGACACAAGTATGTGAAATACTGGTGCTATATGAAAGCAGTTTTCAAATTCTCAAAAGCATGCTTATGATCATAACATTCTGGCACATGTCCTGGTGGAAGCAAGTAACCACTGATGAACAGTTCAAGATGAATTGCAAATTAACATTTGAAATTCCAAAGAAAAACTATAATGCCCCGTACACACAGTCGGACTTTGTTCGGACATTCCGACAACAAAATCCTAGGATTTTTTCCGACGGATGTTGGCTCAAACTTGTCTTGCATACACACGGTCACACAAAGTTGTCGGAAAATCCGATCGTTCTAAACGCGGTGACGTAAAACACATACGTCGGGACTATAAACGGGGCAGTGGCCAATAGCTTTCATCTCTTTATTTATTCTGAGCATGCGTGGCACTTTGACCGTCGGATTTGTGTACACACGATCGGAATTTCCGACAACGGATTTTGTTGTCGGAAAATTTTATATCCTGCTCTCAAACTTTGTGTGTCGGAAAATCCGATAGAAAATGTGTGATGGAGCCCACACACGGTTGGAATTTCCGACAACAAGGTCCTATCACACATTTTCCGTCGGAAAATCCGAGCGTGTGTACGGGGCATGCCCTGTACACACGGTCGGATTTTCCGATGGAAAATTTTTCGGCAACAAAATACGTTGTCTGAAATTCCGATCGTGTGTACACAAATCCGACGGACAAAGTGCCACGCATGCCCCGTACACACGGTCGGATTTTCCAACGGAAAATGTGTGATAGGACCTTGTTGTCGGAAATTCCGACTGTGTGTGGGCTCCATCACACATTTTCTATCGGATTTTCCGACACACAAAGTTTGAGAGCAGGATATAAAATTTTCTGACAACAAAATCCGTTGTTGGAAATTCCGATCGTGTGTACACAAATCCGACGGACAAAGTGCCACGCATGCTCAGAATAAATAAAGAGATGAAAGCTATTGGCCACTGCCCCGTTTATAGTCCCGACGTACGTGTTTTACGTCACCGCGTTTAGAACGATCGGATTTTCCGACAACTTTGTGTGACCGTGTGTATGCAAGACAAGTTTGAGCCAACATCCGTCGGAAAAAATTCTAGGATTTTGTTGTCGGAATGTCCGAACAAAGTCCGACAGTGTGTACGGGGCATAAGACTTAAGGACATTGTCACGGAACGTCCCACACTTCGCTTGAGTGCTTCCGTCAGTATACCACTTCCTTGTAGTCTGGATACAGATATCATATATTCCAACCGCTCCCAAGCATAAAACAAGGCGACACTTGCTTAGATGCTAACATGGACTAACTTTATTTAGAATCAAAATTACAAGACTTTATATGTCGTTGGAACCTCCTCTAACAATACAACTGTAACCTAATTAACATGAGCTAGTTTACTAAATCATTTACCCAGACTAAGTGACTACGTCTCCTAGCTCATTGACTATTCAACACACATTACTCTATACATCAACACAGGGTTAATTAGAACAAACAACAATGAGTTGAATACCCTTAGAACCTGTGGTAAGCCAGACTAAACTCATTTACATTAAACACATTATAGCTGACATCTTACAGGTGAGTGGAGTTGATGACATTAGCATCTTCTCACAGTATGAGTCCCAACAGTATGACTCAGTCACTATTGCTACTATGGCAAATACAGGATCCCCAGAGTCTGTGTGTCCTGGGGGACAAGGACCCGAAGCCAAGGTAACAACACCTCAAGGGTACCCCAAATGCCAGGGCCCATAATCTGTAGGCAAGAGACTCACATTCAGTCCCCTCCAAAAGCCTCTGTCCCGGGTGAGTCTGTCACATTTCTCCCCAATTAAAAGTTGACTAACAAGGTCCCAGACCTCCACCTGGTCTGGACATGCGTTAGTCAGGCAGAGTGAACTCACAAAGTCTGTCCACATGATCTCCTTTCTTGGTTGTAAGGTATAGTTGAACTCAGTAGGTGTGAGGCAGAGGTCATTGACTCTCTGTCTGTCTGTCAGCGCTTCATCTGGGTGGTGTTTACCATTCCATGGCTTGGCCTGTTGCTGGGCAGAGGGGCCCACTGTCCCAGTTCCCTGAAGCTGAGAAGAAACTGTAGGTGCTAGGCAGAGGCCAGCAGTGCTCTGCCCTGTTGCCAGCGATTCAGCTGGGAGTAGCATCTCCACTACATCAGCTTGTCGCTGGAGAGAGGGGCCGACTGCCCCGGCTCCCTGGGACTCCACAGTTGTTGCCGGTGCAGGGCAGAGGTTGGTAGCACTCTGCCCTGTTGCCAGCACTTCTGTTGGGGACTCCGCATCCTCCGCTCCGGCTAACCATTGGGGCAGGAGGCTGGCTTCCTCCACTCCCAAACTGTGTAGCTGCTATTGGGGAGGTGAGCCAGTGGCTTCCTTTTCCATTCCCTCATCTGGCTGCTGGGACGACATGTCTATGGTACTGTCTCCCAGGTGCACAGATCTTTGCTGGGGAGAAAAGTTCGCTTCCTCCACCCTGACCAACTGTTGGGGAGGGACAACACACACCTCCTCTCCCTTCTCCCCCTGTATCTGCTGCTGGGAAGTGATTGCCACCTTCTCACCCTGAGCCTCCAAAATTGCCACAGGTGTGGGGCAGAGGTCTTGGACCCTCTGACCGGTTACCAGCACTTCTGTTGGGGGTTTGCTAGGTGGTTCCTCCTCTACAGAAACGTCTATTAAATCCCCAGTCTCTGGAATTGCTAAAAGTGTGGGGCAGAGGTCTTGGACCCTCTGTTCTGTTACCAGATCTTCAGCAGAAGAAGTTTGTTTTAACTCCGTAGATGCTGCTGGCAGAAAATCACATGTCCCTGTCAGTGTTATGGGAGAAAGGCCGACTACCTCTTCTCTCAAGAAGGCCAAAGCCACTGTTGGTGCTGAGCAGAGCACAGTGAACTTTGGCCCTGATAGCAGCTCTTCATCTGGAGGCTCATCAGGTTGTTCTTCCTCAGCAGAAAAGTCTATCAAATCCCATGTCTCTGCAACTGATGTCTGGGGATATAGGTTCACCATCTCCTGTCCATGGAACCCAGAAGATGCTATCATTGCTGGGCAGAGGTTAGCAGAGCTCTGCCCTGTTGTCAGCACTTCAGGTTTGGGGACGGCAATCTCCAGATTTTGCACTGCCGATTCTCTGGCATGCTGCTGAATGTGTTCTAGCAGTTTCCTGTATGCCCTTTCCAGATGCTGTTCCTTCCTTAGCAAATGGTCCAGATCAGGTTTGAGCTCTGAGACCCCTGCAAGACCGAGCATAGCCTCTCTATATTCTCGCAGGTCCTCAAGGTCAGGTTCCCCTTCATCGCCAAACACAAAATGATCTGTAAGGCTCTGCCACAGCAATCCAGGACCTCCAAAGTCATATCCCTCCGGAGAGCATTCTGTTGTCTCCCCTAAATATCCATGCTCTGCGTGCCATTGCAGAGCCCGATAATGATTGTCCAGCTCTATCTCCTGCTGGACCAGCCTGTCCAACTCAGTCACCCATTGCTCCTGGGGCCGCTCTCCCAGGAATGCCATCCACAATGCCCGTTGGTCACTGACTCGTTGTTTTTGGGTTGGAAAGAACTTGCCTTGTTTTATACCAGCGAGCTGGAGGGCTCCAATCCAGAGCTCCACCCAAATCTGCTGCCTGAGCTCCAGGTATTCATCCTCAGACATAGTCCTGGTGTATGTTGAAAGGATGATCCGCAGCAGCCCCGGGAACTCTGATGCCAGGTCCATATCTCTCCTGGGGTGACCGAAGTCTGCTATGCTGATCTTGGATCCAGGTGGAGGTTTAGATTTCCCAGACTGCCGGAAGCTTCCCGCTGCTTGCCACCAATGTCACGGAACGTCCCACACTCCGCTTGAGTGCTTCCATCAATATACCACTTCCTTGTAGTCTGGATACAGGTATCAGATATTCCAACTGCTCCCAAGCATAAAACAAGGCGACACTTGCTTAGATGCTAGCATGGACTAACTTTATTTAGAATCAAAATTACAAGACTTTATATGCCGTTGGAACCTCCTCTAACAATACAACTGTAACCTAATTAACATGAGCTAGTTTACTAAATCATTTACCCAGACTAAGTGACTACGTCTCCTAGCTCATTGACTATTCAACACACATTACCATAAACAACAACACAGGGTTAATTAGAACAAACAACGAGTTTAATACCCTTAGAACCTGTGGTAAGCCAGACTAAACTCATTTACATTAAACACATTATAGCTGACATCAGACAGGTGAGTGGAGTTGATGGCATTAGCATCTTCTCACAGTATGAGTCCCAACAGTATGACTCAGTCACTATTGCTACTATGGCAAATACAGGGTCCCCAGAGTCTGTGTGTCCTGGGGGACAAGGACCCAAAGCCAAAGTAACAACACCTCAAGGGTACCCCAAATGCCAGGGCCCATAATCTGTAGGCAAGAGGTTCACATTCAGTCCCCTCCAAAAGCCTCTATCCCGGGTGAGTCTGTCACAGACATAAATACATAATTTCTTTAAAGAATAAGTTCACCTTTTTGGGCAGAGCTTTACTTTTCATAATTAATAGAAATGTTTTCCAATGCCATTTCTGGCCCGACCATCCCAATGTGCTTTTCTCTCACTTACTTTTTCCACAGAATGTTTAAAATCTTGTCAGTTTATTTGAATTTTAAAATGATTTCAGATTCCATCACTTCCCGTAGATTGTCTCTTTGCATTCACTTCCCATTTGGTCATCTCCCAGAAGCCTTTACTTCCTTTTTGCATCCATCACAGAAGAAGGTGTGACATGGTATTTTCACTAGACATGTGCATTCGTTTTCATCTGAATGCATTTCCATCCGAATTTCAGGTATTTTCGTTATCGTTCTAACAAACGATAACGAAAGTGCAGAATCCAAAAAACGAATGATCCGACATAAACAAATGCTTTATTTTCGTTTTCGTTGCTACAACAGTTCGATATAGATAGGAGATTCGACATGATGATGACAATAACAATCTGTGTCCATCAAACCTGTGGTCGAATGTGCCTAACCTTAGCTCTGTTAGTCCAAGATTATTCTACATAGAGAGAAAAGATTCGACATAGAGAGAAAAGATTCGACGTAGGGGAGAAAAGATTCGACGTAGAGGAGAAAAGATTCGACGTAGGGGAGAAAAGATAAATAAAAATAATGATGATGATGAATGTTATTGGCTGATTGTAACCAAAGACGAGGAGCAGTAAAATAGCTAGAACTAAGTACATACGTACTTTGGCTTATGGTGTCTGTTGAAAGTTCTAAGAAGATTCGACGGAGCAGGTAAACTATACAGCGTCGTACAGTTTAGCTGCTCCGTCGAATCTTCTTTGAACATTCGACAGACACCATAAGCCTTCAATGACAGATTCGACCTTAATTTGGATTTTCGGACTAATGCAATTTTTAACGAAAAACGAAATAAATAAAAACGAATTTCGGGAGTAACTAAATAAATTTATTTTTCGGATGAAAACTAAATTCCGAAACGAAATATTTCAGTGTGCACATGTCTAATTTTCACCGCTCTGGACCACACCTCCCCCATTACAATATCACCTTCTGCCTACTTCCTATACAATCTGATTATACAATCTCCTTTAGATCTCCAATCAGTTTTGTAGTACAAGGACCTCTCTGATTTGATACAAATTGAATAGATTGATTAGGTTTGTCTTCCTTTTCCATAATTCTGGTAAATTTAAAGGAAATTGTACAGAGATCTTTGGCCATCTTTACACAAGTACATAGAAGTGAATGAATGGAGACACTCAGTTAACAGGCCTCATTCACATCTCCACATAGTGAAAACTCCTGCATGTGTAAAATCCTTAGGTTTATTTAAATGAAAATTTTCACTTATAGCCACAAAAACCTGAAGTTTTGCATGTCGGCCAGCACATACCAAACAACCTGTCTGTTGGGACATGTCAGCACGCCACTTTTACCCTACGCATTTTATCACAAATGACGTCATCCTGGGCACATTTGTGATGAAACGCATAGGGAAGAGCGATGTGCTGACGTCACCACCTCTTTCATGTCCCAACGGACAAGTTGTCTGGTATGTGCCGGCCCGACATGCCAAACTTCACGGTTTTATTGCTGTATGCAAGAATTTTCATTTAAATAAACCTAAGGATTTTACACTATTTGGAGCCTCTGGTTTCTTTCCAGTGTCCATTTCCTACCAAATCCCTTGCGTACCATTGGGAGAAGTGGAGTGACCCCGTGATGTGGAGAAAGGCCCCGGCTGGGTTTTAAGTCATAGGCGTTCACCGACCCCTGTAATAAGGGGTCAACTGGAGTTGGTAAGCAGTTTCTACAGCTGGTGGTGGATTCAATGTGACACTATTGGTGAGGGATGATGGAATCGACACTACTATGGAATTATTCACTTTATTACATTAAATGTAGTTTCTTTGTACATTTGAATCATTCATTTGGTCACATATGTAAATGGAGCCTCATAATAAACACACACATTTCACTTTCAGGCCCCATTCACACCTAAACCAGTGGGAGAGCATGTTTTTTGGCTTGTTTTTCCAGTGTTACACATAGGGCAGTCCATGGAATTCAATGAGCGTGGCAAAGTAGCTCATGGGACATTTTGGCGAGTTGCATGTTTTTTACTGTGCTTTTTGCTGCCTTTGTCACCCATTTTTTCATGTGGCAAAATGATTGTTTGCTTCTGTGTTTGGTGTGCCGTTAACAATTATTGCCCTTAAAGTAAGGACATAAAAAAAAGATTGAAATATACTTGAAACTTCAATCCAGTCAGACATGAGCAGTTGACATTTTAAGCTTTTGAGTACATTCACGTTTCCTCATATTATTTCTCTTTAAAAACACTGCAAAAATAACTGATGATGCTGCCAGAAATACAGTGAACTATCAATGCCCATCAGTGCCGCCTCATCAGTGCCCTTCAGTGCCCATTAGTGTAGCCTCATCAGCACACATCAGTGAAAGAAAAAAATGATCTGTTTGCAAAATTTTATAACAAACTGTGAAACTTGTTTTTTCAAACTTTCAGCCTTTATTAGTTTATGTTGCAAAAAATAACCCAGTAGTGATTAAATACCACCAAAAGAAAGCTATATTTGTGTAAAAAAAATGATAAAAATTTCATTTGGGTACAGCGTTGCATGACCGCACAATTTGCATTAAAAGTGCGACAGCGCTGAAAGCTGACATTTGGCTTGGTCAGGAATGGGGTAAAAGTGCCCAGTAGGCAAGTGGTTGACTGGTAATTGCACATTCACGCAACACTGTCAGGGCTTCTGTTAGAAATTATGGGGCCCTGTACAGCCTACCTAATGGGGCCCCCTTCAACCCCACCCTCGACCCTACCTCTGGCCCCGCCTCAAAACAAAATGTAGGTTTTTCACCATTTACATATACACACAGGACCAACATGAGTGTTCACAATTGTGCATGAGCACAGGGGAACGGGGGCTTTAAAAAAAATTCAATTTTCTTATTTGTTTTATTAATTTTTTGTTACACTGTATCTTTACTTTATTTTCTAATCTCTTTTATTGCTATCAGAAGGAATGAACAACATCCCCTGTGGTAGCATAGGCCATGACAGGTCCTCTTAATGGAGAGATGTGGGCTCTATTAGACCCCATGTCTATCCTCTGTCCTCCAAAGCATTTGATCAAACCAAGATCGGTTTGATCAGATGCTTGTTCAAACCGCTCATGGCTTGTTTACATGAGACAGAAACCAGAAATGATGAAATCCTCATCGCTTTCGGTTTCGCTCTCACTGTGTCCCAGGAACCAGATGCTGCTGGTTGCATTATTACCTGGCTCCCCGATCGCTTGGGAGAGCCCAGTAAAGGCAGTGCTGGGGGTGCTGACTTTGTTATGGCTATACTGAGTTACATTCTGTAACACTTATATAGCCATAAGTTAACAAAGTCAGCACCTAACAGCCATGTGACACACTGTGACAGAGCCATGATAGAGGACATGTTGACTGTGCTGCCTGTATGATTTTCATGCTGATGATCATAGGACACAGTGAAGACACTATCTTCTATTCACCACTCACTGTGTCCAGTGCAGCCATGCTGTCCTCCTGCTGCTGCCTGTCAGCTCCTGAGCCGCCTGCCACCTCACATCAGTCTTGGCACCTGAGAATGGAAGCTGAGTGGAGCATCATTGTATCCCTCCACCAGGGAAAGCAGTTGGCAGCGACAGCCAGCTGGCGGGGACTATATTGCAGCAGATCAACAACTATGCCGCTATGTACACATGCTCCCCAAAAAGAAAAAGTCCCTCCACTGCACTCACCTCCTGGGCCCCTTCTGTTGACCTGATCGGGCATAGGAAAATGTAATTACACCCCCATGCAAGTAGAAGTGTTAGAGGTGCTTAGAAAGTCTTAATCTTTTATCATGCAGAAATTAACTGTAATGCTGCCTGGGCCCCCTTGTGGAGCTGATGGGGCCAGGCCCGTTACAACATGACCAGTTGTACTGCCCTATCAGCGGCCCTGAACGCTTTACCCAAGCAACATTTACATCATTTTGTTCACACAAATAAAGCTTTTTTTTGGTGGTATTTGATCACCGCTTATTTTTTTATTATATAAACGGCAAAAAAACAAAATTTATTTTTACTTTCTGCTGTAAAACATATCCAATAAAAAATGTAAAAAAATCTAATTTCTTCATACATTTTGGCCAAAATATATTCTGCTACGTGTCTTTGGTATAAAAATGCCAACAAGTATATATACATTGGTTTGTGTGAAAGTTATAGCGTCTACAAACTATGGTATATATACTGTAACTTTTTTTTTATACTACTAATTGCGGTGATCAGTGACTTATAATGGGACTGCAATAGTGTGGTGGGAAATCTGACACTGAGTGGGAACTGACCAACTGCCACTGACATCACCAGTGACGCTAATACAGTGATCAGTGATAATACTATACACTGTCACTGTACTAATGACACTGGCTGGGAAGGGGTTAACATCTCGGGTAATCGCTCGTGCTCATGCCCTAAACCTGGAAACAGGCAGCGACATACCAGTACATTGCTGTGCCTGTACTGGCTGTCTGTTCACAGTACATTTCCCCCAGAGCTTAGTGAAAGTAACAACATTTCACATTGCAAAGAATAGCCAATCACATGCAAGTAAAATTGAAAAACAAAATGTATTTTTGCTTGTATATGATTGGATGATGGAAGACAGCAGAGCTTCAACCCATTTACTAAGTTCTGGGGAAAATTCCCTTGCAACATAAACAATCTATTTGCTTTAGTAAATCAAAGCCTATGTCTACCTGCTGAGTAAGGCCCCTTTCACACATGCGGACCGTATGTCCGTATTTCATCCATCCGTTTTCGGATGAAATACGGACATACATGCATCCCTATGGGATAGCGGGTGTCAGCGGATGTACATCCGCTGACACCCGATATCATCCGGCTCCGCTCTCGTCCGATTCTGCAGACGGAAGAAAATCCTATTTTTTTATCCGTCTGCAGAGCGGATCGGAGGAACACGGAGAGACGGTCCGTGTTCCTCCGATCCCCCATAGGGGAGAGTGGAGATCTGACAGGGCGGTCCCTGCACAGTGCACGGGTCCCGCCCTGTCATCCCCCGGCTCAGCTGGGGAAAACGGAGCAATCCCCGCTGAGCAGCGGATGTTCACGGGTCGGATCAACACGGATCCGTCCCGTGTGAAAGGGGCCTAACTGTAATTTTGAACTTTACCATTAAGTTTGTGCAACTGCCACTCCACCATAAATCTCCATGCTTGCTTGTTTCCTAATTTTTTTTAATGAAATTCCAGGCTAGATCTAACTAAGCTTTAAACAGCACCCACCCCATGTAGGAGGAAGGTGCTTATACTTATCTATTCTCAGATATCTCTAGTCAGGTCACATGATCTCCCTAGCGGCCAGCTTCAGGGGAGAGGGGGGACAGAATGTCTAACCAGTGACTTTACCCATAGGCATTGTAATATATGGGGCATTCATTCTCAGCTGTCCCCCCACTAACCTGAAGCTGGTCGCTGGGAGCTGTTCACCTGGCCGAACCAAGGAGATATTTTAGGCTTAGTTATATTTAGCCTGGAATTCCAATTTAACCTCTTCAGCTCCAGAAAGTTTACCCCCCTTCATGACCAGGCCATTTTTTGCGATACAGCACTGCGTTACCTTAACTGACATTTGAGCGGTTGTGCAACGTTGTACCAAAATAGAGCTTTCTTTTTGTGCTATTTGATCACCTGTGCGTTTTTTGCGCTATAAACAAAAACATTTTGAAAAATATTAATAATATTTTTTACTTTCTGCTGTAAAACATTACCAATTAAAAAATGTAAAAAAATCAAATTTCGGGGCGTGGTCTGGTCCTGGTCCCAGATGGCCACTTAACCCTTAAGCTCCGATACCCCAAGGTCCAGCTATCTCTCCAAAGGAGGTTTTAATCAGCAAAAGATGGGAAGAACACAGCGCAGTGCTTCTGCCACCAGATCCCGATCACCCTGAGAGCAGGGAACACAACTAAGAGGGAACATTCCAGAGCTTTTCCGCACCCAGTGACAAAGACGCCATGTCTGCCTCTCAGGCTGCCTCCTGAAGATCCCTCTCCCCTAGCAGAAGCCTGCTCAGAGCACAGGACAGAAGCTCAGTTCCCCCGAGCTCCAGAGAGACACGAGCCCTTAACCTGAATGACCTCCATGAGATTGCTGCCGACATCAAGAGTATTCTGTCAGCAGCTATCTCAGATCTATGAGAAGACATCCATGCCATCAACTTCAGAGTGGAAGAAGTAGAGAGAACGACAGCCTGCCATGATACCTCTCTCTGCCAAGTTCAGCAAGTCACTGAATCACACGCTATCCACCTAAGAGAACTTCACCATCACCTAGAATATCTCACAAATAATAATTAGTTGCCTGGATCAACCTACATGAATATTGAAGTTATAGAGGATAATAGCAAGTGTATATATATATACCTTCATCCAAATGGGTCACGTAGGATGCAGTTCAGATAGCCCTATGAGCATACAAGAAAAACTAAGATAATAAAGTTCTCTTAAGAGGGCAAAAAACCGAACGCTACAAAAAAACTTGCTTTATTAATACAAAAATGTATACACCACACTAATAGACCTAAAAAAAGGGGAGGGGAAGGCACAGATAAGTGGCTAACACAAACCAATTCAAATGATGACAACGTTGTCAAATTAATTAAAAACATTAGGAGCCACGGCTACATCCCACATTCATACCACAGTCACCACTTGCAAACTCTAATAAGGCTAGCTGAGAATGAGAACTGAACTTGGAGGTTTGGGCCAAAACGGATGATTTTGATGATGTAGACTCCTAATGAATACGTCCCTTCAGGTGTCAGCCATAAACGTGGTATACTGAGTGGATGGATGGATAGTTGGAGTGTGCTGGTAAAGTAGTTGGAGTGTGCTGGTTAAGATTACTTGAGTGCATCAGATCAGCTGGGTCTGTCAATTATAGAGACACAGATCATCATGGATAGACAGGATTACACAAAATGTAACGTTCAGCTTAACTTGAATGTTCAAAGATTAACAGGTGAGGTACAGCAGGTCAATGGCTTACAGATGGATTTTAATATCAACAGGGGGAGTGCTGAAGGCTGAAAGAGAGCATACATGCAATTATGAAATGGGTTAATGCATCTCTCACCATCTAGACGGTATCCATCGTCCTCCAATAGCGTTACTCTACCTCTGGGGGCTCATGACTAGCAACACCAGTCCATGTATAGCATAACTGTATTCGTGCCAAGTAGGATAATCCCTCGCTGTAAGCTCGTTACCTCAAGTATGATGCTGCAAGCACCCGGAAAACGTGCCAGCCATCAGCTGTTTGTTCCGTGCTGACAGTCAAGCACACTTCAATGCTTCAAGGAGCGCGCGACTCCAGAGTGACGTGCTGACGTCACGCTTCTGACGCGTTTAACGAGCCAATGAACGCTGGTGTCTTCAGAGCAGGGAGGAGTCCATGGAATGGATATAAATAGACAAAAAATGGTGATGTAATTACTATCTCATACCACTAGATGTCAACCAGATCACCTCTCAATACAAACATTCAGCAAAAAATACATAACGAGTACACTGGCATTACAGAGTCATAAAAGAATATTTCAAGACAGCAAAAGGTGGCGGGGAATTGGGCCACAGCAATAAAGCTAACAATATCTTTCAAGGAGGGTCGAGTGAATCAAATCCTTAAAAAGCAGGAAAAATAGGCATCAACTATATATTAATTAAAGGAGGCATAAATTAGGTGGAGATAGGAGATTCAGACACCAAGTACCAGGAAAAGATATTTTATGAATAATATATTGCAGAAATAATAGTTATTTTTATTTATATTTTTCTAAGAAAGGCTGTAGGCTACATTCGGTATTTAGCCCTATGGGTACCATAGAGTCCAAGTAATAAGTCCACATTTTTTCTTTTTGGAGAAGAATGGTATCAAAATCTCCACGTCTAGGGGGTAGGTTTAGCACATAGATTCCCTTAACAGTCAGACCTTTTGGGTCACCATTGTGAAACTTGGCAAAGTGCAAGGGGATCGGACGATCATCATCTTTCTTCTTAATACCCCCGATGTGCTCGCCAATCCTAATGCGGAGTGAATGTTTAGTCTTGCCTATATAGATTTTATTACACGGGCAGGTGAGCATATAAATAACTTGTGTAGTTGAACAGTTAATAAACTGTTTGATTTTATCATTTTTTCCATGGATAGGTGAACACATCGGTTTGGTGTATGTACTTACAGATATTACAGTGTCCACAGGCATGCATACCAGGGAGAGGCTTAGACCTAGTGAGCCAATTCTCACTAGTCGTCCGCGTGTACTCAGTATGGACCAGCAAATCCCCCAGGTTACGTGCTCTTTTGGCAGTTAATAGGGCTCTTGGGCTCACCAAGTTGGTGATTAGCGGGGCTGACTTTAAAATATGCCAATGCCTCTCAAGGATCTCCTGGACCATGGTCCACTGAGAGACAAATCTAGTGATGATCTCAGGGAAGTTCTGCTCAGTGTTCTTCGATTTCAGGGTTTTAGATTTTGTAAGGAGCTCTTCACGTTTACTCATCATTGCCTTATTTTTAGCTTTCTTAAGGGAATGATGAGAATATCCTCTTTGTCTAAATCGCTGGTACATATCTCATGCATCTTTCTGGAATTGTTCATCCTCAGAACAGTTCCGTCTTATTCGCAGAAACTGTCCTGTGGGTATCCTATTAATGAGTGTCTTAGGATGGTGGCTCTGTGCCAGGAGAAGGGTATTGGCGGCTGTCTCTTTGCGGAAGGTACTGGTGGTAATTCTGTATCCAGATCTGCTGATTTGTAGATCGAGGAACGGAAGTGTCTCAGCATGGCAGGAGTAGGTAAGCCGTATGTTCCTTTCATTCATATTCAGTTGAGACATATCCAGAAGAAGATCTCGACAATCGTGGAAGGCGCCACAACCTAAGGGTAAGAGGCCTACCTGAAACCATTGAACCCAACAGGCTCACCCAAACCACATTAGCTTTGTTCAATGACATTCTAGAAAAGCCCCAATATGCCCCAATAGAGATAGAGCGCCTACACAGAGCACTCAGACCTCGAGGCAGAGACTCTTGTCTCCATCCCTCCTTCATTTCCTGTCTCCATCCCTCCTTAATTTCCTGTCTCCATCCCTCCTTCACCCCCTATCTCCATCCCTCCTTCACTTCCTGTCTCTATCACCTCCCGTCTCCATAACCTCCATCACCTCCTGTTTCCATCCCTACTTCACCTCCTGTCTCCATCACCTCCTGTCTCCATCACTCCATCCCTCCTTCACCACCTGTCTCCATCCATATTTAACCTCCTGTCTCCATCCCTCCTGCGCCTCCTGTCTCCGTTACCTCCTGTCTCCATCACCTCCTTCACCTCCTGTCTCCATTATGCCTTCACTCCTTGTCTCCATCCATCCTTCACCCCTGTCTCCATCCCTCCGTTACCCCCTGTCTCCATCCCCCCTTCACCCCCTGTCTCAATCTCTCCTTCATTTCCTGTCTCCATCCGCCTTCACAGCCTGTCTCTATCACCTCCTGTCTCAATCACTCCATCCCTCCTGTCTCCATCCCTTCTTCACCTCATGTCCCCATCCCTCCTGCAGCCCCTGTCTCCATCCCTCCTTCACCCCCTGTCTCCATCCCTCCTTCACCTCCTGTCTCCATCCCTCCTTTACCTCCTGTCTCCATCACCTTCTGTCTCCATCACTCCATCCCTCCTGTCTCCATTCCGCCTTCACCCCCTGTCTCCATCCCTCCTTCACTCCTTGTCTCCATCCCTCCATTACCCCCCTGTCTCCATCCCTCTTTCACCTCCCTGTCTCCATCCCTCCTTCATTTCCTGTCTCCATCCCCACTTCACAGCCTGTCTCCATCACCTCCTGTCTCCATCACCTCCTGTCTCCATCCCTTCTTCACCTCCTGTCTCCATCCCTTCTTCACCTCCTGTCTCAATCCCTCCTTCACCTCCTGTCTCCATCCCTCCTTCACCTCCTGTCTCCATCCCTCCTTCACCTCCTGTCTCCATCCCTTCTTCACCTCCTGTCTCCATCCCTCTTTTACCTCCTGTCTCCATCCCTTCTTCACCTCCTGTCTCCATCCCTCTTTTACCTCCTGTCTCCATCCTTTCATCACTTCCTGTCTCCATCACCTCCTGACTCCATCCCTACATCATCTCTTGTCTGCATCCCCTCCTGCTGTCCCTCCTTCACCTGCTGTCTCCATCCCTCCTTCACCTGCTGTCTCCATTCCTCCTCCACCTCCTGTCTCCATCCCTCCTTCACCTCCTGTCTCAATCACCTCCTGTCTCCATCACATCCTGTCTCCATCCCATCCTGTCTCCATCGCCTCCTGTCTTCATCACTCCATCCCATCCTGTCTCCATCGCCTCCTGTCTTCATCACTCCATCCCTCTTGTCTCCATCAATCCTTCACCTCATGTCCCCATCCCTCCTTCTGCCCCTGTCTCCATCCCTCCTTCACCGGCTGTCTCCATCCCTCCTTCACCTCCTGTCTCCATCCCTCCTTCACCTCCTGTCTTCATCCCTCCTTCACCTCCTGTCTTCATCCCTCCTTCACCTCCTGTCTCCATCACCTTCTGTCTCCATCACTCCATCCCTCCTGTCTCCATTTCGCCTTCACCCTCTGTCTCCATCCCTCCTTCACCCCCTGTCTCCATCCCTCCATTACCCCCTGTCTCCATCCCTCCTTCACCCCTTCACCCCCTGTCTCTATCCCTCCCTCACCTCCTGTCCCCATCGCTCTTTCACCTCCTGTCTCCATCCCTCCTTCACCTCCTGTCGTCATCACCTTCTGTCTTCATCACTCCATCCCTCCTGTCTCCATTTCGCCTTCACCTCCTGTCTCCATCCCTCCTTCACCCCCGTCTCCATCCCCCCATTACCCCCTATCTTCATCCCTCCTTCATTTCCTGTCTCCATCCCTCCTTCATTTCCTGTCTCCATACCTCTTTTACCGCATGTCTCCATCCCTCCTTCACCTGCTGTCTCCATCCCTCCTTCACCTCCTGTCTCCATCCCTCCTTCATCTCCTGTCTCCATCACCTCCTGTCTTCATCACTCCATCCCTCCTGTCCTTCACCTCCTGTATCCATCCCTCCTTCCCCTCATGTCACCTCCTGTCTCCATCCCTTCTTCACCTCCTGTCTCCATCCCTCCTTCACCTCCTGTCTCCATTACCTCCTGTCTCCATCCCTTCTTCACCTCCTGCCTCCATTCCTCCTTCACCTCCTGTCTCCATCCCTCTTTTACCTTCTGTCTTCATCTCTTCTTCACCTTCTGTCTCCATCCCTTCTCCACCTCCTGTCTCCATCCCTTCTTCACCTCCTGTCTCCATCCCTTCTTCACCTCCTGTCTCCATCCCTCTTTTACCCCCTGTCTCCATCCCTCTTTTACCTCCTGTCTCCATCCCTTCTTCACCTCCTGTCTCCAGCCATCTTTTACCTCCTGTCTCCATCACTTCCTGTCTCTATCCCTATATCATGTCTTTTCTGCATATCCTCCTGTCTCTATCCCTCCATCCCTCCATCACCTGCTGTCTCCATCCCTCCTTCACCTCCTGTCTCCATCCCTCTTTCACCTCCTGTCTCCATCACCTCCTGTCTCCATCACATCCTGTCTCCATCCCTAATTCACCTCCTGTCTCCATCGCCGCCTGTCTTTATCACTCCATCCCTCCTGTCTCCATCATTCGATCACCTCCTGTATCCATCACTCCTTCACCTCATGTCTCCATCCTTCCTTCACCTCCTGTCTCCATCACCTGCTGTCTCCACCACTCCATCCCTCCTGTCTCCATCTCTCCTTCACCTCCTGTCTCCACCCCTCCTTCACCTCCTGTTTCCATCCCTCCTTCACCTCCTGTCTCCATCCCTCCTTCACCTCCTGTCTCCAGCCCTCCTTCACCTCCTGTCTCCGTCCCTCCTTCACCTCCTGTCTCCGTCCCTCCTTCACCTCCTGTCTCCATCCCTCCTTCACCTCCTGTACCCATCACCTCCTGTCTCCATCATCTCCATCACCTTCTATCTCCATTCCTCCTTCACCCCCTGTAACCGTCACCTTCTGTGTCCATCACTCCATCCCTCCTGTCTCCATCCCTCCTTCACCTCCTGTCTCCGTCCCTCCTTCACCTCCTGTCTCCATCCCTTCTTTACCTCCCGTCTCCATCCCTCTTTTACCTCCTGTCTCCATCCCTTTTTTACCTCCTGTCTCAATCCCTCCTTCACCCCCTTCTCCATCCCCCCATTACCCCCATCTCCATCCCTCCTTCACCTGCTGTCTCCATCCCTCCTTCATCTGCTGTCTCCATCCCTCCTTCACCTCCTGTCTCCATCCCTCCTTCACCTCCTGTCTCCATCCCTCCTTCACCTCCTGTCTCCACCACCTCCTGTCTCCATCACATCCTGTCTCCATCCCATCCTGTCTCCATCGCCTCCTGTCTTCATCACTCCATCCCTCCTGTCTCCATCCTTCCTTCACCTCCTGTATCCATCCCTCCTTCACCTCATGTCACCTCCTGTCTCCATCCCTTCTTCACCTCCTGTCTCCATCCCTCCTTCACCTCCTGTCTCCATTACCTCCTGTCTCCATCCCTTCTTCACCTCCTGCCTCCATTCCTCTTTCACCTCCTGTCTCCATCCCTCTTTTACCTCCTGTCTCCATCCCTCTTTTACCTCCTGTCTCCATCCCTTCTCCACCTCCTGTCTCCATCCCTTCTTCACCTCCTGTCTCCATCCCTTCTTCACCTCCTGTCTCCATCCCTCTTTTACCTCCTGTCTCCATCCCTCTTTTACCTCCTGTCTCCATCCCTCTTTTACCTCCTGTCTCCATCCCTTCTCCACCTCCTGTCTCCATCCCTTCTTCACCTCCTGTCTCCATCCCTTCTTCACCTCCTGTCTCCATCCCTCTTTTACCCCCTGTCTCCATCCCTCTTTTACCTCCTGTCTCCATCCCTTCTTCACCTCCAGTCTCCAGCCATCTTTTACCTCCTGTCTCCATCCCTCCATCACTTCCTGTCTCCATCACTTCCTGTCTCTATCCCTACATCATCTCTTTTCTGCATCCCCTCCTGTCTCTATCCCTCCATCCCTCCATCACCTGCTGTCTCC
The DNA here is from genome assembly GCF_042186555.1 of Aquarana catesbeiana. NCBI lineage: Eukaryota > Metazoa > Chordata > Amphibia > Anura > Ranidae > Aquarana > Aquarana catesbeiana. The sequence continues at coordinate 361,245,684 of NC_133328.1, read as the reverse complement.
ATCCCTCCTTCACCTCCTGTCTCCATCCCTCCATCACTTCCTGTCTCTATCCCTACATCATCTCTTTTCTGCATCCCCTCCTGTCTCTATCCCTCCATCCCTCCATCACCTCCTGTATCCATCGCTCCTTCACCTCATGTCTCCATCCTTCCTTCACCTCCTGTCTCCATCACCTGCTGTCTCCACCACTCCATCCCTCCTGTCTCCATCTCTCCTTCACCTCCTGTCTCCACCCCTCCTTCACATCCTGTTTCAATCCCTCCTTCACCTCCTGTCTCCATCCCTCCTTCACCTCCTGTCTCCGTCCCTCCTTCACCTCCTGTCTCCGTCCCTCCTTCACCTCCTGTCTCCGTTCCTCCTTCACCTCCTGTCTCCGTTCCTCCTTCACCTCCTGTCTCCGTCCCTCCTTCACCTCCTGTCTCCATCCCTCTTCACCTCCTGTCCCCATCACCTCCTGTCTCCATCATCTCCATCACCTTCTATCTCCATTCCTCCTTCACCCCCTGTAACCGTCACCTTCTGTGTCCATCACTCCATCCCTCCTGTCTCTATCCCTCCTTCACCTCCTGTCTCTGTCCCTTCTTCACCTCCTGTTTCCATCCCTTCTTTACCTCCCGTCTCTGTCCCTCTTTTACCTCCTTTCTCCATCCCTCTTTTACCTCCTGTCTCCATCCCTCCTTCACCCCCGTCTCCATCCCCCCATTACCCCCGTCTTCATCCCTCCTTCACCTCCTGTCTCCATCCCTCCTTCATTTCCTGTCTCCATCCCTCTTTTACCTCATGTCTCCATCCCTCCTTCACCCGCTGTCTCCATCCCTCCTTCACCCCCTGTCTCCATCCCTCCTTCACCTCCTGTCTCCACCACCTCCTGTCTCCATCACATCCTGTCTCCATCCCATCCTGTCTCCATCGCCTCCTGTCTTCATCACTCCATCCCTCCTGTCTCCATCCTTCCTTCACCTCCTGTATCCATCCCTCCTTCACCTCATGTCACCTCCTGTCTCCATCCCTTCTTCACCTCCTGTCTCCATCCTTCCTTCACCTCCTGTCTCCATTACCTCCTGTCTCCATCCCTTCTTCACCTCCTGCCTCCATTCCTCCTTCACCTCCTCTCTCCATCCCTCTTTTACCTTCTGTCTCCATCCCTTCTTCACCTGCTAAGTATACTATCAGAGAGGTGGGTTGATCGGCGCTACCTGTAAACCTAATTGCTAAGCATATACAGGAAAACACCTTAACAGATGGTTTTATATTGTTACACACCAAAGTACATATCCCCTCAGTGATATATAAGGGGGGGTTTCCTCAGTCACTAAAGGTAAGTGGGTAAGGGGCGTACTAATTTCCCTACACCGCAGGTCTTTACTGCATACCTGTATTAGAGCATCATATAGGCAAAATAACTGAATAGGTGTAATATAGTAGAAAAAAACCCTTTGCAAGTATATTACTGTGCACAGAAATGGCTATGTATAGCAATGGTAAACAGACAGCTAGTTGTCTGAAATTTAAGCTATACCCGCCACCTAGGTACAACTAAAGTGGTGAGGTCCAGCTGGGGCATAGTACACATTACCATAAATATAACATAGTGGTGCATGCTAGTACATAGATATAAATCTCCATCAACCACACATGTATATGAATAGAGCCTAAAATGGAATCAAATAAATGCTTCACAGTTCATATAACAAGGGCTGGATTTAGCATATATTGCAACAGATTAATCCCAGTGGAGTGCAGTAGTCCCATAAGTTTGTTGCTGTAACAGGTCAGGAACTCCCAGGGGTGACTTCAGTGCATACAATGTTGCCAGGTGACTTTTATGCTCCCCCTTCAGATTTCCTACTCACCGGCTCCTGGAACCCCTACAGGGGTGATAGGCCTGAACTGCCTTTGGTGGACCTCGCTGCTCCCTGTTCCTGGTAATGGGTGCCTTAGATGTATCCTGGTTGGTGGAGATGCGGCAGTGCCTTGTTCCCAAGCTGGCACTCACACACTCATGGCCCACTGTTCTGTCTCCAAGACCGTCCGACCTGTCAGCACATGGTCAGCACCTGTCTCCATCCCTTCTTCACCTCCTGTCTCCATCCCTCTTTTACCTCCTGTCTCCATCCCTCTTTTACCTCCTGTCTCCATCCCTTCTCCACCTCCTGTCTCCATCCCTTCTTCACCTCCTCTCTCCATCCCTCTTTTACCCCCTGTCTCCATCCCTCTTTTACCTCCTGTCTCCATCCCTCCATCACTTCCTGTCTCTATCCCTACATCATCTCTTTTCTGCATCCCCTCCTGTCTCTATCCCTCCACCCCTCCATCACCTGCTGTCTCCATCCCTCCTTCACCTCCTGTCTCCATCCCTCTTTTACCTCCTGTCTCCATCCCTTCTCCACCTCCTGTCTCCATCCCTTCTTCACCTCCTGTCTCCGACCCTCTTTTACCTCCTGTCTCCAGCCATCTTTTACCTCCTGTCTCCATCCCTCCATCACTTCCTGTCTCCATCACTTCCTGTCTCTATCCCTACATCATCTCTTTTCTGCATCCCCTCCTGTCTCTATCCCTCCACCCCTCCATCACCTGCTGTCTCCATCCCTCCTTCACCTCCTGTCTCCATCCCTCCTTCACCTCCTGTCTCCATCGCCGCCCGTCTTCATCACTCCATCCCTCCTGTCTCCATCCTTCGATCACCTCCTGTATCCATCGCTCCTTCACCTCATGTCTCCATTCTTCCTTCACCTCCTGTCTCCATCACCTGCTGTCTCCACCACTCCATCCCTCCTGTCTCCATCTCTCCTTCACCTCCTGTCTCCACCCCTCCTTCACCTCCTGTCTCCATCCCTCCTTCACCTCCTGTCTCCATCCCTCCTTCACCTCCTGTCTCCATCCCTCCTTCACCTTCTGTCTCCGTCCCTCCTTCACCTCCTGTCTCCGTCCCTTCTTCACCTCCTGTTTCCATCCCTCCTTCACCTCCTGTCTCCGTCCCTCCTTCACCTCCTGTCCACATCACCTCCTGTCTCCATCATCTCCATCACCTTCTATCTCCATTCCTCCTTCACCCCCTGTAACCGTCACCTTCTGTGTCCATCACTCCATCCCTCCTGTCTCCATCCCTCCTTCACCTCCTGTCTCCATCCCTCCTTCACCTCCTGTCTCCATCACCTCCTGTCTCCATCCCTCCTTCACCTCCTGTCTCCATCGCCGCCCGTCTTCATCACTCCATCCCTCCTGTCTCCATCCTTCGATCACCTCCTGTATCCATCGCTCCTTCACCTCATGTCTCCATTCTTCCTTCACCTCCTGTCTCCATCACCTGCTGTCTCCACCACTCCATCCCTCCTGTCTCCATCTCTCCTTCACCTCCTGTCTCCACCCCTCCTTCACCTCCTGTTTCCATCCCTCCTTCACCTCCTGTCTCCATCCCTCCTTCACCTTCTGTCTCCGTCCCTCCTTCACCTCCTGTCTCCGTCCCTTCTTCACCTCCTGTTTCCATCCCTCCTTCACCTCCTGTCTCCGTCCCTCCTTCACCTCCTGTCCCAATCACCTCCTGTCTCCATCATCTCCATCACCTTCTATCTCCATTCCTCCTTCACCCCCTGTAACCGTCACCTTCTGTGTCCATCACTCCATCCCTCCTGTCTCCATCCCTCCTTCACCTCCTGTCTCCGTCCCTCCTTCACCTCCTGTCTCCATCCCTTCTTTACCTCCCGTCTCCATCCCTCTTTTACCTCCTGTCTCCATCCCTCTTTTACCTCCTGTCTCCATTACCTCCTGTCTCCATCACTCCATCTCCATCTCCAGTCTCCATCCCTCCATTATCTCTTGTCTCCATCCCTCCTTCCCCTCCTGTCTTCATCCCTCTGTTACTCTATCCCTCCCTTCTTTCATGTTTCCATAGCTCCATCACACTATCCTTTTATCTCTTGCTCCATCCCTCCTTCCATAATACTGTCCATCTAACAATCCTTGTGCCCTATATCCCTCCACCCTTTCTATCCGACATCTCTTTCATCCCTCTATTATTCTGTCTCTCCCTCTATCTTTCCATAACTCCCCCCCCCCCCGCATCCCTCTATCCTTTGCTCCATCACTCAATTTCTCTCTCACCATCCCTCCATCTATCTGTCACCCAATCTATACCTCCATCCTTTACTCACTCCTTACTCTTTCCATCTCTCTGTCCATCTCCCTCCCCCATCACTTCGCCACTCTGTCATTCCATGATAAATAAAAATACAATACAAATAAAAATACTCTAGAGCGCTGCCACACCAAATGTGCTCACTACTTACTAAAACAATATGAACAATAAACACCTTAAGACCATCAAGCACAATAAATAATCAAATATATAATGACCATACAGTATACACACACTATACAACACCAGCACTTTTCATCTACATAATCAGCCTGATCTATGATATTGCTGCTTCCTCCCCTCTCCTGGCATGCTGGGATTTGCAGTGCCCCAGCCTGACACATGAGGTGGTCATGCAGGAGAAGAGGCTGTGCCTGTGTATTGGACTGGTGAGCAGGTAATGGGTAGTATACAGTGCACTCAACAGAAACTGGATATAAACCAGCCTTTCTTGGGTATCCTGTGTCCAAATGATGGTGCCCAATAGATGTGAGTTTCCTCAGTCAGCATCCAGGTGGACATGGAATCAGAAAATTAATCCATCCTCAATACCCCTGGTGGGGTGAGTACTGTGTAGAAAAACTCACCAGGAGCCGAGGAAAAGCTAATATGGTGTAGTATTTATTGTAATCCAAAAGTAGTACACGTACAAAATGGCCAGTAAGAACAAACATAAAAACATGTGCTTCTCCTCAGCTCCTGATGAGCTTGTTTACGCAGTACTTACCTCACCGGGGGTATTAAGGATAGATTAACTTCCTGATTACGTGTCTACCTGGATGCTGACTGAGGATACTCACAGTAGACAGTAGAATACCAAGATCTCTCCACTACAAACATTCCACAGGAAAGTCACCACTGTAATACCCCAACTTAAACTACCCCAAGACCAGCTTTAAAACTGACAACTTTCATTAAATACCGGTATTTCTAAAATTAAAATGATCTTCCCACAACAAATCCCAATTCAAAACATTCAACTACCCACAGGCACAGGCTGGGATTGCATTGGCAACTATTATCTTGGATAAAGTATTCATATTGGATTAAGTATTACACTTTCGATCAGCACTATCTAACACAACTCTTCTCTACCCCTCCTACAGGTATGTGTCAGCTCCACCACATCTTTCACCTTTAATTGAAACTGGGATCTGCTTGCTAAATTCTGTTTATGTGTCAGCTCAACCACATCTTCCACCTTTAATTGAAACTGGGATCTGCTTGCTAAATTCTGTGTATATGTCAGCTCAACCACAACTTCCACCTTTAATTGACACTGGGATCTGCTTACTAAATTCTGTGTATGTGCTTTTGGTGATCTATGCTGCCTTCAGATTCTTTACCTCTGTCCATATCACTGTGATGTTTATGTAGCACTAACTCTCGGTGGAGCTGCTGGTTTAAAGTGGGCTGTTACCTTCAGTCTCGACACCTCTGTTTCACCGCCACCAGGTCTAGGGTCCCATTGAGTTTACCTCTGGACGATGTAGGCACCAAACACTTGAGTATATTTTCCAATGCTTTATTGAACAAGTAATAAAGGAAGTAGCAGGAAAGAGGCAGAAGGAAAGTTGCAGGGAAGCTCAAATACCTTTCCTTAGTATTCTTCAGAACATTCTTTGGAATTGAACACTTGTAATTGAATGCACTCCCCTGGTGGGACTCAATCTTTGCCCGCCTGGATAGGCCTCTCTCACTTGCCTAGCAGCCAGTACGTAGCACGAACAAAAGTCTCTGCCACAGACTTGTTTGGAATAAAACCCATACGATCCTCTGCCACAGGATGTATTGGCTCGCAATGAATGTCAGACACAGTACTTGAACCTTTAAGCCAACCCGGCAGTACTATGCAGTAAGATTACTTCAGGATACATCCTCCAACCGAGTCACCAGGCCCCTCTCCAGACCAGCACTCTGCATGATCCTTATATGATGGGTCCTCCCCTGGGATCTCCTCGGTTGTCCAGCTTCTTCAGGATAGACAGCTCAGGACCATTCCTCTGCTGCTGTGGTAGGCCCCAGGCAGGCTTCTGGGCCCACCCACACGCCGCAGCGACATGGGTCTCCGGAACGGAGGACCATGAGGTGGTACTCTTAACGCATACCTGTCGGCCAGGAGGGCCAGCAGGTGGCTGAAAACGAACCCCTGAACATGGCTTCTGTCCCATAAATACCCTCTCCCAGAATGCAACTCGGAGGACCATCTCCACCAAGTTGTCTCCGGGACAGAGGAGCACTGATACACTTCAACACGTTGCCCTTCCAACACCAGCCCATGGTGACAACGACACCCACCGGCACAGTGTGGAACTACACGCAACTCAACCAAGCTGGAACAGAGGCAAATCTAACTTCACCTAACAAGTAACCCAAGATTCACAAGATCACAAGATTCACCTATGAGCGGTAGATTAAAAATCTACCAGCGCTACATTTATTTTACTTTCTTATTGTCTATACCTAAAATATAAGCTGTTCCTATCTTTAAGGCTGTGACCTTTCTGCTCTCTTGCTGTGTCCTGTAGTGAGCCTTGGTGTGAGAAGTCCATTCTGTTAGCCATGTGTTCCTCCTATGCAATCCTGACTAATTAATTGCCAATACCCCCACCCAATTTCATTATAAATTTAGGCCTTATATAGGGGATGCACAGGCAGGGGTTTGTACGGGCTGGGATTGCATTGGCAACTATCATCTTGGATAAAGTATTCATATTGGATAAGGTATTACACTTCTGCTCAGCACTTCGGCGAATGCACAAATCGAAAATCCACAACAGACTTCTGTAGAACACTAAACAGACTACAGGTGACCTGATTCTCCATCAAACTTTTTCATCTCTCATTCAGGCTTCCTCTCAATTTCACCACTCTGTATCATGCACTCCCTACTTTTCCTTCTCACAGTTGCATCCTCTCTCCTTAAATTTTCATTCCTTCACCCATCTTCTCCTCCCCACAGCTTATATATATATATTACCCTCACTCCTGTCTTCACTTTATTACTGGACGTATCAGCTCCTGCTAATTCTGAACCCATATACCAATAAAACCTGGAGGACACTGGGACGTGTCCCCCCACATAAGTCACACTCCCATATCACCTCTCTCACCCTTCTGCTTCTCCTAACTTCTGAAGATATTTCCCCAAATCCAGGACTGCCATCATTTACCTTCGGCCAACATACCCAGCACCCCTCATCCTCTGATAGCAGCCGCAATCCACACAATCTCATTTCTATTCCTCTTCAGCCTAGAACCAGCCTCCCCTTCTCCTGTGCCCTTTGGAATGCCCTCTCTGTTTGTAACAAACTCACCACCATCCATGACCTATTTATCACAAACTCCCTGAACCTACTTGCAATTACTGAGACCTGGATTCAAGAATCTGACCTTCCTTCTGCTTCTCTCTCCTATGGTGGCCTCCTGTGGACTCACTCTCCCAGGCCTAGTGGACAGAAAGGAGGTGGTGTTGGAATCCTCCTAACCCTAAAAGCACTTTTCAGGTTCTTCATGCACCCCCCTCTCTGTCCCTCTCCTCATTTGAAGCTCACTGTATTCGTCTATTTTCTCCAGTTTCATTGAGATATGATGTGATCTATCGGCCCCCTGGACCGATAGATTTATCTGTATCAGACTTCTTTGATGACTTCTCTGCCTGGCTACCCTACTTTCTCTCTTCTGAAATTCCAACAATCATTCTTGGTGACTTCAACATCCCTGTTAATCTTAACACTCTCGCTACTTCTAAGCTGCTGAGCCTAACCTCCTCTTTTGACCTAAAACAATGGACAAGTGCTTCTACTCACTCTGTTGGCAACTGCCTTGACCTCATATTCTCCTACCTATGCACTCCACACAACCTCTCCAATATTCCTTTTCCTCTGTCTGATCACCACCTTATTAGTTTCACCCTCTCCTTGTCTGCCTCCTTCCTGCCTTCCAACTACTAAACTATTACCCGTAGAAACCTTCGCCATCTTAAACCGTCTCTTCTTTTTTCTGCTACAGATTGTCTCTACGACAAAATCTCATCCTTGTCCTGCCCCAACTTGGCCAATTCTGTCTACAACAGTTCACTGTCATCCAACCTGGATACCTTCGCCCCCCCCCCCCACTACGCACAGAATCAGGCCCCGACCGCTACAACCCTGGCAGACAGACAATACCAGAAGCCTCAAAAAAAGTAGCCACGCTCTTGAGCGTCTGTGGGGTAAAACTAAGTCACAGCAAGATTTCAGCCAATATAAATCTGCCCTCCAAAAATACCATTCCTGCCTGCACACTGCCAAACAGACCTACTTTATCACTCTCATTAACACCCTCTCACGCAGTCCCTATCAACTCTTTTCTACCTTTACCACTCTACTTCGTCCTCCATTACCCCCACCCACTAACTTACTCACTGCCCAGGAGATTGCTAATCACTTCAAAAATAAGAATGAGACAATTCGTCTCAAGATCTCCGCTCTACAGATATCTCCTTCACTTTACACTCCTTGTCCTCCTGCACAATCAATACTTCCCTCTTTTAACCCAGCTACTATAGAGGAAGTCACTAAACTTTTTTCTAATGCTAACCTAACCTCTTGCCCCCTGGACCCTGTTCATTCTCAAATACTACGGTCACCATCTGACTCAATCCTACACTGCTTAACTCATATCTTCAACCTCTCACTCTCTACTGGCATCTTCCCCAACCCTCTAAAACATGCGCTAGTCACTCCCATACTAAAAAAGGCCTCAGACCCCACCAATCTTAACAACCTAAGACCCATCTCTTTACTCCCTTTTGCCTCCAAACTCCTTGAACGTTTAGTCTACAACCGACTGAGCAACCACCTCATTGAGAATAACCTTCTTGATCCCCTTCAGTCTGGATTTTGCCCACAGCACTCTACAGAAACTGCCCTCCTAAAACTCACAAACGACTTACTAACAGCCAAAACCAACGGTCATTATTCCGTACTCTTACTCTTGGACCTTTCCGCTGCCTTTGATACAGTTGACCACCCCCTCCTCCTGAAAAAACTCAATTTGCTTGGTCTCCATGGCTGCACTCTCTGTTGGTTCGAATCTTACCTATCTCATCACACCTTCAGTGTCACTTACAACTCCACTTCCTCTTCTCCAACTCCTCTTACCATTGGGGTCCCCCAAGGTTCTGTCCTTGGACCTCTACTATTCTTGATCTACACGTCCTCCCTGGGTCAGCTGATAGCCTCCCATGGCTTTCACTACCATTTATATGCTGATGACACCCAAATCTATCTCTCTGGCCCTCAGCTCACCCCATCAATCTCCTCATGCATCACTGATTTACTAACAGACATATCAGCCTGGATGTCAAACCACCTCCTCAAACTGAATCTATCAAAAACTGAGCTCTTAATATTTCCTCCCCCACGTGCCCCCTCCCCTGACTTCTCTGTCAAGATCAATGGCACATCTATCAGTCTGTCCCCACATGCCAGGGTGCTAGGGGTAACCTTAGACTCTGAACTGTCGTTTCAGGCCCACATACAATCCCTGCCCAAATCATGCCGCCTTAGCCTCTGAGACATTTCCAGAATACGCCCCTTTTTAACTAATGACACCACCAAGCTTCTAATTCACTCCCTGGTTATCTCTCGCCTCAACTACTGCAACTCAATCCTCATTGGATTACCTTTAAATAGACTATCCCCCTTCAGTCCATAATGAATGCCGCTGCAAGACTCATCCACCTTACAAACCATTCAGTGTCCTCCATCCCTCTCTGCCAATCCCTCCACTGGCTTCCACTCACCCAACGAATAAAATTCAAAGTACTAACAATAATTTACAAAGCCATCCATTACTCTGCCCCCAGCTACATCACTAACCTAGTCCCAAAATACCAACCAAACCGCTCTCTTCAGTCATCCCAAGACCTCCTGCAGTCTAGCTCCCCTGTCACCTCCTCCCATGCTCGCCTCCAGGATTTCTCCAGGGCTTCTCCCATCCTTTGGAACTCCCTACCCCAATCTGCCCAACTGTCCCCTAATCTATCCATCTTTAGGCGATCCCTGAAAACCCTTCTCTTCAAAGAAGCTTATTCTGCTTCTAACTAACACTGTTTTACTTTCTCCATCAGCTCATCACCCCACAGCTATTACATTTTGTATCAATTGAACCTTCCTTTTTAGATTGTAAGCTCTAACGAGCAGGGCCCTCTGATTCCTCTTGTACCAAATTGTAATGTAACTGTAATGTCTTCCCTCATGTTGTAAAGCGCTGCGCAAACTGTTGGCGCAATATAAAACCTATATAATAATAACTACCCCTTACTCACTCCCACGGAGGTTAGAGAGAGACGGTAACCCATCCTCTCTGTCCCCCTCGCCTATCCCCCTTCAACTATTCCACACCCCCACATCCTTCCTTTCGCTAACCCCCCCCCCTTACCTTCGTTTTCTAACTACCCCCAACCCCTCCTTTTGTTACAGCCCTGGACCCTGCTCAGCTCTATATCACACATAAACTTGTTCCCTTACTTGGATGTATGCTCTGTACAGCAAACAACATGATATATGATGTAATATACTAGAAAGGGAAATAGATATTGGTTGTTAAAGATGCCCTCTAGGGAAGGGAGAATAAAAAGATATATATTCCAACAAAATAGGAACAAATGGATAAATCAATAACTTACTGCACGGCCTCAAAGCTGGGCCCGGTGTCTACACAGGAGAGTGGGGATACCAGGTATAGTATCTACAAACTAATATAGGGATGGTGGCACGCCATGTGTGTTAAGCGAGTGTGCCAGGTCACATTCAATTCACAACCAATATCTATTTCCCTTTCTAGTATATTACATCATTACACTCCTGATGAATGGCTGAGATGCCAAGAAACGCATTGAGTGCCACTAGATGTCAAGAGATGCCTGGTCTCATTATATATTTTTATCCTTTAATGTATATTTTTCATATCTATTCATTAATTGTATTGCATGCTATGAGCAGCATATTTTAGTGTAAGTCATGTGACTACCTATTTATTTTATACAATGTTTTTCTCAAGAATCTGGTATGAATTTTTGGTTTGCAATAATAAATCATGTATTTTAATTCCATTTATGTATTGAATTTGCCTCTATATTGACATGGCGGGCCTCACTCAAAGTCTCAACTATCTCTCCTTTTCTACAAACTAATATAGGGATAGAGGCACGCCATGTGTGTTAAGCGAGTGTGCCAGGTCACATCCAATTCACTGTCTGACACTTTTGACACTTTTTGAGGACCAGTGACACTAATACAGTGATCATTGCTAAAAAAATATGCACTATTACTGTACTAATGACACTGGCAGGAAAGGGATTAACATCAGGAGTGATCAAAGGGTTAAATGTGTTCTCTGGAAGTGATTACTAACTATGGGGGGGGGGTATTTTGACTGTGGGAATGTAAAGATTTGTGTTCCTGCTTGTTTACATAGTCAGACCTCTGTTCTGCCTTTCTCCTGAATGATTGGCGGTGTCTGTTGGACCCGCTGATTGACTCCTGCTGTGTCCATTCACAGCAGGAGCAGGTTGCCGGCGGCACGCGCGTGCGCCCCAGACAAAGAAGTGTCAGATCACGTACCAGGTACGTGATCTGGCGCAGAGCCGCCTCCCTGCCACAGTATATCTAAGGTGGGCGGTCACTAGGAGGTTAATGATAATGAAATGGACTTTTAAAATTGTGGCCAAGCGGTCCCATTTCAAAGCCAATTGCTTTTTTTTTAAGGACGGTTGCAAAAGCAGTCACATACGATGAAGCTGTAGTCAAATCCAGAAACACAGTTGTAATGCTTGTTGAATGAGTCTGAAACTGATCATAAAAAACACTTTATCAAAAAGAAATTGTGTGAAAATTTCATCTTTTGCATAATTACATTGTTTTCTGCATAGCTTTGTCAATGTATTGATTTTACTCTATAGCCTAATGTACTGTGCCCATGTCAGCACTTTTGTTAGGAATTGTGCTTCTTAGCATTGTTTCTATGTAAAATATGTATGTTCTATGTAAAATAATATGCTATGTTCACCTAAATCCAAAGCTTAAAGACACAGCTTTGTAGTCAATCATTTTTGTCAGCTTGCATTATTAGCCATGTCACTATGACAGGTCATTTGAACCAGAGCATTTGATCCAAGAGCATTTATATACCTTTCAGTACACATTTTTTATGGCAAACAAATGCACATCAGGGTTCACATTGTGTGAGCATGCCAGAAAGAGTTATGTACCCTGCAAGGCACAGATCTTAATGCCCAGTAATTTGAGCCACATGAGACACAAATCTGTAAAATGTGCCTGCTTGATTGGCAGGGCTCTTTTTGTGCTCTCAAATTTACATGAACATAAAATAACCTCAGAGGTAATATTTGAGCATTTATGAGGCAGCGTTTGCAGTTTTATGGCATTTAGGTGTTTGATTACCAAGGAAATAAACAATTTGATTCCTTTGGGTAAAGTCAGACCCCATTAGTTCTTTTAGAGAATGCTTTTTTGTCCTTATCTCTTAGAAAATAAATAAAATCCGGCTCTGTAATTCAGCAATGAGTGCACAAAGGGGTGTAATACTGTTAGCAAGATTTGAAGAGAAAGGGTTGTAAACAGACTACAAGAACTAAAGTAAAATACATTTAAGGAGCTTTACTTTAATGTTAACTCTAGATGGCTTAAAGGTAAAGCATCAATACTACAGAGGATTTGATATTCAATGAGATAAAAGGTTAATTTACTAAGACCCCTTTCACACCGAGCCGCCCGGGGCGTCAGTGGTAAAGCGGCGCTTTTTAGCGCCGATTTACCGTCGTTTTAGCGGCGCTATTGGCTGCTAGCGGGGAGGTTTTAACCCCGGCTAGCGGCCGAAAAGGGGTTAAATCCGCCCGCAAAATGCTGCCAGAGCGGTGTTTTGCGGGCGGTATGGCAGCGCTGCCCCATTGTTTTCCAAAGAAGCTGCTGGCAGGACTTTTTCTGATGCTCTGCCAGCGCACCACTCCAGTGTGAAAGCCCTCGGGCTTTCACACTGGAGTGCATGGAGCAGCTGTTTTAGGGCGGTTTGCAGGCGCTATTTTTAACACTATAGTGCCTGCAAAACGCCCCCAGAGTGAAAGGGGTCTAAAGTTTAATATGCTGTTCACCTTGCAAGGGAATTTTCCCCAGAGCTAAGCGAATGTAGTGAAATTTCACTTTGCAAAGAAACACCAGCTAGGAAAATAAAAAAATAATTATTCTGGTATTATGTTACTCTAAATATTCTAGCTGTTTGCTGCACGAGTTGGGTTGTACATTACTTTTTCTCTTCAGAAATATTTCAGTCAAGATCAGGTGTAACCTTGGTGTATCAAAAGAACAATTACTTTGGGGGTAAGGCCAAGCAACCCTGAGCCTGGGTTCACACATGTGCGGTGCGAATTGAAGCTCAGGTTTCACTGGGAAGATAAAAATCTGTATAAGTAATAGGTATTATAAATGGTATACCGCCCTTCACCAAAAACTAATACCTCCACCGCGCCACTATGTTTCACAAACTGAATGCGAATGTGCTCAAAATCAATCTATACAATAACCCACGTGGGGAATTGAATTCCCACACCCACTATGAAGCAGCCCCTTTAAATTATAATGCATATACTAAGTATTTAATCGGAGATGTCTGTAAACTACCCAAATCCTCCCACAGACATCTAGGAAAAAATAAGAGGCGCTTTCAAACAAAAAATCAAGTGTATTAGGCTAGGTTCACACTGCTGCGAATTCTATTGCGAATTTGAGCCGTTGCGATCGCTCAAATTCGCAAGTCATTTAAATTACATAGATTAACATTAGTGCCGTTCACATCGACGCGTTGCGAATATAACCTGCGTGAAAAAAAGGTCCTGTGCGAGTTTACTGCGTTGCGTTGCGAATTTAGTCTCCATAGACATCAATGTAAATCGTTCTTGAATCGCATTGATTGGTTCACATATGTGCGAATTCCACCACACTACTCTCCACAAAAACCAGGAAGTACACAGGAAGTTAAGACCCTTTTTTTTTTTACATTATGATTCCATTGGCTAGACTATCAATCGCAGCTATATCCAACTCCTGAAATTCGCGGTAAAATCGCGGTAAAATCGCGGTAAATTCGCGGTAAAATCGCGGTAAATTCGCACTGCAGCAGTGTGAACCCAGCCTTAAACACAGTAATGGTGTGACCCTCTACACATGTGTATGTGAACACTAATGCAAAGGTGAAATCTATAAACAAATCTACACAAAATGTATATAAGTGTAAATGTACCAGCCAGATCAGTGGTCAAATAAAAAATAAGAGGCGCTTTCAAACAGAAATCAAGTGTATTAAACACAGTGATGGTGTGACCCTCTACACATGTGTATGTGAACACTAATGCAAAGGTGAAATCTATAAACAAATCTACACAAAATGTATATAAGTGTAAATGTACCAGCCAGATCAGTGGTCAAATAAAAAATAAAAAATAAAAAATAAGAGGCGCTTTCAAACAAAAATCAAGTGTGTTAATCACAGTGATGGTGTGACCCTCTACACATGTATATGTGAACACTAATGCAAAGGTGAAATCTATAAACAAATCTACACAAAATGTATATAGGTGTAAATGTACCAGCCAGATCAGTGGTCAAATAAAAAATAAAAAATAAGAGGCGCTTTCAAACAAAAATCAAGTGTATTAATCACAGTGATGGTGTAACCCTCTACACATGTGTATGTGAACACTAATGCAAAGGTGAAATCTATAAACAAATCTACACAAAATGTATATAGGTGTAAATGTACCAGCCAGATCAGTGGTCAAATATCGATCAACACAGTGATGGTGCGACCCTCTTAATGTGTATAAACCTTACATGCAGTGTAATCTTAGGAAATACATATCTCAATACATTTCCAGTGATAAAACCTATCCTGCCACTTCATATCATGCTGTACATGCAAAAAATATTATTACCAAATATATCCAAAAATAAAAAATACAAAATACAAATTAACTTCAAAAATATAAATCAGTCCACAATAAAACATGACCACACACGTGAGAAAAATGTGTCCGAATAAAGTGGTAATAAATCTTGATAAAGCACAGGTGATGTTGTGTCTCCTCCACCCCTCCTCTTGTGTGCAGTGATTCCACTCCCTCAAGACCTATACTCACCGACTTAATTTGCCAGCACTCTCATGCAAGGCAATAATCGCTTATCTACCATACACCAAGGTAGTAGGATCAATCGTTGTTCCACAGTGAATGTTTCCAACCCGGTCCACATGAAAAAAATAATATGTGCTCCAATAGTGTAAACCAGTATCACACATTTATTAAAATCACTGCAATCTTCAATCAGTACACTCACATGTAAAATGATAAAATACAGCTCAAATAAAGTGCAAATCACATCAAACGTAATTCCAGTGGATCCAAATAAAACAAGTGGTCACGGTGGACCCGAGGTGTGCTGGTGCAGGGTTATCAATCTCACCCCTCTCTTGGATGTCCTCCGTCCCTCCGTGTAAACAATGCTCCTCTCCTTCAGTGTGGCTCACAGTGCTGCACGTCACGTCTCACAGCCACGCCCCCGACGTTTCGTTATAGGTTGACTTATTCATGGGATAGGCTGTGCTCCCTGCCACTCATCCCTTATATGCCTATCTAGCTAACGCTCATTGGCCGGCTCATCGCGCATGCGCACATCTCGGGTCCCCGTTATGTGAATTACGCTGAGAGCTCCGGTACACAGCATAATGGGAATCAGGCATTCTAGCGATGTGAACTGATGTTTGCAAAGAATCTCTTGTTACGTGAGGTGTCATGCAGATACAGCTGACGCTCCAACTGATCGCTGCATGTCACATCACATAGTGAAAGCAGCATTGACACACAGCACAACACAGTATTAACCCCTGCAGATGCCGCTTTCACATTACTTCCTGAATGTTTTGTGTTGTTCACACAGATACATACATGGTGAGAAACTTCCTATCTAAATACACTGGAAATAATCAATCCCCCCCTCACCTCTAGGTATAAGCCATCCATATGACTAGATGTTCTCATCTATAGTGGGTATAGATTATATGTGTGTACATCTAAACTCAAATCTAAAATAGAAAGGTAAATATGAAACAACAAAAAGTGTATAAAATCCCTTATCACTAGTAAGCATGTTAAATGTATCCAAATTGTATATAAACTGAGAACCCAGTGAGTTTATATTCAAAATAAAAAGAAATAAAATCGATATTTATAATATGAGGTAAAATCGATATTTATAATAAAAGGGGCCTCTACATATATGGCCCACCACACTATATAGGGTAGTGATTGAATCTAATTCTAGACATGTATCTACTGTCTCTGTAGATACAGGTTCCCCTTCACTCAGTGGTTTATATATAATGCTAAAGATGCTTAAAGTACATATAATTAAAAGTAATTAAAAATCATTGATAAAACAATTCAGGTCTAGTTCTATATTTAACCCCCTCGGGGCCAGACTCTTCATTAAAAATATCCACCGGGTTTCTCTTTGGGATAGATTCCTAACTCTGTTGGATCCCCTCCACGAGGGATGGATCACATCTATCCCACAAAACTGCAGTAGAGAGGGATCCTGCTGATGTTTTTCCTTAAAATGTAGAGAAACGCTATGGTATTTATAACCATTCTTTATATTAGTTAGGTGCTCAGAGATTCTAATCCTAAGGAGTCTCTTCGTTCTCCCCACATAGAAAAGGCCACAAGGGCACCACATTAAATATACTACATGTGAGGAGTTGCAGGTGCTGAACTCCCTGATCCCAAAGGACTCACCATCTCTATTGGTTACACTCTTTATCCCTCTGTGACTTACTTTCACCGTTCTGCAGCAGATACATCTCCTGCAGCAGTAAAAGCCCCTAAAATCCAACCTCAGGTACTTATTCCCTGGTGGGTCCAAAATTTTCCTGACCACATGGTCACCAAAACTGGGGACCCTTCTGTATATAAACTTTGGTTGGCTTGGTAGCACCTCTCCCAGGTGCCTATCTCTGCACAGAATATGCCAATACTTCCTGAAAATGCCTTCTATATCCTTATACTGGCAATGATATCCAGAAATAAATCCAAACTGATGTTGGTTGTCCTTTACTACAATTTCCTTTTTATTCAGACACTGTTCCCTAGGCATTTCTGCTACTTCTTGAATGACTACATTCAGTCCTTCCTCCCCATAACCTTTTTGTATAAATTTATTCTTTAGGACCCCTGCCTGCTCAAAGAAATCTTCCAACTGTGTACAATTTCGACGCACCCGCAACATTTGTCCCTTCGGGATGTTTCTTATCCATGCTGGGTGGTGACCGCTTCTTATTGATAAGTAGCTGTTGCGGTCAGTAGGTTTGAAGAATACCTTTGTCCTTAATGCATTCTCCTCTCTTATTATCGTAACATCCAAGAAATTAACTGAGTGATTACTAATTTGATGCTCCAATTTGATATTATTATCATTAGTATTGAGTTCACGTATAAACTCAATCGCCGATTCCTCTGTGCCCTCCCAAATAAATAGGAGGTCATCTATAAATCGTCTGTAAAATAATAATTGAGGTCTCCTCTGGCCGAATACTTTTCTGTCCTCCCACTCAGCCATGAACAGGTTGGCGAGGCTAGGAGCATATTTAGCACCCATAGCCACGCCAACCTGCTGAGAATAAAATCTATCATTACACCAAAAATAATTATGGGACATGCAAAAATCCAATACATGTCCCAAAAAACGTTTCTGGACCCCCGGGATATCATCCCTTTTGCTCAATGCCCAATTAAGAGCCAACGCAGCGTCCTCATGTTGAATAATGGTATATAAGGAGGCTATGTCAGCCGTTACCAAATATACCATTGATGGAGTTTCTAATCGGACCTCATTTAGTAGATTTAATAGATCACTAGTGTCCTTCAGATAGGCTCTGGTAGCTTTAACACTTGGCTGGAGGAATGTATCCAAGTATTCCCCTAATCTGGCCGTTACAGAGCCAATCCCATTGACAATGGGGCGAGGTGGTGGGCACTGTACGTTTTTATGCACCTTTGGCAGGGTGTATATAATAGGGATCCTGCAGGCACTCGGGACCAGGTATCTCTTCTCTTTCAAATTGAGTGCATCTATTCTATAGCCCCATTCCACCAAAGCCTCTAGCTGTGCTCTATATGCCTCAGTGGGATCAGAGGGTAACTTACTATAGGTAGTACTGTCCCCCACCAACTCCAACAGTTGATTGAGATAAAATGACTTATCCAGTAATACCACCCCTCCTCCCTTGTCAGCAGGTCGAATTATAAGATCTCTATTTTCTTCCAAGGATTTGATCTCTTCCCTGATATACTGGGGATTCACTCCCTTCCGTGGAACTAACTTCTCAATATCATTTAGTACAAGGCTCTTGAAAACTTCCACAAAATGATTACTTGGGTTCTGGGGGTTGAAAATAGATTTATTCTTCAACCCCGTATCCATTTTATTGGTTGGTGCCACAGATTTCATTGTGGATACCACCAGATGGCTTAAAAAATATTTCTTGATATTCAAGGATCTAATGAATTTGTGTGTGTCAATATAGACATCAAACTTGTTCATTACCAGGTTTCACTGGGAAGATAAAGATCTGCTGTTCAAAGGTTTCACTGCGTTGTAGCTGCGGATCAGTGAGCAGGGAGAGGAGGGAGGGGGGGGAGAGGGGGAGGTGTAGTGAGGAGAAGGAGAAAATCCTTGTTCAGAATGCAATGCATCTGCGAATCAGATGCATTCCCATAGGAGATAATATGCTTGTAGTTCGCACCGCAATGCCCAAAAAATGCACACGTTTTTTGTGCAATTCGCAGTGCGAATGCAACGCCCATATGTGAACCAGATACATTCAAATGAATGTATTTTAAAATGTCCAGCGAATTGGATGCGGTAAAAGCCGCATCTAATTCACATAGGTGTGAACGGGGGCTAAAGGTTAACGCCTTGCCTACTGGGCAATTTCACACCCTTCCTGCCCAAGCCAGGTTTTAGCTTTCAGCACTGTCACACTCTGAATACCAATTTCGCAGTCATGTAACACTGCGCCCAAACAAAATGTTTATAATTTTTTTAGACAGATAGAACTTTCTTTTGGTGGTATTTAATCTGGGTTTTTTTATTTTTTGCTAAACATATGAAAAAAGGCCAAGAATTTTGAAGAAAAAAAAAAGTTTTTCTTGGTTTTTGTTATATCATTTCATAAATAAGTAATTTTACATTTTTAATAACAATTTACATTTTTAATAGATTTTTTTTCTTCCATTAAAGCACCTGCAAAAGAGAGAACTACCTTAGGGAAGGTTGCTGATGGATATGGATACACTCCACTTTTTCCTAGTCAGTGTTTCCCCATGAACCTCCCTGTCACTAAAGACCAGAGATGTTGTGGTGGATGTAGAAGGAGAAGGAGTATATATTACATATATACCAAGCTTCGGTGTTGAGTGTTTTTTGTAGAAATTAATACTGTTGGTATTCGGAGAGGGAGAGGTGTGGCCTACATTCCCATGATGTAGAGTGCTCTTTCTTAAGAGCTCTGTGGTGCAGAGGCATGTATTTCCTTATTCATATAATTTTCAAATGGTTGAACATTTTCCTAAAGCTGATTCACTGCAGACAAACACTACAGAGCCCTGCCTGATTGTACCCTGTCTGCTATGTGACCGAACCCTCTTCTCCATTTATGATCCTTCCTTATCCTTGAAGTAGTTATAAAGGCTCAAGGTTTTTTTTTTTACCTTCATGCATGAAGGTTAAAAACCTTCTGTTTGCAAGCAGCCCCTCCTAATACTTAAAAAAATAAAAAAAATAAAGGAAAATACTGTACCACCAAACTCGCTAGATGAGCTGCTGGCACTACAATTAGACAATAAGAGTACCTTATTACCTTCACTGGTGGCGGTAGCACATTGGATGGTGAACTCGTTTCTCTGCTAAATCAAGCATATACCTGTGTTGGCCGCCTTTGGCTGGAAGTCTGAATACTTACCTTGCACTGTTTGAATCATTTTTCATTTTTTATCTCATTTTGGACTTATACACGTGTCTTGATGCAATTTAATGGACATTATGGTCTTCAATATGTTTACACACATGTTTTCTCACTATTATGTACACTAGTTTTGCTTTTCAGGCAACAATATTAATTGATGTTCAATTTTGCACTGTTACTTATCTGTTTGCATTGATTTATATTTCATCAGTTATTTAGCGCCACACTTAAATCCTTTTATTCTCCTCCTAATACTTACATGAGCCCCATTTGCTCCCTCTACTGTCAATCATGGCCAGTGAGTCAATTAGGAGAGAGCAGGGGCGGGGCCAAGCCATGCGCTATGTGTGAATAGACACACAGAGCAGCGGCTCAAGGGGGAACCTACTCAGGAGTCCCCAAAGCAATCAGCAGCAATCAATGATCAAATAATTTCACTACTCATAGCCAGTTTTCTGGGTTATGGTAAAGTTAGCAGATGAGGAGGGAGACACATTTAGCAGCACTTTTAGACAACTGACTGCTCTCTGCCTGAGAGAAGAAAGAAGAGAACAGGTTTGTTAGCAACTCCACTACCAACTTTGCATGCTGCAGCTGTATACCTCGGCCACTTTGAGCTACAAAGGGCAGACATGGCTTGCCTTTAGATGATGTGGTACAGCCAGGGCTATGTCCTGCAGAACTCCCACATGTAGAACCTATATGTCTTATTTTTTTTAATAAAGGGATTTACCTAAATTTAATTGCAACTATGGCAATAGGGGGGATAAATATGGGGTGCTCTGATGAACACTACTTCGAGGTACATGAATGCAGTGATATTCTGCAAAGGGCAGCTTTGCCTGTGTTAGAAAGAAGTGTATGTGCATCTGGAAATAAAACAAATGGCTACTGGGAACACACCCTTTTATAGTGAGAGGACTGGCACAACCCAAAGCGTCCATTATTAGTAATTGTATTCCTGCTGATCACAGTCAAATAGGACATTAGGTTTTTTTTAACCACCCGGATTTGCCTTGAATCCACTGTGTGGTAAGTCTGAACCTCATCCCTACTTAGGTGCTATAACATATGACACAAGAGTCTCCTCTGGCAAAACATTTAGATTCCACAGCTCATATTTTATAGGCAAAAAATAATTACTAAAAAAAAGTCTAAAACAACTAGTTGCTTTAGCTATTTTGGAATAGACACAAAGGGAGCCCATGAGGACTGTGCACTGTCTGTTCTGTAGAGCTATATACAAAATGTCTAACAGGTTAAGGGCCCAGACATAGCCCAAAGAAAAGCCGAGAGCCCAGTCTTAACCAGCTACAGCAAAGAAGTGCAAGATACAGCAACAGATAGAAGACTGCAATATAATAAAAGAAAATGGGCAGTAACACAGCTGCAACAAAGCTTTCATTTGCAAATCTGACAAACCAGAACTACCAGCCTTGGAAATTCATCATGAAAATGCTGTTAATAAGAGAAGGTACATATACATTTATAGATGAAGTCAGGCCAGAACACCCTTCAGATAAGTGGATAGAGAAAGATCAGAAAGCTCAGAGCACAATCGCTCTTAGCATAGAAGATGATCAGATCATACAAATATGAGT
Source organism: Aquarana catesbeiana (assembly GCF_042186555.1). Taxonomy (NCBI): domain Eukaryota; kingdom Metazoa; phylum Chordata; class Amphibia; order Anura; family Ranidae; genus Aquarana; species Aquarana catesbeiana. Next base: position 361,223,871 of record NC_133328.1, on the reverse strand, counting down.
GTAAAATTGCTAAAGAAATGTGGGAAGGATTAAAAAAAGGTGCATGAAAGAGCTAATCTCAGCAATAAACTGTATTCAATTGGAAAGCTATACCAAACCAAGCTGATGAAAGGCCAGGATATGCAGGGTTACATATGGCACACCTTGGAAATGATTGAACGCCTGAGAGACAAAAGAGAAGAAATAAAAGGTTTTCATGTCGCAGCACTATTACTCCGTGGCTTACCATAAAGTTATGAAGCGCTTGTCACAGCACCTGATGCATGTCCAGATGATGAACTGAAATTGGAAACTGTTAAGGGAAAGCTTGTGGATGAATATAAGCATAAAACAGAAAGCATTAATAGTGATGGTGCTTTTTTTCACAGAGTCTGCTTTAAAGATGAAATATAGGAATAAAAACAGTAACATGCAAAAAAGAAACACGTGAATGCTTTGTGTGCAGGAAACAAGGTAATTTAAAAGCAGATCGCAGAATCTGGAAAGCTAGAATGGAAAAACAAATTAAACTATAAAAGGCCAAAGGTGTGAAGGAAGAAATTGATTTTGCTTCAGATAATGAATACGTTTTTTAATCCAAAATTTGCACCTCATTTTTGCAGGCATGATGTGCTGATTCAGCTAATGAGCAAATAATGGAATCAGAAGGAATAGGAGATGGTTTTTTTTACTGTCCTATTAACCAGAAAGATACCTGTGAAAAATGTCCCTGCTCTTGAAACAAATCTTTTGGCAGTAAAGAAGCTCACAAAGCAAGGTAACCTTCCAAGATGACAAATGTGCCATCACAAAATGGGATACCTACTTGGAAACTCGAAAATTACATGTGAACTGTATCAGCTGAACTGCAAGGAGGTGGTTAAAACTGCTAAGGAAGAAACACATTCAAACTACATTTACACATGGCACAGACGCCTTGGGCACAAAGGTCCTGACTTATTAAATACATTAACTGAGAATGACTATGCAAGTGGAATAAAAATTAGTCCATGTGATCAAACAATGAAAATCACCAGCTGTATAAATGGAAAAAATGACAAAAAAGTCTTTCCAAACCAGAGTAACCCAAACCAGAGTAACAGCAGAGCTAAGAAACCTTTAGACTTAATTAATTCAGATCTTTGCAGTCCAATGGAAAAATTGACTTCAAGTAACCCAAACCAGAGTAACAGCAGAGCTAAGAAACGTTTGGACTTAATTAATTCAGATCTTTGCAGTCCAATGAAAAAATTGACTTCAAGAAAGAAGAGGTATATTCTAATTTGTGTAGATAATTACTCCAGGTATACTACACTACTGTATATCTGTTACATAACAAAAGGGAAGTACCAGAGAAACTTGAACAGTATTTGGCTCAAGTAAGCAACAAATTTGGTAAAATGCAGAGAGCGTTGCCACAGAACTGAATATACAGTGGCATAATATTTCAAACTACTGTACTATACGACCATAACAAAATGGGGTTCCAGAAAGACTGAACCTGTTCTCTACGTGAGAGTGGAAGAACCATGCTGTTTGATGCAGATATGCCAACCACATACTGGGGGGAGACAATTATGACCATATGCTATCTCTAAATTCGACTACCAGGAAAATAAACTGAGAAAACTCCATATGAACTGGGGAATGGAAAAGTCTTGCATTTGAACCATCTAAAACATTTTTGAAGCAAACATTATGTGCACATGCCAAAAGAAAAACATACAAAATGGGATGTCTGTGCAAAGTAAGGTGTCCTTGTGTGGGTACAGTGAATCTCAAAAGGGATACAGAATTCTACCCCAAGGCACAAACAAAGTAACCTTCAGTAGAAGTGTAATTGTCGATGAAACTTCGGTGTGTTCCAAAATTGTGTGAACTAAGACAAATGCTTAAACTGAGGGACATTCCATATCAGTGTCACATGAAGATAAGCAACAAAGTGACACACAAAAATAAATTAATGCAGACAATCCAAATGCTGTAAAAGAAGAAACCAGTCCACAAGAGGCTTCAATCAGGTAATCCACCAGATTAAGGCATCCCAGCCAAACGTCAGTCTTACGTTGCTCACATAGCATTAAAACCAGAGCCAGCTTCATGGGTTGAGATGCAAAAAACTTCCAACACATAAGAAACACAAGTGGATCATAAGCTTTGACAAAACCGCTTACAAGAGATACATTTATAGAACTGAGATCAGAAATAGGACTAATATAAGGAGTAGTTGTTGAGTGGGGTTGTAGGAATACATTATATATGTATTTTGTGCAACAATGATATCAGCCAGTAGATGGCAGTGTTTATAAGATTTTAGCTGTTCTATGGTAAACTCTATGTCTTTTCTATGTATATTCCAAAAATCATGACCCTGTCTGCAGTCAAGCAGCAAAGCCCATGTTGTCTGTTCTGTAGAGCTATATATAGAATTTCTAACAAAAACTATACTTCTCATTAGGTAGACTGTGCTCTGTGCCTCATACCCTGTTCTGTAATGTACAACTTCAGGATTCAAACAGTTTCTTTACATTTAGCCCCTTTGTAATACAGTACAGGTTATTGGTGAGTTAAGACAACAGCAGTATACCAACCAAATAACATAAGCTTCTGCTATGTGGGGGAGCGTGGGATAATAATAACAATAAAGTACTTTATCATGTCTGAGCATAATCACGCTTTACAAATATATGCAGTCCCTTATGGAATATATATATTTTATGCACCATGTTGAAGGGGGCAGCACACAAATTGCACCTACTGATCATTAGACCAAAATACAGAAAGATATAGGCTTCACTTCATATCTAGCAGGTGGTATCTCTAGCACTAACACATGCAATTTAGTCTAAATATTAATGTTTGTGTCTGATCTATATCATCCAACTCTGTTACTTTGGTTATGAAAAAGAAAAGTCTCTCTCTCTCTATATATATATAGATATAGCTATATAGATATATAGCTATATCTATATATATGTATATATATATATATATATATATAGCGAGAGAGAGAGAAGAAAAAAGAATTTGCAGATAAAGATTTGTAAAGAAAGCTATTCAATGATATATATAAATAAGAAGAAAACGAAAGTAGAATGACAGGTGGAGCAAACTATCAAAGCAGTTTAGTTATTACCAGTGCTATAGCTGAAGATGTCTTTAAAGTACAAGCTTGACAGGCTTATGAACACCCGGCATCTTACTGTTATTACAGAGGAAATGTGTTTGACACAGCAGCATTTTACTACTGAGCTACAGCTCAAGTTCACTTAGTCATTCGTAATAAATGTAGGGCAAAAGATCAAAGCTGTGCAGTTTGTTGGATATAATGTGACATTTTGCAAAAATGGGCAATTTCACCAACTTGAAAAAATAAATAAATATCTTGCAACATAGAGCCATTATCTGCAGTGAGATCACTACATGGTCTCACAGTGTTTATGAAATATAAATAAATTCTTTGATGGAGACAATATAGTTCTACCTGCACTCCTGTTTTATACAAAGCCACAAACAAGTGAATCGATGTTACTCCAAAGGTATATGAAAATATGACCTAAAAAGTTATAAATTATTTATATACACTAGAGTAAAAAAGTTTTAGGCAGGTGTAAAAAAATATTGTAAATTAAGAATTCTTTTAGAAATAAAAGTGCTATTAGTTAATTTTTTATCAATTAATGAAAAGTGACCACCCTTTGCCTTCAAAACAGCATCAATTCTTCTAGGTACACAGTTTTTGAAGGAACTCAGCAGGTAGGTTGTTCCAAACATCTTATGCCGCGTACACACGAGCGGACTTTACGGCGGACTTTGCCCGGCGGACTGGATTTCGTCGGACAATTCGATGTGTGTGGGCTCCAGCGGACTTTGTTTTCTCAAAAGTTGGACGGAATTAGATTTGAAACTTGTTTAAAATTTATCCGACGGACTCTTCTTTCTAGCGGACAAACCGATCGTCTGTGTGCTAGTCCGACGAACTCAAACTGACGCATGCTCTGAAGCAATTACAAGACGGAAGCGCTCGGTCTGGTAAAACTAGCCTTCGTCTTGAAGCTAGCACATTCCTCTTCTGTCGTCTTTTAATACAGCCTTTTTTTAGGATTGATAATGCGAGAGGAATGAAGTTGTTTTTCTGCTTTATATTCACACAGAGTTCTCACAAACTTCTTTCTTCATGATTTATCCTCCTGCCATGACTAATATAATATTTTGTAACAGCCAGATCTCCATAACTTTAAAATTTTAAAGTAGATTTTTTTTTTTTTTTAATTTCAACACTTTATCTATTTTACAATGTGTGTTAAATGCTAACCACATTTTTTGTGTGTATTTTCAAGTTACCACAATTAACATTCATATTTTGTGTTGTTTTAAAGAACCTTAATGAGGTTGTTGTCCCTTGTTCATTAGACATAGGGGGGTGTATTTAACAAAGGCAAAATCATTTTTCACTCCAAGTGCTAATTATACATATAATTCCACATAAAGAGCATTTTGAAGTGCGTTCGCTGTGGATCCGAGGGGCACATGCAAGGAAGCCCAAACAAAAACAAATAATTTTTATTTGACATGATTTTTGGAATAAATCAGCAGAGCTTCCCCCGAGCTTGTTTTTGACAAAAGGCTTAAATCATTTAAGAATATCAAGTGAAACGTTCACTTGAGAAATTGCACACCAAGTGCACTTGTTGGAAGTGCAGTCGCAGAAAAACTGATGGGAAGAGCTTAAATTCGGGGAAGCTCTGCTGATTTATTCCGAAAATCATGTCAAATAAAAATTAATTGTTTTTATTTGACAAAAACACACATAGGGGTTGATTTCCTAAAGGTAAAAAGCCTGTGCATTTTGGAAATTGCATTTGCCCTCTGCAAGAGCAGTTGCTCCCAAGCTTTATTAAATGTGAAGCAGCTCTGCTGACTTCCATCATCCAATCATGTGCAAGCAAAAATTTTTTTTTTTTTCTTTTACTTGCACAGGATTGGGTACTCTTTGCAAAGTCAAGCTTTTAAATAATTTCTGATGCTCTGGAGCAATTGCACTTGCAGAGGGCAACTGCCCTCTGCAAAGTGCACAGACTATCTGCTTTTCTCAAATCAACCCCATAGTCTTTTCGACCTGTACCTGCCTACTCCCAAACAAAATGGCGTTTTTTAATCAAAAGACATAGGCAAGAATGTAAGGTAAACCAAAATGTATTTATTTTATTCCCAAAAAAATTAGGAAGGCAACACTGGACACCCTTTTAGAATCTGGGAAGCCTTTCGTCCCCCAGGACACACATCAAGTTTGAGGACAAGAAAATAGGTATCTTGCGACTATAGGGAGCACAGGGAGCACAGTCAGACCAGACAGAAACCAGGCAATCACTTTCGACTCTTCCGTGGAGCCTTCCCTCCACGCTTCTCTGCAGCCTTCCCTCCACGCTTCTCTGCAGCCTTCCTCGGAGGTTGTGCCTCTGGTGGTGTACTTGGGGCAGGAGGAGGAGGAGGAGGATTGGCTTCATCTGCTAGATAGGTTGTAGTAGTAAGCTCCCCTCTCAAGCCCTTCTGGTAAGCCTGGAAAATTAGACCCTCACAGAGGAGGCGTTGGCCCTTTTCCAACTCCAGTAATCTGCTGGCTATATAGGTGCCATACGCCTCCTCTGCATTGGGAGGTTTGCTCAGGATCAGGCTTGCTTCCCGTATGAGGTCTAGGGATTCCTGCTCTGTTGGTGGCATTCTCCTGGGCCTTTTGTGGAGAATGCGGAGGGGAGGCACCTGACACTCTGTGCGGCTTCTACTTGGCCCAGCCACAGCCTCCTCCTCTCTCCCACTGGGCAAGGCCTCCTCCTCTCTCCCACTGGGCAAGGCCTCCTCCTGGCTGAGGTCATCCTGTGTAAAAAAAGGGACATAGTTGTAATTTTCTGTTATGCAATCACACACAATTTTCAGCTCCTAACTTTCAAATATAATTACACAAAATAGGAAAGGCTATCTATTTGACCACACCATTATTTCAGATGATCAACAAGATCTGAAGTTACGTATATATTTGGCCACTACTGTCTAGTGATATGTCTACATATTATTACTCTTTGTGCAGAAGTGATTTTTTATGAAGCACTTTCAAAATTAACACCTTAACATCATTAATAACATTTACACAATCCCCAAATCTAAAAAAAAAGTATACCTGGCTGAAGCTGGGCGCATCCACTTCATCAATGGTGAAAAGGCCCAGTTCATCCTGGGACTCCTCAGCTGGGGTGGAGGTGTATGGAAGGCTGGAGGGAAGAGTGGATGGAAGGCTGGAGGGAAGGGTGGGGGGAAGGGTGGAAAGTGATTGCCTGGCTTCGGTCTGCTCATCCAGGAATCGCAGTTTGTGGTAATACCACAACTTGGGGACATAAACTTGGTCAGCTGCTGCCCCGGATCTGAGCGACTCCTGGATTTTTCTGTGTTCCCGCTTATACATGTTACGCAAGATACCTATTTTCCTGTCCACAAACTTGAGGTCTGCCTGGGGGAGTCGAGTCTTCACAAACTCTAAAAGTGTGCCCAGTGTTGCCTTCCTAACATCCCGATTATAATATAGGGGGTGTTTGACCTCCCACAGGTTTTTCTTGTCCTCATAGAGCTCAATAAAATGGCACAAAAATTCTTCCTCTTTAAAGGGATTCATTTTTTCTGGAAGACAAGACACAAGATCAAAACTTAAATGTCAGGCCCAAATCTCAGGATTAGTTTGTGTTGTAATCTAGGGGACACACACACACACACACACACACACACACACACTCTTTAATCTTACCTTCGTTTGTGACGGTCGCTACTTCCGCACGGACATACGTAGGCCATCGTAATAGCTTTATATACACTGCGCATGTGTCATGCTCCGCCTGCGTCGCCCGCCCCTGACGTTCGTAAGTACGATTTGGCCCTGCCCCTTCACTCTTCGTTGCGCAGTGGGAGTAGATAGCAAAAGATGGCGGAGCGATTAAGTAAAAGTAGCGCGGAGGAAAGCCCGGAGCCCCAAACATCCACATCCCGGAGGAGATATAAGGCCACCAACATGGCTTTTGAAGAGATGGTGGAGATGGTGTCCATATTGAGAAGGGAGGACTACGATGGCAAAAAAGGACCGTACACACGACCCAATATGAGAAAGGACAAAATAATGTCCTCAATTGTCACCGCTCTTGAAGAGCAATTTGGGACAAAACGTTCGAAAGAACAATTGCGGAAGCGGTGGTCTGACATAAAAAGTCGGGAGCCAGAACAATATTGGCGAATAAAGAAGCTGCTTAAAAAAAGTAAGTACTTGTGTTTTACTATTGAGATACAGAACTTGCATGCTGATCCTTATTTTTGGCGGTTTTTCTGCATCGTTCGTAAATACCGTTCTTTGGAATAGATATGATACTTTATAAAGTGACGTTATTTTTTCGCCAAATACGATGGGACAGTGTTGGACATACATTTATGGCTTGATAATTTGTCGAATTCCCACAATGAGTTGATGTGGTGTAGATGTGTTTGAAAATATAATGCTTCATCAAAAATGATTCAGTGTAATGTAGGGACAGGACACAGCAGCTGTTTCCACATCTGGACTCACGAGCACTATAGTTAGTGGGAATGATTTAGCAGGCCCACTATTGTTCTTCAATTTTATTTATTTTTAAATTTACTTTTAATTTTATTCCGTACGTTTTTTGGCTCTGCGTAACTTCTGCATACTTTCAGCTATTAAAACCATTCAACTATTAAAATGTTCGTCTCTTTTAGCTGATGTGTGGTCTTTTTCAACTTTTTTACTACCATTTATACGTTTTTAAATATTAAGGTTTTTTTCACTTGTTTAAACATTGAATTTAATGGGAGCATGCTTGAAATCCTTAAATTCTTCTTCCGCTCCCAAAAGTTTCAGCTCCTTCATACTTTCACCTAGAGACACCAAACAAACTTTACAATGTTCAATAAATATTCAGCTATCTGGCTATATCCTTTCAGTTTGATATTTTTGTAATTTTTGGAGAAAAAGCTTTTTGTTTAGAGGTCATTTCGTGAAATTTTAGACATTAATCAGAGTGTACTGTGTTTGTTTTGTTGCCATGGTTACCAAAGCTTCTGTTATACACGGGGGGGAGGTGGCTGGAGCATCTCAGCTCTGATTACAGAGCCCGGGGGGAGGGGACAGACACACCATGTACTGATTTATAATAGAGGAATATGATGAGGCAGTTTTGCTGGCGGTCATTTTAGCAATTTAGCTATTCAGCATTCCCACGCATTTTGCGCAGGAAATGCATTTTCTAGTGTACTATGTGACCATAAATACATTTTTGAGGGGTAATACACATAGGAGATCATTGAGGTGTCAGCATCTGTGAAACTTGCCCGAAAATAAGCATTCTTTATAATTGTTGTTCATAGGTAATGTTCATCCTGTCTTCAACATTTATTATGATGCAAAATTGGCAAAAAATCATAACCAACGTTTTACTTTATTTATTAAAACCTAAAAGATCAGTGTGTTTTAACTATACCTTTTTTTCAAATCTCATAGGGGAGAAAAGACTCAGACAACAGTCCAAGGATCGCAGGACCCCCCCCAAGTCACCAGCCTGAGGCCGAAGCTACCCCAAGCCCCAGCCCAGGACCACGCTCACCAGACGACCTTGAGGAAGGAGAGGTGGAGGAAGTGTGCGAGGTTTCAAGCCCACCAAGTGAGTGACTGACACCCCAGCTTGAGTTACTGTATTTTGGCGTGCATATTGTAAACCTTGTTTTTATTCACTCGTTTTAGGTGAGTTTCTGGTTGTGGAAGGCCAAGCGGCAGAGCACTTCACCACAGACAGTGCGCAAAGACTAATAGGCCAGATAATGCTGTGGAATGGCCACATAGATCAAATGCGTGAACAAATTCACAGCATGAAACTTCGCCTGGACTCCATGCAACAGGAAATGAAGAACATGATTGATGTTTTGGGCCGAATATAATCACATTTGGCCTAAAAACATCAATCATGTTCTTCATTTCCTTGGGAAGTTATTTTGTTTGAAAAATGTTTTTTTCAATTTTTGGGGTATACCCAAATTTACATTGTGTGATGCACACGGTGTGTCATCATGTGCTATCTTCCATCATGGGTTAGCAATGTACTTGTTTTGTGTTTGCAAACCCTTCATCCTGAAAAATCTTGGGTGGTGAGAGGAACCAAAAATGGGATTGCACACACAAAACACGTACATTGCTCTCCCATGATAGGAGATAGCACATGTTGACTTGACCCTTTAGTAAAGCTCAATTTTGAGCATCTTATAAATGACAAATTTCTGCAAGGGTGACATTACATGCACCGTTCTAGAAATATTGAACTTTGTAAGTTCATTTATTGTAAGTTTTGTTTCTAAAAACACTGTTGTGTATGTAAATCTTGTTAGATAAAGGTCTATATATTTGTGAAAAAATGGCTTGAATAATTTAGTAAAAGATAATTTTTTTACACAACGTAAAATATTTTTGAAAAAAAAAAAAAACAAAAAAAAATAAAATATATGGTAAAAAATGCACCTTTCAATGTGCACCAAGTAAAATTTTTTACCCTATACAATGTGTGTGGCTGTTTCTTGAAGTCAAAATTTGGGGTTTGTTTTTGTGGGCCTGATTAACTAAAGCTAAATGCACTTGACACTACTACAAGTGCACTAGGAGACAGACATAACTTAAAGGTAAACAACAATAAAAACAAGATATTTAGATAAACCAATTTTCTTTTTTATTTTTGAAACAAACTTACAGCTGTTGCTGAATAGCAATGGCCCCCCGACCATTAAAATAATTCACATAACGGTCACGCACTTGACGTGCGGTTCGGGGGGCCAAGCCAATACGGCCAATTTCTAGGCCTGTGAAAGTGCTAGCCTCTTCCAGTCTGGCCTCAGGCCCAACAGAGGATAGATATGTAGCTGAATGTCTCCTTAAAAAGTTATGTAAAATGCAGCAAGCAAGGATGACGTGGTTGATTTTATAGTCCGCCAAATTAATAGCCGTAAGGAAGATACGGAACCGGCTGGCCAGAATACCAAAGGCATTCTCCACAACCCTTCTTGCTCTGGCCAGCCGATAATTAAATACCCTCCTCTCAGGGGTGAGTGTCCTTTGGGGGAACGGCCTCATCAAGTTCTCACAGAGAGCAAATGCTTCATCAGCAATAAAAACTGAGGGGAGTCCATCCACATTATCGTCATCAGGTGGCAATTCCAGGCCACCGGTCTGGAGACGATGGCACAGCTCGGTCTGTGCAAAGACTCCTCCGTCAGACATCCGGCCGTTCTTACCCACATCCACAAACATAAACTCCAAATGTGCCGAGACCACCGCCATCAAAACTACACTATGGAACCCCTTGTAGTTAAAGAAATAAGACCCCGAATGCGGTGGTGGCACAATCCGGACGTGCTTCCCGTCAATCGCCCCTACACAGTTGGGAAAGTCCCAACGGTCAGCGAACTGGGAGGCCACAGTCTGCCATTCCTGTGGACTTGAAGGAAACTGTGGAGTGCAAAAAAAATAAGATAAGGACTTTAATAAAAAAATTGTATATCAGATTACACCAAAACATTAGTAAACAACAGCAGTCAAATATTATGAATATGTGTGTTTGTAATTGAAATGTTGAAAAACATAAGGCACACTTATAAGATTACTCACCCCCTATGATGGCCCATTGATACATTTGAATGTGGGGGGAGGGGTTCTAATTAGGTTAACAAACACACCTGACTGGCTCAAACATTTGTGGGGTGGGGGAGGGGTTCTAATTAGGTTAACAAACACACCTGACTGGCTCAAACATTTGTGGGGTGGGGGAGGGGTTCTAATTAGGTTAACAAACACACCTGACTGGCTCAAACATTTGTGGGGTGGGGGAGGGACAAACAAGACAATGTAGCAGACAATATACATTGTTCAATGGACTATAGGCTAGAGATAAAAATGGACCCAGCATTGCATGGTGGGGAGGTTAATGAAAGAAATTATGCATGTAGGGCAATAAATGATTAAAATAGGCATGCACGAAGATAAAGGGGACATTCACAGCAGATTGAAAGCATGGCAATTAGGTAAAGAGGACAGTTCTACAATACATCTAAAAACAGTTAATACATATCATGTAATGTTAAAGGATAAAACTTACCTTCATATATTCCTTCTGCAGGACCTGAATAATAGCAGAACAGGTCTCTGGGATTATGATCCCCAGAGCCTGGGGGGAGATGCCTGTCGAGAACTTTAAGTCCTGAAGACTTCTCCCTGTCGCCAAGTAACGTAACGTGGCAACTAGCCTCTGCTCCGCACTGATGGCTTGCCTCATGCAGGTATCCTGCCTGTTGATATAGGGGGTCAGCATAGCCAGCAGACGCTCAAAGACGGGGTCCGTCATCCTGAGAAAATTCCTGAAATCCTCAGGATTATTCTCACGGAGCTCACGGAGCAAAGGCATATGACAGAACTGGTCACGCTGGCGCAACCAATTCTTGGTCCATGAACTCCTCCTCACCCTGTTCATGGACTGGACTCAGGTCAAAGTATTAACCCCAACACCAAGTCCCCACACAGCACGAACTCGAGAACGAGAACGTCCACTCGACATGGCTTCAAAACGGTCGGCTGCTCAAACAAACAAACTTATAACAAACGCACTGAAGAACAGCAAGGCCTATGAAGAACGACCTGAAAATCAGGAACGAGCGGACCAGAACGGCCTGCAAGGCAGGTTACGAACTGACCAACACGCACTGAAAAGCAGATACAAACCTCACAAGCACAAACTGAACCGCAGAAAACGAACGAAATAAGCTGAAGTGTGAAAAGCGCGAATCGTCTCTAACCAAACTTCTACTAACACGAGATAAACACGAGATTAGCAGAAGGAGCCCAAAGGGTGCCGGAGTGGGGCTTGGACTTCCTTTTTCTAGTCCCGTCGTACGTGCTATACGTCACCGCGTTCAAAACCAGCGGACTTTTGCAGTGAGCGTGTGTGGCCAAGTCCGTCCGTTTTTAAGTCCGGCTCAAGGAGCCAACAAAGTCCGACGAAAAGTCCGCCGGGCAAAGTCCACCGTAAAGTCCGCTCGTGTGTACGCGGCATTAGAGAACGAATTACATTAATTATCTTCTATGAATGTAGGCTGCCTCAAATCCTTCTGTCTCTTTATGTAATCCCAGACAGACCTGGGCACACCCTAATAACTCTGTGTGGTGTCGGGCTTCCCCTTGTTTTGTACCCCCCCTCACTCCACCACTGCAGTGCTCCTGGCTTCCCTCCTTTCCTCTCTTCTCCCTGTGGGGGATGTTTCAGGATGGAGAGTAGGGGAAGGGACTACACAATATGTCATTTACCGGTCCCTTCCTTTTCTCAGACAGTGAACACACTCACTCACTGTGTTCAATCATAACTGAACCATAGTAAACTGTGTTTAGTATGCTTCAGTTTGTAAATGAACAGGAAGCTGCTCAGCACAGAGTACTTCCCATCCATTCACTGTCCAGTGCAGCTTAGGCTGCAGAGAAAGGCATGTGCGTTACAGCTTTGAGGTGCACACACTAATGCAATGGGCTGCGCACACCTATGCATCCAAGACACCTTGTTCTTCTTTACTCTGAAGATAGACCATAATGACATTGGCTGTATGTTTGGGGTTGTTGTCCTTGTGCGGAAAAATTTTTGGGCCAATCACATACCTCCCTGATGGTATGGCATGATGGATACGTATCTTCTTGTGTTTCTCAGTATTGAAGACATCATTAATCCTGACCAAATCTCCACCTCCATTTACAGAAATGCAGCCCCAAACTTGCAAGGAACCTCCACCATGCTTCATTGTTGCCTGCAGATACTCATTATTGTACCATTCTCCAGCCCTTCAGTGAACAAACTGCCTCCTGTTACAGCCAAATATTTAACATTTTGACTCATCAGTCCAGAGCACCTGTTATCATTTTTCTGCACCCCAGTTCCTAGGTTTTCATTCATAGTTGAGTCACTTAACTTTGTTTCCACGTCAAAGATATGGCTTTTTGGCTGCAAGTCTCCCATGAAGACCACGTCTGGCCAGACTTCTCTAGACAGTAGATGGATATACCTGGTTGCCACTGGTTTCCGCCAATTCTGTGCTGATGGGACTGCTGGACATTTTCCGATGTCAAAGGGAAGTAAGCATGATGTGTCTTTCATCTGTTGCATTAAGTTTCCTTAGCTGACCACTACGTCTACAGTCCATAACATTGCCTGTTTCTTTGTCCTTCTTCAAAAGAACTTGAACAGCACGTATTGGAACCCCAGTTTGCTTTGAAATCATTGCCTGGGAAAGACCTGTGACATGAGACCTCACCTTAGTAGCAGAGTTTGGCTGTTCATTGCTATGTTTTAAGCCTTCTATACAGCCAGGGCTTAAACTAGAGTGGGGGCAGGGGGGAACGTGCCCTGGGTGTGGCATTGAGGGTGCGCCGCAGCCATACCAATGCTTCGGCATCTGCTTCCCCACCTCTAACTCCTGCTAGCATACTGCCGCCCCCACTTCTCTGGTCCCCCCCAGCGCTCACCTCCTCTCCTGGATAGCTGTGCAGTAAGTGGACCGGCTGAATAAAGACATGATCCTCCGCACTGAGAAGCTGATCATATGATCCGGAAAGACAGGCAGCCACAGACCGTTATAACATAACCTTTCTCTGCACTCATTCTCCTGCTCTTTATTTCCCCCACATGTAGATTCTCTGTGGCAGCAGACAGGATGGAGAGCGGGGGAAGGAAAGAGCAGGAGAACGAGTGCCGAGGAAGGTTATGTTATAACGGTCTGTGGCTGCCTGTCTTCCCGATCGCATGATCAGCTTCTCAGTGTGGAGGATCATGTCTTTATTTAGTCCGTCCGCATACTGCACAGCTATCCAAGGAGAGGCAGTGAGCTCTGCTGGGGACCAGAGAAGTGGGGGGGGGGGCAGAGGAGCAGGGGGGACCAGAAGAGCAGGGGGAACAGAGGAGCATATGGGGGACCAAAGGAGCATGTGGGGGACCAGAGGAACATGGGGAACAGAAAAGCACGGGGGAGAGCAGAGGAGCACAGGGGGGACCAGAGCAGCATGGAGGAAATAGAGGAGCATGTAGGGGACCATAGAAGCATTTGGGGGACCAGAGGCACACAGGGGGGACCAGAGGAGCATGTGGGAGACCATAGGAGCAAGGGGGACCAAAAAGAAGGGGGGAACAGAGGAGCAGGGGGACCAGAGGAGCATGTGGGGGACCAGAGGAGCAGAAGGAGCATGTGGGATACCAGAAGAGCATGTGGGGGGGCCAGAGGCATGATGAGCAAGTGTGGGACCAGAGGAGCATGGGGGAATGGAGGAGCATGGGGGGATCAGAGGAGCATGAGGTAGGGGAACAGAGGAGTGTGGGGGGAACAGAGGAGCATGTGAGGGAGCAGAGGAGTATAGGGGGACCAGGGGAGCATGTGGGGGACCAGAGGAGCATGGGGAATAGAGGAGCACAGGGGGGACCAGAGAATCATGTGGGGGAGCAGAGGAGCACAGGGGGGACCAGAAGAGCATGTGGGGGACCAGAGGAGCACAGGGGGACCAGAGGAGCATTATGAGCATGGGTGGGACCAGAGGAGCACAGGGGACCAGAGGAGCGTGTGGGGGACCAGAGGAGCATGTGGGGGACCAGAGGAGCACGAGGGACCAGAGGAGCATGTGGGGGACCAGAGGAGCATGGGGGGACCCAAGGAGCACAGGGTACAGAGGAGCATGGGGGAATAGAGGAGCAGAGGGGAACAGAGAAGCATGTGGGGGATCAGAGAAACATGGGGACCAGAGGAGTATGTGTGGTACAAGAGGAGCAGGGGGGTACTAGAGGAGCAGGGGGGAACCAGAGGAGCATGGAGGTGCAGAGGAATAGGGGGGAACAGAGGAGAATGGGGGGAAGAGGAACAGGTGAAAACAGAGGAGCATGTGGGGGAGGAGAGGAGCAAGGGGGGAACAGAGGACCATATGTGATACCAGAGGAGTGGGGGGGTACCAGAGGAGCACGGGGGTACAGAGAAGCAGGGGAGGACCAGAGGAGCATGGGTGGGGATAGAGGGACAGGGGAAACTGAGGAGCATGTGGGGGAGGAAAAGAGTAATGGGGGGACCAGAGGAGCATGGGGTGAACCAGAGGAGCATGGGGACACCAGAGGAGCATTAGGGAAACAGAGGAGCAGGGGGGACCAGAGGAGCATGGGGGAGGGGACAGACAGCTGATTCAACAACTATAGCTTGGGAGTTTCTCACTTTCCTGCTTAATCTTGTCCCGTTACGGGGAGGGGGCACTGAACTGATTCTTTGCCCCAGGTGAAAGAATGTCTAGCTTCGTCACTGTATACAGCTGTTTCTGTTTCAGTTAATGACTGTGTTTCAACCTACATATAAATTTGAGGATCATTAGCACCTGCTTAGTATAATTCATTAATCATACACCTGACTCTAATCCTACAAAATCCATGATTGTGTGTGAGTGTAAAAAGTGTTTAAGTGTAAGAACAAAATGCAAATTAAATAAACAGTGATAAGTCCATGAGAACATCTAAAATATTAATGTTCAATTCGTAAGGAAATCCAACATAAATAAAGTTCTTAAATATTTGTGTCTCAGTGATGATAAACGATTGAACACCAAGTGCACCTTCCGCCATGAAAAAAGAAAGGATGTGCCCTTACCAGATGACTAGACTCCACGTTATAGGAGCCTAGTAAAGCGTCCTTTGGATATAAACAGGATGATGGAAGCATCAACACAGGTGGCTGCTCTCTCAGTTTCTGGCTCCCAAGTATGAAAAAAGAAGGGCATTAATCCCAGAGTAGATGCATACCAAGCCTCCGTTTGACTAAGAGTCACCCAAGCCTCATTGTCAATCCAACAGGACAATGGAATACATATACAACAGATTAAGATCTAGGAGGCAGGAAGTAAACAAGCCTCGTTTTCAATCCGCCACAACAGCAGAGTTGAATACACACCTGATCTCAATCTGAAAGTCAGGAAACAGCCAAGCCTCGTTCACATAAAGGAACCCATCAGAGTCACCCCAGAGTGAACATTTAGCCATGTCACAGTGGGTGATCTCGTGTAAAATGTAAAAAATGTTAAAAAATCTATTTAACAAATTATGTAAATTAAAAAATATATGCCATGAATTGTAAAAAATATATGCGCGCAAAGAAAAATGAAAAATGAAAAATGAAACTACATAAAAAATAAAATAAAAAATAAAATATAAAACACTCAGCGATGAATTAAAAGAAGAAACTATGATCTTTCCGCAATGGAGCAACAAAATCAATTATCAGTACATTGCTACAACAATGAATCCAGTAGTAAATTAATAGAGGGATATAAAACAGGACATCAAGAATTATTAATTAAAGCATTGATGTCCGTATCAACATTAATACCTTAACATACAATTTTAATTCATAAATCCTCCTAACCTCCATTTGGGAGACACCTCTTTTGATAGATCCTGCTCTCCAAGGTGGCATATATTTGTCAATTGCCACAAAAGAGGTGATGGTGGGATCTCTGTTATGGCATTGTGCAAAATGTTTAGGAATCACGTGTTCTTTTTGGTCCTTTCTGATCTTTTTTATATTATTAATGTGTTCATTAACCTGTATAGAAAAGGTCCTAATTGTTCGTCCCACATACTGCTTACCGCATGAACAAGTGATAAGGTAAACAATATTCTTTGTGGTACAGGTAATAAAATGCTTGATTGGATAAATCTTACCAGTAACAGTAGAAGAAAAAGTAAATGTTTTATTCCTTCCATTGGCATTAATTCTACACACAGCACACTTTTTACACGTATAAAAACCCACTAAGTTTTGAAAAAACGTACGTTTCGGTGCGTCTAAAATTGTGGGAGCCACACTAAGCTGTAAAGAAGGCAGCCCCCTAAAAACAACCCCTGGTTTATCAGGGAGTAGGGAGCCTAAACTCTGCCATTTTTGAGTACAGCCAATATTTTTAAAAAATCTTTTTGATTTTATAATGTTGTCCTGAAAAAGTTGTAAAAACCGACCATTTGAATTTCTGAGTTATATTAGATTTAAGTTTATCGATAAGTAGAGAATTTTTGTCTAGGCTTCTCACCTAACTAATCCCTCCATTCAAAAAAAAAATATTGTAACCCTTCTCCACAAATTTACCTTTAAAAGAGATGCCCGAGTATCAAAATCCTCTATCATCGTACAATTTCATCTTACAAATTGACTACGAGGCACAGATTTAAGCCATGTTTCATGATGGCAGCTATCAGTAGGTATATAAGAGTTACGGTCCGTAGTTTTAAAAAATGTACTAGTGATTCATTTATTATCCACTGCTCGGATCTCGAAATCTAAAAAGTGAATAATTTCAGAGTGTGCCTCATAGGTAAGGGCTATACCACGATCGTTGGAATTCAAAAGATTTATAAACTGATCCAAAGATTCGTGGTCATCCCTCCATGAGGGGAGGATGTCATCTATATATCTGGCATTTGTATTTTGGTTTTATCACTTACTATTTTAGCACTGCAATTTTGGGTTATATATTTTTTATGCATGAAAGTTCTGTTGTGTAATTGCCAACTGCTGTTTTGATTATTTAGTATTTCACCTGTGCAAGTTCTATCCACATTTTTACACTAAGTGTAAGAACGAATGCTGGTTTGAAGCCAAAGGGTAGCCTCACTAAATATTGATTTGATTTAGAATGTTCTTCTGTTCTCCCACTTTGCAGTTTGTAAATTGATAAAATAAACAATTAAATACAGTATATATATTTTTAGCGGGGTGTGGTGAGCAGCTTAGACCCAGAGCTCTGCCCTGTACCAGGGAACCAGCAGCCACATCACAGCCCAGGGCCTCTCCAGCTGTGCTACGCTCAGTTTCCTGGCACTCACACACCCTGCTGACCTTCTGAATATGCAGAGGTGCTGCCAAGACCTGCCGCAGGTACAGAAATTTTCGTATTTCTTTCTGATCATGCAGCGCAGGCTCCTGCAAAATGGCAGTGGGAGTCACAGTGCACCGCTGGTTGCCAGACCTCTAGAACTTGCCTCCACAGCGCAAGTGATCACAGGCACAGAAAATGCTGACACAGCTGGTGAGCAACTACATCACACAAACCCCAATGTTAACCCCTTATCTCCCTCCACAACAAGCCCAATTAAATCTAGACCTCACATGGACTTAGGGGAACCAGATATTTCTCTCCCTCATATGGAAGTGACTGATTTCTCTCCATTACATCACACCCCTGCAGCTCTCTCTGATCTCATTGCACAATTTCCAACTACAGGCCAGCCCATTTCAGATGTCACTATGAAGGACATGCTTATGTCACTAAGCGCATTTATACAAGTGGACATGGTATCGTGCATACAACAGTGCAGAGCGGAAGTTCATGATCTAGGGGAGAGAGTGCACCGAGTGGAGAATAGGATGAGTGGTTTTACATCTTTGTTTAACATGCTGGTGGAGTCCCACACCACGCAAGAGGATGTTGTATCTAGCTTGCAAGCTAAATTGGCAGATCTTGAAGATCATTCCCATAGAAACAATCTGAAAATACACGGGATCCCTGAAACCATTCAGTCGCATCAGCTCCCTCATTTTATCTGAGACCTCTTTCTAGCAGTTATTCCTGAGTTGTCCTCTGCTGACATTACTATTGATAGAATTCACAGGGTTCCCAAGCCCTCTTTTCTTCCGTCTGAGATTCCTCGTGGCGTGCTGCTGAGAGTTCACTTTTTCCAAGTGAAGGAAAAAATCCTGGAGGCTTTCCGTCGAACAGACAGCTTACCTATGCAAGCCATGAATCTTCAAGTGCTTCCAGATTTCTTGCAGTATACCCTCCAAAGACGTCGGAATCCGCCATCTCTAACTAAGGCATTGCGAAACAACAAAATAGTTTATTGCTGGAAATACCTGGCCATGCTGGACGTCACCTATAAGGGCTCCTCCAAACCTGGAATATACTACCCAGTGAACAAGGGCAGAACAACAACCCGCAACCCTCACCCCCGGCCCATTTCCAGCAAGCTGGCACAAAGTCAACCAGCGCAAATCCTCCAAAAAGTAATCCTGAGACTTCTTGCATGTTGGAGGGTACCTGTCACCGCACCCAAAACCCTCGTTGAATTAGCAGTATGATCTGCCCAAGAACATACTGGGCCCTTTTTCTGAACATTTTGATTCTAGTTTTGTTTACAACAAAAGTCTTCATTCTCAAATGTTTACGTCGATCTCAGCACATGGCAGCAGTTAAGTTTTTCTTTTGTTTCTTTTTCTTTTTCCTTTTCCTTTTTTCAGATAACAATGTGGACTGTTACATGCGCCCTCAAAGGTGTACTTCTGTTTTCTTATTTTATTCCTTTTAAGCCAAAGGGGTTATACCTTATCATGCCCACTCACATTATGCAGGTGTAATCATCACCACTTGCATCGTCCCCTTCCAATCATCCTAACGGCAACCCATATAATTTGGCAACACCAAAATGCGAATTAAGCTTCTCTTTTTTAACGTCTGAGGACTTAATCACCCAGCTAAGTGACGATCCCTCTGGTAAGAAGCGTAAAAACACAATGCAGATATCCTTGCAGTACAGGAAACACATTTTCACCTTAACATGACCCACAAATGCTCCCACCTGAACTACCCTCATATCTTTAGAGCATCTACCTTGGCCACGAAAAGGGGAATTCTCGTCACTATAAAGGACTCTGTCTCTTTTGAAATTAAGAACTCTGTCATAGATCCTGAGGGTCGGTATATCATTCTACTTTGTGTTATTAATAATCTGCCTTTGACTCTGGTTTTAGTATATACAACTAACTCATGTCAGCTGCGATTTTGACGCAAAATTTTCAAGAAGATCTTGCAGGTGCGAATGGGGAATGTAGCTGTTTGTGGAGATTTTCATGTAATTGCTGATCCCAGCCTCGACATCTCCTTCCCGCTTGGGAGTCGCTCTTCTTTTTTACGTGACCGGCAAAGATCTGTGCCACGCTAGTGAAAGAACTTATATCTACTCCTCGTCTAGGCATAACTCTTACTTATGGCTAGATTTCTTTCTGGTAGATAAGCTGTTGTTGCAGAGAGTGTTTAATTCCTCTATCCAGGACATCACATGGTCCTATCATGCGCCAATCTTACTGCAGATAGAGGAGGGAAACGCCTTTGCACCAACAAAGCTGTGGAGATGCAATAATTCAGTGATGCAAAATCCTGAGAACCAAAAAGAAATCACCCGTCAGTTAAAAGAGTTCTTTCAATTCAATGATCCAGCAGCCACAAGCCCCTTTAATAATTTGAATGACCATTAAGCCTTCATGAGAGGTGTGATTCCTAAACTCAACTCTAAGATGCATAAAATCCACATGGTTAAAATGGATTCTGTGCTATCCGAAATCCGTATTGTAGATGCTCAAAACCTCGACTCCCTCAAACTCATTAGCAGCAAAACTGTCCAAACATCCGACATAATCTTAGCAAATTGCTCTACTCGCAAGACGACTTCCACATGCGCGGACTCAAACTAAATTAGTAAGCCAACAGCAACAAAGCGGGCAAACTTTTAGCTAGTAGCTCGTAGTTCAAAACCTAGATAGTTAAGACTAAAATGTCACATATTATATACTCTGCTACCCATGTTAAACTCATTGACCAACAGGCAATAGCTTACTCTTTTGCTTTTGCTCTTCTAGAGCTCATTATATAATTTGAAACTTGACTTGACCACCCCCAAACCCTCTGAAAAAGAAACTAGAGATTTTCTAACTACACTAAATCTTCCATCCTTATCAGCACCTCAATTAGAGATATTTAAACGCAGTGATCACCAAAGATGAAATTGATTGTATTATACTGTCCCTCCCTAATGCCAAATCCCCTGAACCAGAGAGACTCACAAATGAGTATTTTAAATTGTTCAAAGACATATTAATGCCATCCCTTCTACCATTGTTTCATAATGCCGCTTTTATAGGCTCTTTCCCAATGAAAATGCTCAAAGCCCATATTGTTACCTTGTCCAAACCAGTGAAATCCCCCACCACACCAGCTATCTTTCGCCAAATCTCCCTACTAAATGTGCATATAAAGGTCTATGCAAAGCTGTTGGCAGAGATTGACATTCTCTCATCCTTGGTGAAACATGACCAAATGGGCTTTACTAAAGGCCGCTAGACATCCGATGCCACATGACGCATTATAAACATTATTCACAATGAAGAAACTCGTCATTTTCCTTCTCTGCTTCTCCCTCTAGATGCGGAGAAGGTGTTCGATAGAGTTCACTGGAGTTATATGTCTGCAGTTCTACAGAAGTTTGGTTTCGATAAACAAATTCCCTCAGGTATTTTACCTTTATACTCACACCCCTTGGCCCATGCCTTCAACCTAGTGATAGAGCCGCTTGACGAAGCTATCCACTCACACCCCCAGATATCAGGCTTTAGGTTCAATCACATTATAAATTTATTTGCAGATTACATAATCCTCCTCCTAACCAACCCAATCATTTCACTCCCGTTCTCACATGAAATCCTCACCCATTTTAGTTCCTTGTCATACTATAAGGTTAACTTTACTAAATCCCTCATTTTGGATTTGGGGGTCAGCTCCTATTTAGAATCCCTATTCCGGTACACATGGACGACTCAATCTATCCCATACCTAGGGCTCACTTTAACTGCCAAAATGTCTCAATTGGTTGACTCCATCATTAAACCGCTTTTAAACCAAATTTGCCAAGGGCGTTGCAAAATATGACTTATCCTGGGTAGGGAGAATAGCTTCCTTTAAAATTATGTTTCTTCCAAAAAATTTGCACATGTTCCACACGCTCCCAATACCGTTAAAATCATCCCACTTGGCAGATCTTAACAAAAGTCTTAAACAATATAGCAAGGAGAAAAGGGCCCACTGCTCACACAAACACCTCATACAGTACAAAAAGTCAGGGGGAATAAGCCTTCCAGACATCAGGGATCACCAAACGGCCACATTGTTGACACAAATCAAGCACTGGTTTCTGAGCTCTTCCAAAGGTTGATATAGGAGCTGCTTGTTTGCAGGTCTCTGATTTGACTCTTCTATTGTTAGCAGACTCATGGAAGCCAGTTTCCTTGTCAAGATTTCCCTTAATCACTCAGGCCTCTATTATAGCCTGGAGAACAATTCTCCGTCGGTCACAACTAGATCCAAAACGCACTAAACTTAAACTACTGGTAGAATTACTGAACCATTATCTCTCAGTTAGACAATGGGTGGCGACTGGCGAAAGGTGTTTACCAGATAGGTGATTTACTAGAAAATGGTGTACTTAAACCTCTCACTATGTTGGCATCACAATACCACCTAACAAAATCTTCCCAATTTACCTGCATGTCTTCCTTCCTGACTAGATATCCACTTCCCACAAACTATCTTTGCTCACGGGTATGGAACTACTATACTGCATAAAGGTATTTCCCTACTATACAATATTCTGCCACAAAAACTCTGCCTTGTTAAAACTCCCCTCATGATAGCATGGGAATCGGACTAAAAGGCAGCATTTTCACCCCAGCAGTGGACCTTAGCCTTTCAATATAATTACATAGCCTCTCATTGCATTAACCACTGGAAGTTAAAACAGAAAATAGTGGCGCGGTGGTAAAGAACTCCATTCCAGCTGACAAAGTACTTCCCCTCCTAATACTCCCTTTGTTGGAGAAAGTGCTGACATCCAGGTACTTCATATTTTCTAGGAACCTCACTAGCTATTGGCACAAGTTTTTCAGAATTATTGCAGAAATTTTGGGTATATTGGCACAGCCAAACCCCGCCTTGCAATTGTATACATAGGTATAGAGAAATACCAATCTATATTCAGGATAGTGGTTACACATATTTTGGTAGTAGCTAAACTGGTCATTGCCAGGCATTGGAAAAGTAATTTTACTCCTTCAGAAGTTCTGGCCCAAGTCAACATAAATTACCATTATCAAAAACCATGGGTTGATTGGTACTCGCAGTAAATTTTGTGGATATGATATCACATTCAAATATGCCTCTTGTATGTTGTTATCTTGCTTTTCTGTTGATTATTAAGTCAACAGTCATGTATAACACACCTATGTTTATGTATATGCTCATAATTTGATTGTATATGCACAGTGCTGTACAATTTTACCTTTTTCATAATTGTTTAAGTAAAAGTCAATAAAAAAATATATAATATATATATATAAGTTATGGCGTCTACAAAATAGGGGATAGATTTATGGCATTTTTATTTATTTATTTATTTTTTACTAGTAATGGTCGGTGATCAGCGATCTTTATTGGGACTGCGATATTGCGGGGGACAGATCGGACACTTTTGACACATTTTTGGGACCAGTGACAATTACACAGCGATCAGTGCTATAAAAATACACTGATTACTGTATAAATGTCACTGGCAGGGAAGGGGTGAACACTTGGGGGAGATCAAGGGGTTAACTGTGTACCCTAGGTGTATCCTAACTGTGGTGGGGGATGGGACTGACTAGGAGGAGAGAGAGATCGGTGTTCATACTTAGTGTGAACACACGATCTGTCTCCTCTCCCCTGAGAGAACCAGGATCTGTGTGTTTACACATACAGATCCTGGTTCTTGCTCTGTCATGAGCGATCGCAGATGCCCGGCAGTCATCGCGCCCACGGGGCACTCACATCGGCTCCGGTGGCGAGTGCGCCCCCCTAGTGGTCAAAAGATGAACTGACGTAAGGTAACATCGTTTCTCCTACTCATGCCATTCTGCCGCAGTAATACTGCGGCGGTTGGTCAGGAACCGGTTAAAAAAAATGTTTTTTCTGTTTTTTTTTTCTTCTGTAAATAAAAAATATAAAGTTTTACTTATTTCTTTAACTGACCAAGAAACAAAGTTAAAAAAAACATATAATGTTATTTTAAAATTTGTCTTTTTAAAATTATTCTAAAATTAAAAAAAATATATCTTTTTTAATTTTGTGCATTCTTGTTTTATGATACAGAAAACAGTAACAAGTAAAATGAATGGAAATTAAAAAAAAACAAACAGATTAAGGCCTGTTTCACGCAGGCTTCAGCTCGTATAAGAGCAGTGTAAACAGCAAGCTTTAAAAAAGCATTTGCAGAGCTTTCAGCAAGTTTTCTTGAAACTTAAAGTACCATTCAGCTCCATCGAGCTTTGCTGAAGCTTTTAAAGTACCATTCAATTCCAGTTTGTAAATGTTGAACACATCCTTATAGGAGTGTTGACTGCCACATTAAACGAGCTGCTAGCAGGCTTCAGCAGTTCTTGAAGTTTATTGAACGCATGCTAGCAGGTTGCTTAACCACTTCTGCCTCGGAAGGATTTACCCCCATAATGACCAGGCCATTTTTTGTGATACGGCACTGCATTACTTTAACTGACAATTGCAAGGGTGTGCGATGCTGTACCCAAACAAAATATATGTCCTTTTTTCCCACAAATAGAGCTTTCTTTTGGTGGTATTTTTTTTATAGTTGTTATTGAGAAAAGTTTTCATAATACAGGTAAATGGAAAACTGTATAAAGGTACAAAAGGAAAAGAGTGCAAAATGATCACATTAATAGGATAAAATAATAAAATACAATACAATAGAATAATATAAAATAAAGTAAAATAGTAGTGTCATATAAAAGGGAGATGGACCATGTTCAGGGTGAACCTATAGTTAGGGAATACATTGTTAAACTGTTTCAATCTTTAAAGCAGTCGGTCCACACCTTCCACTGCGAGTCAAAGTTCTTCCTGGCACCAGGTTAGTTGGCTAGTAAGCATTCAAAGATATAATGAATCTGTACGATTTCTAGTACTTCAGATACATTAAGTACCCTATTGGTTTTCCAATATCTCGTTATTAACCACTTCAGCCCGGGAAGCATTTACCCCCTTCCTGACCAGGCCATTTTTTGCGATACGGCACTGCGTCGATTTAACTGACAATTGTGTGTTTTTCCCCACAAATAGAGCTTTCTTTTGGTGATATTTGATCACCTCTGCGGTTTTTATTTTTTGCGCTATAAACAAAAAAATAGCGTCAATTTTGAAAAAAAGACAATATTTTGTACTTTTTGCTATAATAAATACCTCCAAATTAAAAAAAAAAAAACAAATTTCTTCATCAGTTTAGGCTGATATGCATTATTCTAAATATTTTTGGTAAAAAAATTGCAATAAGCGTATTTTGATTGGTTTGCGCAAAAGTTATACCATCTACGAAATAGGGGATAGATTTATGGTATTTTTATTATTAATAATTTTTTTACTAGTAATGGCAGTGATCAGCGATTTTTATCATGACTACAACATTGCAGCGGACAGATTGGACACTTTTGACACTTTTTTAGGACCAGTGACATTTATACAGCGATCAGAGCTAAAAATAGCCACTGACTACTGTATATCATTGGCAGGAAAGGGGTTAACACTAGGAGGCGATCAAGGGGTTAACTGTGTTCCCTAGGTGTGTTCTAACTGTGGGGGGTGGGACTGAAATCTCTCCTACGCTCAGGTGTCTAGTTCCTCAATGTGTGGTATGACCGAATACGTTCAGTGGTATCTACCGTCTTGCATCCCTCCTCAGAATAATGGGTATTCACAGACTAAAGAAAAAAGATAAAAAGGAGGGCGCACCGACCTAGTGCATTACCACTGGTAACATTTTATTAAAGTGCAAAACAGCAAAATATTTACTTACAAACGAGCATGAATGACAGGCATTGACAATGCTACAGGTACGCAGTTCTGAACATCGACAAACCCAGACCGGACATCAAGTGGATATAGCGATGGCTAACGCGTTTTGGGGGAGAACCCCCTTTCTCAGAGCCTAAGTGGGTAATGGCTGCTCACATGTATGGTCTCCTCTATATATGTGTGTACCTGTGCATCCTGATCACCACCAGCACCAGCCCATACAAGGCATGCCCACCTACACAGAAATCACACCCACCTTGATGGTTGGGCCCTCCCTAGTTGCACCCAGTCGCCATAGTAGCACCATAGTAATTTATGCCAGTGACCCCACACATACATGGCTAAACAATAATAGGATTAGCCATAACAATAATAGGATTAATAGATGGCCATATCCCAATGAACCAGTGAAGACTGCATGGGGAGGCTAATTGGCCTGACATACGGAGGTGGTCAGGCATAGAATCTACCTGTACCACCTCCACATCTACCGCTTATTATGGGTAGAACATACCAGACCAGATGCAGTGGCGCCTTCAGCCGCTATCTTTCCCCGGTAGAACGCACGCCGCTTCAATATCCAGGAAGTGCAGGTGTGTTTGCGCTCCACCGGCGAGTTCCGGCTGGCCCAGACGTCACTTCCGCTTGCGCGTGCGCAGAAGACATGGCCTGGAAGTGCGGGTGTGTATGAGTCCCACCCGCTACTTCCGACCGCTGTAACGTCAGCACTCACTGTAACAGTGAGTGTGTGGATGCGTGCGCATCCGGAATAGATGAGCACCCCACACTAGATGTTTCTCACAAATCACCTCCCCTAGAGACCCAGTTAAAAAATGGGATGGAAATTAGACTGAATAAAATAGCTAGAGTGGGGGAAAAAAGAAGGAGGACCGAAGTGGAATGCGCTGATGCTGTGAGGTGGCCAAGGCACACAGAACCACACAAAAAGCAAAACAGAGGAGGAGACCAGCCTCATCAATATTGGCCATTAGGGAGTCCCCAAATGCAGAATATAAATGTATAAAGAACTTGTAAAATGTGTAATCATACATGTAAATTGGATTACATAGATAAAATGTTGACCTTTAAACGATCCCCGTAGGGAGAATGTGTATACATATATATATATTTTCTCTAGAAGACATATACATATAAAACCAAATGTACATACATATATATCTCCACAAACACATATATACATGAAGTCACATACATACATATGAAAGTATAAAACTAAATATATTAAACCATTAAAAAATTATTAAAAAAGTGGATAATATACAGAGGCGTGGCTTAACGCAGCATGTGAGCGGACATCTTTCTCAGCAGCTCTCTGATCCCTCTGCACAATCCTGTGTAATCCTGCTCACCTGCCACACAAAATCGGCTGAAACTTCTCCTGTACACTTGGGGAAGACTCTGTGACATCCATGGGGGATTCTGGTGGATCGGAAAGTGAAGGAAACAGCCCCCGGCCAGGATGAGTATTACCACACGTTCCGGACAAGATGGCCACCGCTCCACCATCCCACACTCATCCCTGGCATCCATGCCGGACCTCTTTGATGAGGAGCCAGATCCTTCACTACCACCTTCTCCAGGGACCTTGGCTCCCCCGGCGATATCGGTCATCCCTCCCCACAGTGATGATGGCCTTGAGGACGGTCCGGAACCCACCCTGCTGGATGTCCTTAAACTGATCAAGGTAAATCACTCTGATATCATGGGGAAAGTGGAGGAACTTAAACTGGACATAACAATTATGTGCCAGGACATGCATAAAATGAGGGACTGGGTTTCTGAGACTGAACGCCGTATTAGCGATTTGGAAGATGCTGTCGGCCCGGTCCAAGCTACCCAAAAAACGCATGGCACTAAAATCCTCTCTCTGGAGGACAAGGTTGATGATTTGGAGAACCGTCTGCACAGAAACAACCTGCGTCTGGTGGGCCTCCCCGAGCGTGTTGAGGGCACCGACCCGGTCTCCTTACTGGAAAGTTGGTTTACCCAAGAATTTGATAAAGACTGCCTTCCCCCATGTTTTGTCCTGGAGCATGCACATAGAGTGCCTGGCAGGCCGCTTCCTGCAGGCAATCCTCCACGCACTATGGTAATCCGTCTCCTCAATTATCGTGATAGGGACGCTATCCTGCGTGCTGCCCGCATAAAAGGGAGCCTAAAGATCAACAACGCATCCATGTCTTTGTTTCCTAATTATTCCCCAGCGGTCCGCGCCTCAAGAGCCAAGTACCAACACATCAAGCTGAAATTAAGGGAGAAGACCATCCAATATTCTTTTCTGTTTCCTGCTATGCTGCGAGTCGTGCACCAGGGCCAGGTGCATTTTTTCCGAACCCCTGCAAATGCTCTTTCCTGGTTTGAGTCCTTGCATCAACCGGGTCGAATGTCTGGCTGGGCCCTGGACACCTGAACTGGTTGCTCTCCTGGAAATATGTTACATTTTTCCTTCTTTTTTTCTTTTTCCCCGGCCGATGGGCCTTTACCTGTGGCAGGTGATTCAAGATACCTGTTTTCACATGAGGACAAGATCTCAATCTGGGATCTATGCTGCTAATTGTATGCATACTTGGTTGACATCTGATTGTCTTTAAGTTTTGTTCGCTGATTTGCCTGTATTGGCCATGTCTCTAGTATGTACTAGCAGTTTGGGATCTAAGCCTGCTCCTGTTTTTTCTTGGAGTAAGACAGGGGTTAACTATGTGCTACTGCTGTTTTCACTGTGTTTTTACTGATCACAGAAATGTTGTATGAATGGATGATTGTGGTGTGCATGTGTGTGTGTGTTTTATGTCCTGCCTTTTCCTCCCTCTGGGACTCCGTGACGATAACCTTGATCTGCTGATTTTCACTATCTTTATATGTCTTTAGTCAAATGTATCTCCTGGAATATCTGGGGTTTAAATTCCAAATTTAAAAGGGCTTCCCTGTTTGAATTCCTCAAGGCTCATTAGCCTCATATACTGTGCCTGCAGGAGACACACCTTATGGGGTCTAAGGTGCTTGCTTTAAAAAAACAAGATGGGTCATGCATGGATATCATTCCACATTTTCCAACTAAGCCAGGGGTGTGTCCATCCTCATAAGGAAGGGCCTTCCATTCTCATGTGATTTTAGACCCTAATGGGTGGTATATTTTCCTCCAATGTAAGATACATGCCACCCCATTACTTCTGGTGGTTGTGTATGCTTCCCCTCCTGTCACGGCTGCACTCTTCACAGATCTATGCACAAGGCTCTCAGATCTGCCTAAATTAGCCACCCTTATTGTGGGGGATTTTAACTCTGTTATGGACCCTAATTTGGATAGACTGAAACCCATTCAGTATGAATCTAAACTGTTTTGAAAAAAGGAGGGGTGTGGAGGCGCCAACTGTGGTAGCTTGTATGAAGTATGAAGAATTAAAAATATGATGAATTGGGGGTAAGTTTAATAAATATAAGGATAATAATAGTAAGTGGAATTAGAGTTAAAACATTTATTTAGAAGATGAAAAAAATGTGGAAAAAAAAATGAAATAAAAATAAATATAAACTAAAAAATAAAAAATAAAATGAAAAATAAAAATAAAAATGTGAAAAACAATGAAAAATAGAAATAAAAAAAATAAAAAATAAAAATAAGTATAAAAATAAAAATAAGATTAAATGTAATAAGATTAAATGTATGGGATACACATTATGAGGATGAGCTCAGGGGGGACATGAGGGAAGGGGGGGGTGGGGAGGGGTGGGGGGGGGGAAAGGGGGTGAAGTTGTTATATAGAATGGTGGAGTTGCTATCTGGGTCCATGAAGGGACAGCGGTCCCTCAGGTGACTGGATGATACGACAGCAAAGGACCATGGGGGTATTTTTATGTTGTAAGAAACTTCTACATGGTTTGTATAGTGATGGGCAAGGTGTATATATATATATATATAATAAGAAAGTGAAGAATGAATGTATGATTGGAGAGGGGAAGGGGGGGGAAGTAAACTACAACAAAGAATGTGTTTCTAATTCTTCATTGAGTCCCCCTGGCGAGAGAGTACCCAATTAATATATGCAGTAGGCCTCCTGCTGACACAGCAGGAAGACCTCTGGGCTTGGCTTCGATGACCCAGACTCTGAGGCCCATGGTAGATTTCTAGGTTCTTCTCTCACCCAACTACCCAAGGTTTCATAGAGCAAAAAATATTAAAAGTAGGATAGCACCCAGTAAAATCCGTAAAGTCCCACCCACTCCAGCCTCACACATCCCCCTAATTCCATTATTCCAATTCCAGATAGCAACTCCACCGTTCTATATAACAACTTCACCCCTCCCCCCCCCCTTCCCTCATGTCCCCCCTGAGCTCATCCTCATAATGTGTATCCCAGTGCTTTTTAATCTCATTTTTTATTTATTTTTTTATTTTAATTTTACATTTAATTTAATTTTTATTTTTATTTTTATACTTATTTTTATTTTTATTTTATTTTTTTTTATTTCTATTTTTCATTGTTTTTCCCATTTTTATTTTTATTTTTCATTTTATTTTTTATTTTTTAGTTTATATTTATTTTTATTTCATTTTTTTTTTTCCACATTTTTTTCATCTTCTAAATAAATGTTTTAACTCTAATTCCACTTACTATTATTATCGTTATATTTATTAAACTTACCCCCAATTCATCATATTTTTAATTCTTCATACTTTACTTTCAACTTTTTTGTGCTTTTTGGAAGATTGTGGGTCTGCTGGCTGTTGTGGTTCCACAGCCTCAGACCTCCAGCCCATACACTTTCACCTAATTAACCTAATTAACCTAATTGCCTCCACTATATATTCAAGCTGCTCTCCTCCAGGGAGCAAAAAGGCCAGTAGAAGGAGCTGTGAGCCCCGCGAGCCTAACCTGTACTATCCCTGCATTATCCCCAACACCAGCCTGGACGTTTGCCGTGCATCAGTGACATCATTTCCTCTTCTGCACTCCAGAGTGGTCAGCGTGGAGCTTTCCATGCACTGGATGCAGTGGTTCAGCCTGTGTACAGACTCCACACCCAGACGCCTGAAGGAACGAAATCCGAGCCGGAAACAAGATAACAGCACATCCCAGGACACTTTCCATCTCAAAGAAACACCTCCACCCTGCGAACCAGTAAGTGTAATTGTTACACTAACTTTTATTTTTGCATAAACAAGCTACCACAGTTGGCGCCTCCACACCCCTCCTTTTTTCAACATTGATTATCAACAGAGGTAATGGACACCCTCTGAGGATGGCTGCCTCCTCATTCTAGAATTTACCTGCCTTTTTTTAATGTGCTATTATAGCTACCATTGTACTATTTACCTTAGACATCACATGTTGCGGAGAGCCGGAAACCCCCCCCCCCTTTTGTTTATCTAAACTGTTTTGTCAGTGGTGTGCTTCCTTTGGATATATTGACCTATGGCGACAACAAAACCCTTTGGCCAAGGAAGACTCTTGTCATTCCCAGTCCTATCGTACTCTTTCCAGGCTGGACTACACCCTTGGGACTTCTGACCTGACCTCATATACCCAGACAATATACTATATATCTCAGACAATTTCTGACCACTCTGCCCTGTGTGTTGAATTAACACTCGGTCACAGACCTTCTTTTCGGTTGTGGAGGCTCAGTCCCCTATGGGTCTCCACCCCTGAATTTTAAGAGCCGGTCTGGCAGGACATGTCCCTGTGTTGGGGGGACAATGCTGGATCGGCTTCTTTTGGCCCAGTATAGGACGCCTTTAAGGCGTCTGTACGGGGCTCATATATCTCAAACATTGCCAAACATAGGAGGTCCTCCCATGCTGCTCTTCTGGCCTTGGAGTCCTCTCTGGAGGCTTCTAGGGCCCGGTACTCTGCGCTCCCCACCCCGGATTCTCATGGAGTCCTGGTGGGGGCGCACAGGGCGCTGGATCTCCATAGGGTGGACGCAACGCGGACTCAGCAATTATATCTGTCTGCCAGACTACATGAATATAGTGGGAAAAATAGTAAAATGTTAGCTTTTCTTTCTCGCACAGAATATATTGATAGGACTATATCACAGATTCAATTTCCTGACGGCTCAATCACCTCAGACCCATTGACCATAAATCAGATGTTTAAGTCCTTTTATGAGACCTTATATGTGCCCCCCCCCCCCGGATGAATTGGAAATGCTGGGGTTTTTTGACTCTCTTCAATTTCCTGTATTGGAAGACTCTAACAGAGCCATATTAGACACTCCCTTGACAATCGAAGAGATCACTGAAGCTATTTGCTCTTTACCCCCCAATAAAACCCCTGGGTTGGACGGTCTGCCTGCAGAATGGTGCAAAAACTATGCTGAGGAATTGGCACAAAAACTTCTAGCTCTCTTTAATCGGGCAATGGAGGAGGGAGAACTCCCCCCCTCCATGAATGAAGCCCTCATTGTAGTGCTACCCAAGCCTGACAAAAACAAACTGTTGTGTGAGTCATACCGCCCAATCTCGTTACTAAACAGTGATGTAAAAATACTAGCGAAGGTGCTAGCTTTGAGATTACAAAAGGTCATTCTCCATCTTGTTCACAGGGACCAGACAGGGTTCATGCCTGGAAAGAGTACATATGATAACATTCGTCGCCTTTATTTACATATTCACAGGGCTGCCACGGACTAAAGAAGTGGACTGGTGCTATCACTAGACGTAATGAAAGTATTTGATACGGTTAGTAGGTCCTTCCTTTGGGAAACTATGCATCGTATGGGTTTCAGCATCCAATTTATTAAATGGGTCAGGTTGCTTTATACTAACCCCAGGGCAAGGATAAGTACCAACAAAGATGTATCGGACATGTTTAGTTTGCAGAGGGGAACCAGGCAGGGCTGTCCGCTTTCTCCACTTCTGTTCACACTAGCCATTGAGCCACTTGCTCTGGCAGTGCGTCAGATGGAGACAGTGGGAGGCATCTGCTATGGTGAATTGTCTGAGAGGATCTCCCTATATGCGGATGACGCCTTGATCTATTTATTTATTTATTTATTTATTTATTTTGTACAGCAGGCCTTTGTCTTTTTGATGGAGATTGTGGAGGAGTTTGGGAGGGCCTCCGGACTGAGAGTTGGCTGGGAAAAGTCTGTGGCATTCCCCATAGGCCCTGACAGGGATTATGCTTACTTAGCCCAGTCCAAGCTGACTATACATCATACATTTAAATACCTAGGAATACATATTCATAATAACCTATCTAGTTTCCGGACCCTTAACATCACCCTGATCATAACTCAAATGGAGACCAGGCTACGCTCCTGGGTCTCTTTGCCACTAAATTTATTTGGACGCGTAAATATTTTTATTTTTTCTATTTTTCGGGGTCGATCGGGCGCCGTGATTGAAGATGGATGGACATCGCGGGACACTGTGGGACACTGCGGGACAGCTGTGACAGCTGTTATACAGGCAAGGGCGGGGCCACCCGGTGACATAACTGCTCGCTCACCCGCCCCTTGGCCTGCCATGGCTGCTTGCTCGGATAAGGGTCTGGTATGGATTTTAAGGGGACCCCCATGCCATTAAAAAAAAAAAAATTGGTGCAGAGTTCCCCTTAAAATCCATACCAGACCTGAAGGGCCTGGTATGGATTTTTTTGGGGACCCCCACGCCTTTTTATTTTTTTACATTTTGGCGTGGAGTTCCCCTCAATATCCATACCAGACCTGAAGGGCCTCGCTGATCAGCGATCCCCGCCCCCCGGCAATGACAGCTGATCACGTGATGTAAACAGATCGGTAATCTGCTTTTTTCCTTATGCTGACAGTGTGAGGAGAAAAAAAACAAGCCAATCACCGGCTTCTGTAAGAGAGACATCGGTCTCGAACAGGGAGAGACACTGCTGCTATGCTGCTATGCAGTGCCCAACAGTACCACCTGCCAGTGCCCACCAGTGCCACCTACCAGTGCATATCAGTGCTGCCTATCAGTGCTGTCTATCAGTGTCACCTACCAGTGTCTACCAGTGCCCATCAGTGCCACCTATCAGTGCCACCTATTAGTGCCACCCATCAGTGCCACCCATCAGTGCCATCCATCAGTGCCCATCAGTGCCAACCATCAGTGCCTCCTCTCAGTGCCCATCACTGCCTCCTATCAGTACCCACCAGTGCCGCCTCATCAGTGCCCACCGGTGCCACCTATCAGTACCCATCAGTATCGCCTTATCAGTGCCTATCAATGCAGCCACCACAGCCCATCAGTGCAGCCTCGTCAGCGGACATCAATAGGGAGAAAAATTGCCTGTTTTCAAAATTGTATAATAAACTATACTACAAAGTGATTGTAGCTGTATTATTGCAATTGTGACAGAGAAAATTGAGTACTTTTTAACATTATGTTAGTGCAAATAAAACAAGTATCAAGGACAGTACTCAATTTTATTTATAACAAACTATGAAACTGTTCGTTTGTTTTTTCAAAATTTTCAGTCTTTTTCATTTTTTTTACAAAAAATGAAAAATCCAGCAGTGATTAAATACCACCAAAAGAAAGCTATATTTGTGTGGAAAAAATGATTTAAAAAATTTATAAGGGGAGGGCGCATGCGCTCGGCTGGAGATGGCGGACGCCTGAATCTGCAGCTCCACGCTGGCATACATCCGCTGATCCCTGCTCACAACGGTCCAGCCCGCACTTGTTGCAGACCCGGTCTGGCTCCCCACATGGTCGGGACCCGGTACATGCCCAGAAACGGACAGTATTCTGCTCTGAAGCCGCCACAGGAGGAAATCCCTAGAGGGCTCCGAGACGGCCAAAAGGGCGCCGGCGCTACCGCTGACACAGCGTGCACAACGGCTCACACAGGATTCCTCACACATCCAGCCTGGAGAAGCGCTGCTAACAGCTGGGACAGGTGAGCTGGTTGATTACACCACCCAACACGCTATACCATCCCCTGAAGGGGATCTATTTTCCTCCCAGAGTTCTGAAATGAACAAAGCCTTCTGTGAGGCAATGCTCAGCCAGGGGAACATGGAAGATAGCCCTCCCCCCACACCCCATCTCTCTACTGACTCACCATTGGATTATCCAGGGGACCCAACCATAATAGCATGCTATTCTGCATTATTGGACCAGGGGCTAGAGAAAGCGACTAAATGCATTACAGCTGATCTAAAGGGTGAATTCCAAGAGCTGGAAACACGCATAGGGACCATAGAGTCCAAGCTGGATGAGACCATCGCCAGACCCAACCAGAATACCAGCTGCATTGAAGTTGTACAACAACGATTGGAAGAAGCCCTTAATAAAATTGACGATCTGGAAAATCGCTCACGCCGTTACAATTTTAGAGTGCACGGGATCCCTGAGTCTTTCGCGGACTCAATGGCGGTAAGTAAAGAACTGATCTCCCACTTGTTACCGGATCTCCCTTCCCATAAATTAGAGCTGGATAGGGCTCACAGGGCTTTGGCTGAGCCCCGCGCTGATGGTTTGCCACGTGATATTATCATGAAGTCACATTATTATTCAGTCAAAGAACAGGTGATGTTCAAAGTCAGAGAAATAACGGATCTCCACCTTCGTGAACACCCTATCCAAATCTTCACGCTACCATCCAAAAACGCAGGGCACTCAAACCGCTACTACAGCCTCTTATAACAAATGGCATTAAATACCATTGGGCTTTTCCTTTCCGCCTGGCATTCACCTACCAGCGTAAGAAACACTCATTTTCCACTTTTCAAGAGGGCGAAGCGGTGTTGAAGAAGCTGTGCCTGATTTCCGTGGAGCATAAGGAATCCCCACGTCCATCCCAACCTCGTACTCCCCCGGACAGGTCACCCCAGTGCCCCCTCTCACCAATCTGGCGCTCAACTAGAAGCAAGGCCAAGTTGAAAGTTAAACCCCCCTGAGAAAGATGGATACTTCTTTGCTTCATAAACCTATCTTTGTGACAATTGTCACCCCTTTACTTTCTATTTTGATCTGTGGGCAGGATCAAAGTTGAATCCTCTTGATGATCTTTTATATAACATTTTTATTTTACAGTTATGGAACTCCCTCGGTTAAGTTGGAGGCCAACTTTATGGGAATACCCCAGTACTGAGTTATCACCTTGCCAGTAACAATGACAAGTTGACTCTCCACTGCACGTCATCTTCTAATTTACTATTTTGACCCTTGGGACTCCCTTAACATGATATTACTATGTGCTATGGTCATTTATATGTGTATTGCAGGGTTTGGCGGAAGCCAGTAGTGGCGGTCATTCGCCTTATTTGCTTCCGGTCCTCCCACTGTGTGGCGAGGCAGAAACCAAACTGGGTACAGGGCCCATTGACCCTGTACTACTTCCGAAAGGAGTAGGGGAATTTTCCCCATTGGGTTTATTATGTTTCTACAGTTAAGACTGGTACAATTGTATACTATTTCTCTACTCTCGCTGGGTGACTCTCCCTTGGGTTACTCACCCTCATTTCTTCTCTCCACTGACCTTTTCACTTATTTTTCTGTGCTTCATTTCCACTTCGCTGCGATGCCACAGTTCTGGGCTCTGGCCGCCCCATTGACTCCGTCTTTCGAGGAACGGCACCTCATGACTTTCTGGGAACTGGTATGTGATAACCTTTTTTTCCTTGTGCATCATGGTGACCACTAATCAGAATCACCCTTTTGAATTTATTTCCCATAATGTACAAGGCCTGAACTCGCCAGTTAAGCGCAGAATGGCCTTCCAACATTATAAATTCACTTAGGGCCGATGTGCTATTTCTCCAAGAAAAACATTTCTCTCCAACCTATAACCCCACTTTTTTACATAATCATTACCCCCAATTCTACTTAGCGAACGGACCTGGGAAAACTGGAGGGGTGGCCATTTGTTTTTCTAAGCGAGTGACCTTCTCACTGGAGAAGCTCGTAGCTGACACAGAGGGCCGCTACCTAATGGTGATGGGTCATCTGGAGGGCAATTTGGTTTCTTTAATCTCATATTATGCTCCGAACATGGGGCAACTGCCCTTCTTTTGGAAACTTCTGCACAAAGTGACCCCAGAACTACAGGGCGCTGTCCTGTTTGGGGGTGACTCCAATGTGGCCCTGGACTTCATACTTGATAGGATGAGGCGGCTCTCAACTCCCCGGAGCCATTTCCCAAAAATCGGCTTTAAACTGGCTAAAATGTTACACTATCATAATCTAATTGATCTATGGCGGGAACTTAATCCATCCAAGAAAGACTATACCTTTTACTCACATGTCCATAACACCTATTCTAGAATAGATCATTTTTTCCACAGTTCCATCGGCAGTCTCCGTATTCTACACTAGCAAAATAATAGATGTGATGTGGTCTGATCACTCAGCAGTTTGGACAGCGTGTGACTCCTTACAATGTTATTCAGGCACGGCCCCTTGGAGATTGAATGATTCTTTACTTAGTAATCCCTCGATCTGCTTTGAAATTGAACAAAAGCTCACGGAGTATTTTGCTCAAAATGACCCTTTAGACACTTCTGTGGAAAATACTTGGGCGACACATAAAGCGACTATCAGGGGATATTTCATTCAGACTGCCTCAAGGCTGAAGAAAACCTCAATAATTAGCCAAAAGGATCGCGAGCTGTCCAGCCTGTTAACCCGACACAAAGACAATCCTGATCTGGATCTGAGGACTCAGATTGACTCGGCTAGACTGGAACTAAACCTTTGTTTAACAACCAGGGCAGAAAAAAACCTTAGATGGACACAGGCAAAATTTTATACCCAAGTAGATAAGCCGGGAACATTGTTAGCTCACAGACTGACTCCCAGGCCTCGTCGCAGGACAGTCCCAAAGATTAGACAGCCTAACGGGTCCTTTACACAAAACCCGCAAAAGATACTAAATCTTTTCCATTCTTATTTTACCTCTTTATATAAAGAGCCGGAGACTCTACAAACTGGCGCTATTGATGATTTCAGTAAAGACTTGCCTCTCCCATCCCTCTCTGACTCCCATAAGGAGATAATGGATGAGGCTATCACTTTAGAAGAGGTAATGTCGGCAATAAAACAAGCTCATGCTTCAAAAACTCCGGGTCCAGACGGGTTCTCCGCCTCTTATTATAAGAAATTTGCCCAAATATTAGCACCCCATTTATTGGAATTTTTCATGGCCCTGAGTGATGGGGCTCACTTGGGGGAGACCTAAATAGAGCTAACATCTGCCTAATGCCAAAGCCTGACAAAGACCACAGTGAGGTGACAAATTATCGCCCTATATCGCTTATTAATGTGGATTTGAAATTTTTAATTTATGCTAATAGACTTAATACCTTCCTAGCAAAATATGTCCATATGGATCAAGTGGGCTTTGTCCCAGGACGACAGGCGACAGATCAAATCCGCAGGGCTGTGGACATTATATCTTTGCTCCACTCTGATTGGGATGGCTTAGGGACCAGACGGGGAATGTTGTTGTCATTGGACCTTCATAAGGCCTTTGATTCACTTTCTTGGCCTTTTTTGTTTCATATCTTGAGGCAATGGAATTTTGGATCTAAATTCCTCTCTCTATTATCTGTACTGTACTCTACCCCCTCAGCTAACATTGTAGCTTTTGGCCACAAATCGGATCTGCTACAAATTAGAACAGAAACCAGGCAAGGCTGTCCCCTATCGCCACTCTTATTCATAGTTGCTATAGAAACATTGACGATTGTCATCAGGTCTAATCCTAATATACACGGTGTATACATCGGAGACAGAGATCATAAATGCGCATTATTTGCGGATGATCTTTTATTATTCATCACAGACCCCATCACAACCCTGCCTAACCTGGCTTCACTTCTTTCTGAGTTTGGAATGGTATCGGGCCTGAAGGTCAATCAATCTAAATCAGAGGCAATGGATATTAATCTGCCTGCTTCAATCTTGACCTCTGTACGAGCTTCTTTTCCATTTCGGTGGTGTAAACAGGCCCTTCCCTATCTAGGTGTAAAACTCCCCCCTGACATATCTACCCTATATAAGGCTAATTACGTCCCTCTTCTCTCTTCCACAAGGGAAGATTTAAAGAATTGGCAGAACCATAGTCTTTCTTGGTTGAGCAGAATAAGTACCGTTAAAATGATGACTCTTCCTAGAATTCTTTATTATTTTAGGTCGCTTCCGATTTCAGTTCCCGCAACATTTTTTAAACAACTCCAATCATTAATTTTCAAATTCATCTGGAGCCGGGGAGGTTGTAGGGTGGCCTGATCTGCCTTGCATGTCTCAAAGGGGCAGGGCGGATTAGGGGTACCAAACTTTTTGCGTTACTATAGATTTTATTCTAATTCTTTATTCTAATATATAAATTTATTCTACAACCTATCGCCCTGATTGGGTTAACCAATCAGGCACAAGCGAGCTCTCCTCTCCCTATGGACCTACTAATGTGGCTGCCTTCTAAGGAATGTAGAGCCATTCTGAGCCCCTCTCTATCTCACTCACTGGGCCCCTGGGACAGGATGTGCAAAGTCTACTCTCTTCTCCACATACTCCAGTGGCCCCTATTTTTGGGAACCTGCACTTTCCCCCAGGTCAGCATCCACAACAGTTTGCTTTAGACATGCCCCCGACCGAGACATTTCGACTTTCCCAAATTACTCATTATTTACGTTCGCTATGTAGAGACCAGGGGGACATCACCACTAGAACGTTCTATGAAAATAAATGCTTAAGAGGGCCTGGAACGCGAGGTAGTATTTCAGAGTTGTATGTTTTGCTAACAGACCAGGACTCTAAACTTTCCTACCAAATAGCTTGGGAGGCGGACCTGGGGGAGACAATTGATGAGGACGTTTGGTCCAAGTGGTCGACCATGGTGCACAGGGGAATTTTGAACACTTCCCTAGTGGAGGCGAACTATAAGGTATTGTCACGATGGTACCTCGTTCTGACACGGATAGCCAAAATCCACCCAGATGCATCGCCTCTCTGTTTCAGGAGATGTGGTCAAGAGGGCACAATGCTCCACACCTGGTGGACATGTACGAAAGTCAAGAGATTTTGGATAAGAATTTTTAACTTGGTTTATTCGGTGACTGGAGTGAACATACCTAAAAATGTTAAGACAGCCTTATTTTCTGATCTTTCGAGCGAACTACCCAGGCACCTCAGGTCCCTTATCTTTTTTATCCTCCTAGCAGCTAAGATAACCATAGCGCGAGCATGGAAAACCCCCCTGATAAATTAGCTAAAAACAAAATTTCTCGGATCATGATAAATGAAAAATTAACTAGTCATCTTCGCGACCAACAAAATAGATTTGAAAGGGTTTGGAACCCCTAGATTAAATATCTTCAGTCGCCATGAGGGGCGGGGGGGGGGGGGTCAGTGGCCTGGAGCGTGGAGATCTTTTGCACATTCTCCTTCTCTTTTTCTTTTCTTACTTTTCTTTCTTTCCTCCTTCCTTTTATTTCTTCATACAAACTTTTACTTTGTCCCCATAGTTGGGTTCACACATGCTTGACAGTGGGCTCTACAGTATATTAAGCCTAGCGTATACTCAATACCTAGGTTTTCTGTTATAACTCCAGGTTGGGAAATTGAATTACATCACATGATAGTCCCTCTACAGGGAATTTCACTGTACTATCCTCCATGTGTGTTAGGCATCTCATCAACCATTAGTTTGTTTATGGATAGGAATGGACAGGGAGGGGACCTTAGTTCTAGTGCAGTTATACAATGAGCCATTTGTGCTAATTTGAGATTCACTATTGTAACATTACTGTTGACACAAAACTTGTATCAATGTGAACCCTTGTTCTCTGTTAAAACTTAATTTCAATAAAAAACATTGGAAAAGAAAAAAATTCATAAGGGTACAGTGTTGCATGACCATGCAATTGTCATTCAAAGAGTGACAGTGCTGAAAGCTGAAAATTGGTCTGGGCAGGAAGGGGGTTTAAGTGCCCAGTAAGCAAGTGGTTAAAAGCTTCAACAAAGCTTGATGAAAGCTCTGCAAATGCTTTATCAAAGCTTGCTGTTCACACTTCTCTTATACAAGATAAAGCCCATGTAAAAAATAATAGTAAATAATAAAACGTACTAATAATAATAGTAAAAAAAACCAACAGAAAAATAGTTGTTCAGGTTGGTGGGGACAGTGAGGGCTTTTTAAATATGAGGGGTGATCTGTGCATGCTTTAGAGGGGATAGGGAAGGTGCCAGTAGATAGGGAGAGATTGAGGATGTGAGAGAGTGAGAGAGCATAAGATAGAAGAAGTAGGTGACCGTAGTAGTTGTGAGGGAACAGGATCCAGGGGACAATTGGTTAGGTGGGCATCTGAGAAAAGTTTGATAACCTCTTCAGTAGTAGCCAGTTCAAAAGAGGAAAGTGTTGACTGTTTAGTTAGACAAGGTATGTTAACTGGGAAAGATATCTGCACTGTGGAGGTGTGTTCACGTATCGCATGAATCTTATTTTTGAAGTGATTGGCAATCTCTTGGGCAGTAAGTTAGTTAGGGAGTAGAGAGGGTATGGTCAAAGCAGAAAGTTAAAGGTCGAGAAGAGCTGACAAGGACTGGATGACAAGCATAAGTGTGCACAG
Organism: Aquarana catesbeiana; assembly: GCF_042186555.1. Lineage (NCBI taxonomy): Eukaryota > Metazoa > Chordata > Amphibia > Anura > Ranidae > Aquarana > Aquarana catesbeiana. The sequence continues at coordinate 361,182,533 of NC_133328.1, read as the reverse complement.
CCTATTGCATTAGGGTGTGCATCCCAAAACGCAAACACACATGCGTGCCTAGATGTTGTCAGTAGGGCAGAGGTTGGTGTCAGTAAGGCAGTGGACAGTGCAGTAGTTTATTTGTATTATTTATTTTTGTATCATTTCTTACAATTTTATTTATTTATTTTTATTATTTTTAAACACTTTTTAGAAGCTTTGGTGGAATATCAGCAGGGGGAATCTGCACTGCACAGGGTGATTAGGGTGTGCCCAGGCACACCCTCTGCGCACGCCTATGATGACAAGGGATTATTAAGCCAGTTCACCCTGTGACAATCATATTGGCATGTTTGACATGTTTTGTGGGTAATTCACCGCTTCTTCAGGAGAAAACAAAGACATTGTATCATACTACAAAAAAAAGGAAGAAAATTATATTAATCATAAATAAAGAAAAAAAAAATGTCACATTACTTAATTAGGTAACAACATTGTAATGACAAGTGTAATGTCATCCCCCCTCCCTCCCTTTTTTCATATATGCTGGAATCCCTTACCCAGAGCAGCAGCATAGGCCACAGTCCAAACGAATGAGTCCACACCGGTGGGTGTGGGAGCCCCCGCAGGCAAAAGAGGTGAGGTAATCTATTAGGTGTCATTATGCATGGGTCAATACACATGAAAAAAGGGGTGTTTCATGTTACTGGTCATTTAACCATCAAAAATGAAGGGAACTCGTACCAAGGGTATAACTTTATGAGCATCTACAGAGTTCTGATATCGAAGAGCACCATACACTCTAAAATAAAGGAAAACAACAACCATGTCTCCCATTTTCACTGATACACAGATTTACAGACTAATGCCCCGTACACACGATCGGACATTGATCGGACATTACGACAACAAAATCCATGGATTTTTTCCGACGGATGTTGGCTCAAACTTGTTTTGCATACACACGGTCGCACAAAGTTGTCAGAATTTCCGATCGCCAAGAACGCGGTCACGTACACCATGTACGACGAGACTATAAAAGGGCAGTTCAGAACCAAGCACGACACCCTTTGGGCTCCTTTTGCTAATCTCGTGTTAGTAAAAGTTTGGTGAGAGACGATTCACGCTTTTTCAGACTCGTGGTTTTCAGATCGTTTTCTGCTGTTCAGTTTGTGCTTGTGGGTTTGTATCTGTTCTTCAGTGCGGGCAGCGAGTACAATTGACTTGTCATTGTGTTCGTGTTTGTTCCTTACTGATTTTCAGGTCGCTCTTCACAGGCCTTGCTGTTCTTCAGTGCGTTCTGTTACTTCGTTCTGAGCAGCCGACCATTTTTTATCTATGTTGCGTAAACGTACTTCTCGTAGAGTTCGTGCTGTGCGGGGGCTTGGTGTTGGGGTCCATACCTTGACACAAGTCCAGTACATGAACAGGGTTGGGAGGAGTTCATGGACCAAGAATTGGTTGCTCCAGCGTGACTAGTTTTGTCATATGCCTTTGCTCCGTAAGATCCATGAGAATAATCCTGATGATTTCAGGGACTTTCTCAAGATGACGGACCCCGTATTTCACTGTTTGTTGGCTTTGCTGACCCCTATATCAGCAGGCAGGATACCTGCATGAGGCAAGCCATCACTCCGGAGCAGAGGCTAGTCGCAACCCTGCGGTACTTGGCGACAGGGAGAAGCCTGCAGGACCTCAAGTTCTCGACAGGCATCTCCCCCCAGGCTCTGGGGATCATTATCCCAGAGACCTGTTCTGCCATCATCCAGGTCCTGCAGAAGGAGTATATTAAGGTAAGATTTGTATCCTTTAACATCACATTTTATTGTCTAGAATGTTTGCTAATGTATTGTATTTCTTTCCTCATTCCCTAATTACCATGGTTGTAATATGCTGTGAATGTCCCCTTTGTCCTCATGCATGCTGGATTTTTATGTTTTTTTTTGTCCTTCATACATATTTGCCTTCACTTACCTCCCCAGCATGCTCTCCTGGGACTATATTCATCTCGTGTAGTCACTTAACAATGTATTTTGTCAGATCCATAGTAGTGCTTTACCCTAAATACCCCCTAAAATGTGTAAATTTGTGATGTGTGCTTTAAATTCAGGCAGAGTGCCAGAGGCTTTTTTTTTTTGGGGTCCCCAAATCATTTGGAACCCTCCCTCCCCCCAACTGCTAACTCAGCTGATACCAATCCTCTATCTGCTGGCTTTGCCAAACCCATACACACTATATACCCACCTCTTTAGTGGTCAGATTTATGGATGAATTCCCCAAAGCATGTAGTGCAAGGGCCTGCCTGAATACTTTCAAATGGTACTGTTTCAAGTTTTTGTATCCTATTGTTATCTTGATAGGTAATAGCAGAATGTAAAAATGTGCTAAAATGTGTACAGTGTGTATGTATCTCTTTGTATTATGACACTTCTTACCTGTCCAGTGGGCTGACAATAGTGTAACGTAAGGAGGGGCTGTCCAAAGTAATACACATTATTTATGCATTCATCTCTCAATGAAGTGGAGAGGGTTACCTGTCCAAAACATCTCCCTCCCCCACCATAACATTTATAAAATGGCCCGGGGGGGGGGGGGATCTGATAGGTGGACTGTCACGTACCTTGTGGACGAGCCCAACTTGCAGGGGATGGCCTCTCTTGCGGCTCCGACTCGAGGGCCCTGGTAGGGTATACAGGAAGCACAAGAGTCAGGAGTGGCACGAGTGCCTGGCAGGATCAACAGCAGGAGGTAGGTCTGGAACTCTGGAAACACTGTGCAGTGGAGATTAAGCTGAGCTGGTAGGTAGACTGGAACACTGGTGCAGCAGACTGGAACTGGATAGCAGGCTGGAACACACAGGACAGCAGACTGGAACACTGGTGCAGCAGACTGGAACCACACAGCAGACTGGAACTGGATAGCAGGCTGGAACACACAGGACAGCAGACTGGAACACTGGTGCAGCATACTGGAACCACACAGCAGACTGGAACTGGATAGCAGGCTGGAACACACAGTACAGCAGACTGGAACACTGGTGCAGCAGACTGGAAGGTCAGACAAGCCAGATCGATAGCCAAGCGGACTGTAGATGAGCCGAAGGGTCAGGCAGAAGAGTGGTCAGACAAGCCGGGGTCGGATGCAGGCAGAAAGCAGGGATGGTCAGAGACAAGCCGGGATCAGATGCAGGCAGACAGCTAGGATAATCAGGAACAAGCCGGGTCTAGTACAGGAAACAGGTTCTCAGGAAGTGCACACGTAACGCTGTAGAGCAGACAGCAAGATTCTCATGTGACAGATCAGTTTAAATAGCCCGCCTGGTGCGCGAGCGCATGAGCGTGACTGCCCGCACAGGGCGTCTGATACTGACAGGACTTTCCTGACATGGACCTTATACCTTTGTCTTTAAATACTCCCTAAAATAAATGTTATACTGATGTTGGCCAAGAATTTTTGTATCTAATCTGCTTTCCATGTTTATCTGCAAAGTGATTAATTTATTTTTCTGGTTTTACTCCACAGTTTCCTTCCATGCCACAGGAATGTCAGACTGTGGCCTCCCACTTTGCCCAGCGGTGGGACTTTCCTAACTGCGGAGGGGCAATTGATGAGAAACACGTCCACATCATCCCACCACCCAACTCGGGGTCATACTATTATAATTATAAGGGGCTCAATAGTATTGTGATGTTGGCGGTGGTGTCGGCTACTTATGAGTTCCTGTATATGGACGTTGGGAAGAATGGCCGGATGTCAGATGGTGGAGTCATCGCCCAGACGGAGTTCTACAGGCATCTCCAGAATGGCAGCTTGGACTTGCCACCTCCAGAAGACAATGTGGAAGGACTCCCATTCGTCTTCGTTGAGGATGAAGCATTTGCGCTGGGGGACCATCTTATGCGGCCATTCCCGATGAGGACCCTCACCCCGGACCAGAGGGTTTTTAATTACCGGCTGGCCAGAGCCAGAAGAGTGGTGGAGAACATGTTTGGAATCATGGCCAGCCGGTCCCGTGTATCTCTTACACCCATACACATGGCGGAGTATAAACAGAATCATATCATCCTGGCGTGCTGTGTTCTCCACAACTTTTTAAGGCAAGATTCTGCCAACTATGCTGGCTCAGTGGGGCCTGAGGCCGGAATTCATGTAAATTAACCAAACCTGACGGCTCTTGAGGCTGGCCGTCCTGGCTTGCCCCCCCTGAGTGCCCGCAAGGTCCGTCTAAGATACCTTGAATACTTTGCGGGTAGGGGGCCATCAATATGCCAGACAATGTCTGAGCCTTTTTTTAAACAAAAAAATTAGTTTACCTACTAAAATTTTTGCTGACATTTACTGCTTGTGTTTCTTTTAGCTGACCCTGACTGAAATGTGGGTATTCCTGAAAATGGCGTGATTGTGTAACATTAGAAAGCACTGTTGTGTGTTGTTTACTAAAGGAAAATACACTTTGCACTACAAGTGCACTTGAGACTGCACTGAAACTACCCTTGTAGTGTAAAGTGGATTTGCCCTTAGGAAATAACCCCCATTGTCACAGAAGCCACCAATTTTACCACAAAAAAAGTTTTGGAGCATTGAAAGAAGAATCCACACATTCTTGGTTATCAATCTTTTTAATACAAGCACAATCACATGTGCATTTATAAAAGGTTTTTAAAACAAACTAGCATGTTTGTTGCATAACAATTTTTTGGGTCGCATTAATAAAAGTAAAAATGTCCATTTAAGGTAAAACAGACATGTTTAAAACCAACAAGAAATACACAAATCTGTAACTTACAAAGTTCAACTTTGATAGAAATGGAAGGCAATATCAGACATGAGTATTTATAAACTGTGTTTGATATTGCGTTCAGATGAGGTGAAGTCACCCCTGGAAAAGCCAAATTTTGAAGATGCACACAAATTGCCGAATGTCAACATGTGCTAGCTGCCATCATGGGGGATCAAGGGACGTGTTTTGGGGGTGCAACCCCTTCCTCTCAGCTACTTTATTATTGAGGAAGGGGTTGCACCCACAAAACGCGCCCATTGATCTCCCGTGATGGCAGATAGCACATGTTGACACACTGTGTGCATCTTCAAAATTTGGCTTTTCAAGAATATGTCAAAAAAGGTGCAAAAAATGTTTCGATTCAAAAAACAAAAAAAAAGTCAGGGATTTGGAGGTGTTTTAAACTCTCCCTAAAACATCATTGATGTTCTTCATTTTGTTTTGAACATCATTGATGTTTTTCTGGATGTTTTCCAAGTCCCTATTACACCCCATGATCTCCCGGATCAGGATCTGTGCAATTTCACTGGTGAAATGTCCTTCATCCACAACATCGCGATCACCTAAAAATATAGACAAAAACACACCATGTATTATAAATATGCCAGCATCCATCTCTTACCTGAGCCTGTGGTCGCAGACACTCACCTGTTGTGGTGACTATTTTGATTAAGTCTCCTTCCTCCTCCTGTTGGCTTTGAGGGATTTCTCCTTCTTCCTGAGGTGGGGGGGTCTGTTGTCTCTTCTGATGAGTGGTGTCCTCCGAATCTTTTCTCCCCTATGTAAAAAAAAAAAGGTATACTCTTTTCATATTTGTGATGGCACAAATAAGAATATGAAACATTGCTTGGAAGTGGGGTACAATTGTCTCTTTTGCCAGAGTTCCAAGATGAAGAATGATTTTTTCCTTTGTCAAGCTTGAATACTTACCTGTTTTGTACAAGCTTCACAGATGGAGACACCCCTATAGTATCCACTGGAGAACCTGTGTGGGGCCCCTAATAAAAAGGGTGTTCTTGTGTTCCACACTAGTGCTCCTGAGTCCAGATGTGTAAACAGCTGCTGAGTGTCCTCTCCTTACACAGAATCTAGTTTGCAGGTCATTCTAGTTACAAACCCATCTAGACACCAAAATTATTTGTAGAGAACTAGGCTAGCAAAAATGTATTCAAAATGCATATGTCCAAAACATGGTGTTTTCTATGCCGAACGAACAATGTTTCATACGAACGAATAATATGCCCATGAACATGAAAGTTGCCATTTTAAACTGTACAACAGTAAAGAAAAGCACATGGAGCAGCACGAACATTAGAAAAATCAAGAATAGGAACACAGGACAACTACTTACTTTTTTGCAGCACTCTCCTGATCCTTCTATACTGCTCGTGCTCCCTTAATTTGAGGTCCGACCACCGCTTCCTCAATTGATCCTTGGATCGTCGTACCCCAAAATTCCTGTGCAGACTCTTGACTACTTTCGCCATGATCTTGGCCTTTCTGACATTGGGGTTGGGGTAAGGTCCATACTTCCCGTCATAGTCGGCCCTCTTCAGTATGTCGACCATCTCCAAAATCTCCCCAAAGGACATATTTAAAGCCTTAAATCGTCCTCCTCCTCCTCGTTGCTGTAATTAGCACGCACCTGCTGTGTCTCTGCCATGCGCTCTTCCCCCACTGCGCCGAACGAGAAGGGGCGGGAAATAGACTAGAAAGAACGTCAGGGGAGGGCAGAGTATCACGCATGCGCAGTGTATATAAAGCGTAACACGCGTGCGTCTTACGTACAATCTGTGAGTGGAGGAAGGAGTATCGGAAGAGCCGATCGTGATAACGAAGGTAACATTTAAACTTGGGCCTATACTGCTTCTAGATTGAGGCCTATATTGTGACAAGATTAGGAGACTTAACCTGACATTAGGGTTTGTCTTGTGTATTGCAGATAAAATGGATGGCTTCAATGACCACAATTTCCTCCCCCTGTTCATAGACAAATACAGGGAGCTGCCTTGTCTGTGGCAAATCAAACACCCCCAATACAACAATAAACAAAAGAGGCAGGCAGCGCTGGAGAAATTGCTGGAGTTGGTGAAGCCGGTGGTCCCCACAGCAACCATCCCCTATTTAAAAGCCAAAATTGGTGGTCTGAGGAGCACTTATCTTAGGGAACGCAAGAAGGTCACAGATTCCCAGAGATCCAGTGCTGCAGCAGATGACGTTTATGTCCCCAGGCTGTGGTACTATGAGAGACTTCGTTTCTGTCAGACCAGACTGAAGTTCCTCTCAACCCTTCCTTCCACCCTATCTTCCACCCCAGCTGAGGCTTCCGATGTCCAACCTGGGACTTCCAGCCAGGAAGAAGTGGAGGAGCCCAGCTGGAGCCAGGTATAGCATTCTTCTACAGATTTCTGGTCAAGAAATAAATGATGTTTAGTAGATGTTATTATTGATCACTAATTGCTGATTTAATAAAGGTGTTTTACATATCAATAGGCAGTAGTGGGCAAAAATAATTGGGACAAGAATGAAAAATGCTGGGCTCAGAATGATAGTATGTTATATTTGTTAACATTCAATTTGCAACAGTCATGAGATGAAAATTGTGTGTGATTGATGAAGAAAAAAACTAAAACTATGTCCCTTTTTCATTTACAGGAAGACCTCAGCCAGGAGGAGGCTGTGGAATGTGGCACACAGGAGGAGGCTGTGGAATGTGGCAGCCAGGAGGAAGCGGGGGTTAGTGACAACCAGGAGGAGGCGGGGCAAAGTGGCAGCCAGGAGAAGGCCGGGCCCAGTAGGAGCCTGACAGAATCGCAGGTCCCTCCCCTCCGCCTTCCAAACAAAAGACCCAGGAATGGGAGTAACGTGCAGGATTCAGCACTCAGGCTGATACAGGAGGCTTCTGTGTCCCTCAGAGCCTTCCCCACTCCTGAATAGGCCTTTGCCTCCATGGCCAGGGCCGATCCCAGACGGGGTGCACGGGGTGTAGTGCACCCAGGTGCCAGAGAGGTGGGGGCGCTGAAGCACCAGAGTGCTCCCCTCCCTCCTCCTCCTCCTCCTCTCTGTGTCCAGAGGTGGCTCCCTCCGCAGGTCACAGCCGCCGCTGTAGTTTTTGAGGCTCAAGCGGCAGCCCGTCCCCCCTCCCTCTTCCTGTCAGAGAAGGAGAGCAACACCGGAGATCAGAGCGACTGGTCTCTGTGTGGAGAGAGACCAGCCGCTGCCGCGCAGTAACATCACTGGGGGGGGGCGGTCCGTGCCTGACGTGTTCTCCTCCTCTGTCTTTCCCTCCCGCCCAAGCCTGTCTCCATCTGCTCTCCACCCGCTAATGTACGCTAATGGAGGGGGTCTCTACTAATAGAGGGGGGTCTGTCCTAAGGGGGTCTGTACTAATGGAGGGGGGGTTTCCTGGGGGGTGTGCACTAATGGAGGGGGGTTTGTCTTGGGGGTGTGTACTAATGGAGGGGGGGTTCCTGGGGGGGTCTGTACTAATGGAGAGGAGGGGGGCGGTTTTTTCCTGGGAGGTCTGTACTAATGGAGGGAGGTTGTCCTGGGGGGGTTTGTCCTGGAGGGGTCTGTACTAATGGAGGGGGGCTTTGTCCTGGGGGGTCTGTACTAATGGAGGGGGGTTTGTCTTGGGGGGTCTGTACTAATGGAGGGGGGTTGTTCTGGGGAGGTCTGTACTAATGGAGGGGGGGTTGTCCTGGGGGGGTCTGTACTAATGGAGGAGGGGGGCTTTGTACTGGGGGGTCTGTACTAATGGAAGGGCTTTGTCCTGGGGGGTTTGTACTAATGGAGGGGGGTCTGTCCTAAGGGGATCTGTACTAATGGAGGTGGGGTTTGTCCTGGGGGGTCTGTACTAATGGAGGGGGGTTTCCTTGGGGGTCTGTACTAATGGAAGGAGGTTGTCCTGGGGGGGTCTGTACTAATCGAGGGCTGGTAGTTTGTCCTGGGGGGTCTGTACTAATCTAGGGGGTTTGTCCTGGGGGGTCTATACTAATGGAGGGGGGCTTTTTCCTAGGGGGTCTGTACTAATGGAGGGGGGTCTGTACTTAGGAGGGGAGTTTGTCCTGGGGGGGTCTGTACTAATGGAGGGGGTTTGTCCTGGGGGTCTGTACTAAGGGAGGGGGGCTTTGTCCTGGGGGTCTGTACTAATGGAGGGGGGTCTGTCCTAAGGGGGTCTGTACTAATGGAGGGGGGTTTGTCCTGGGGGGTCTGTACTAATGGAGGGGGGTTGTCCTGGGGGGTCTGTACTAATGGAGGGGGGTTTGTCCCGGGGGGCCTGGACTAATGGAGGGGGGCTTTGTCCTGGGGGGATCTGTACTAATGGAGGGGGGTTGTCCTGGGGGGGTCTGTACTAATGGAGGGGGGTTTGTCCTGGGAGGGTCTGTACTAATGGAGGGTGGGTGGTTTGTCCTGGGGGTCTGTACTAATGGAGGGGGTTTGTCCTGGGGGGTCTGTACTAATGGAGGGGGGCTTTGTCCTGGGGGAGTTTGTACTAATGGAGGGGGGTTGTCCTGGGGGGGGTCTGTACTAATGGAGGGGGGTTTGTCCTTGGGGGTCTGTATTAATGGAGGGGGGGTTGTCCTGGGGGGTCTGTACTAATGGAGGGGGTTTGTCCTGGGGGGTCTGTAGTAATGGAGAGGAGTTTGTCCTGGGGGTCTGTAGTAATGGAGAGGAGTTTGTCCTGCGGGTCTGTACTAATGGAGGGGGTTTGTCCTGGAGGGGTCTGTACTAAAGGAGGGGGGGCTTTGTCCTGGGGGGTCTTTACTAATGGAGGGGGGTTGTCTTGGGGGTCTGTACTAATGAAGAGGGGGTTTGTCCTGGGGGGGTCTGTCCTAATGGAGGGGGGTTTGTCCTGGGGGGGTCTGTACTAATGGAGGGGGGTTTGTCCTGGTGGGGGTCTGTACTAATGGAGGGGGGGTGGTTTGTCCTGGGGGGTCTACACCCAGGAAAGTATACCCAGGCCTCCAGAGGGAGAGGGCAGTGCTGAGAGAACAGCATCAGAGAGAGAACCCCACTGCCCTGCGCCACCAGAGGAAAAGCCACACAGCCTAGTGCCATCCCTGGCAGAGAAAGGAATGGAGTCATTGCAGGAATACAGATCTGGGTGCTACCCAGCGGAGTCGCCACAGGCAATTCAGAGTGAGCTGACTCCTGATCAGAGGAACCATTGCTGTATCACTGGGTCAGGTGAGAGGGACGATCGGCCATTATCTACTAACGTCTGTAGTCTCTGACCGTTTCCTGTATTATGTCTGCAGTCTCTGACCGTTTCCTGTACTATGATTGCAGTCTCTGACTGTCTCTTGTATCATGTCTGCATTCTCTGACCATCTCCTGTATCACGTCTACAGTCTCTGACTGTCTCTTGTATCATGTTTACAGTCTCTGGCCTTCTCCTATATTATGTCTGCAGTCTCTGACCGTCTCTTGTTTCATGTCTGCAGTCTCTGACCTTCTCCTGTATTATGTCTGCAGTCTCTGACCATCTCCTGTATCATGTCTACAGTCTCTGACCATCTCCTGTATTATATCTGCAGTCTCTGACCTTCTCCTATATTATGTCTGCAGTCTCTGACCGTCTCTTGTATCATGTCTGCAGTCTCTGACCATCTCCTGTATTATGTCTGCACTCTTTGACCATCTCCTGTATCATGTCTGCAGTCTTTGACCGTATTATGTCTAGGGGCTCTTTCTAACAGGCAGCCCTCTGTGTGTGCATCAGAGAGACTCCCCTCCAGGTCTCATTAGTGTACTCTCTTTCTGTAGTTTCTTTATTGTTAAGAGATCATGGGAGGATCCCAAGGTAATGAAGACTTCTAAGGGGAGCATCTCTGTGTTTGAGTCGTTGCCATGGAAACATTTGTAAAGGGGAGGAGTTGGTAAGATGACTACGCCCCTTTTGTGGGGGCGCCAGAAATATTTCTGCACCCCGGTGTCTGTGACCCTAGGATCGGCCCTGTCCATGGCTGACACAAAACTGCAGGGCATGCAGGAGGGCCAACACCTCATGTGTGAGGACATTCTTTATAAAACCTTAACTAAGGGGGTGAGGGGCGAAATCACACCCAATACCCACCTATGTGAGTTGGACCATCCTCTTCCTCCTCCTCCTCCTGCCACAACTCCACCACCACAGACACAGCGTGGAAGGAAGCCTGGAAGGAAGACCAGAGGGTGATGACCTGGGTTCAGTCTGGTCTGACAAAAGATGCAGGCTCTTGTATGATCACAGCCTGGGGACACAGATGTCATCTGCTTCTTTCATGATTCTCTTGGACTTCTGGACCAGACTGCACTCCCTTATATATGGACTCCTCAGGCCACCAATTTTTGCAGGAAATAATTGATGTCTGCCCTGGGGGCCAAAGGCTTCACCAATTTCGGATGTTTCTCCAGCGTTGCCTCCCTCTTTGTTTGGTTTGGATCCCTTAATAAAGGTTTTTGGTTTCAAATATACTCACCTATGTGTGTTTTCCTTCAAAAAGGACAGTTTGTTTGTGAGGATTCAGGTACATTTCAAAAATATAATGTGAAATTAACAAGGGACACCAACACCAAGCAACCTTCTTGAGATTAAATAATACAAGATAATAATGGTGTTGTGGTAACTTGACTCACAAAACACACCCAAAAATATTATGGAGTAAAACCAATTAAAAAAAAAAAAAACATCAGCCTTGAAAAAAATACAAAACCAAAAAAAAAATACAAAAAACAAATTTGGTCAGATGTGACAAATCAAAATATATTGAGGCAATCACAATAAATAATAAAGAAAGAAGTTTGTGAGAACTCTGTGTGAATATGAGCAGCAAAACTACTTCATTCCTCTCACATTATAAAGAAGAAGAGAGTGCGCTATATTAAACCATTTTTTACATTGCAGCGTGACGAAAGTGCTCTATCCATTCCGAACGCTAATTTTACCAGACCGAGCTGTTCCGTCTCGGAATTTCTTCTGAGCATGCGTGGCACTTTGTGCGTCGGAATTGTCGACACACGGGCGAAATTGATGCAATCAGATTTTGTTGCCTGAAAATTTTATAGCCTGCTCTCAAACTTTGTGTGTCGGAAAATCCGATGGAAAAAGTCCGATGGAGCCCACACACGGTCGGAATTTCCGACAACAAGCTCCGATCGCACATTTTCCATCTGAAAATCCGACCGGGTGTACAGGGCATAACTGTCAAATTTGAACAGCATCGGCAAAACTACAACAAAGCCTTTACCTTAAATCCCGTCCATGGAGTAAATATGTTTTTAAGTATAGAACAGAAGATGTATGTACGTTCATACAGGACGCATAAGTAAGTCTTCCCAGCTGTATCACTTGGCAAGTGAACCAAGCAGGTGAGTCCTAGGCTGAGTGAGGCACAAGCCACACAATCCCCTCAAAATATATAAGGTGCATAAAGCACCCATCAATATAGGCAAAATTGGGACAAAATGATTAATGTATGTAATATCTAGGTCTACTGGACACATAAGGTGCACATAGCACCTACACATTTCTGCAGAAATATATAAGATTCACAAAGCATCCATCAATATAAACAACACAAAGACATATGTGATGCAGGTTACGTTGAAACCTGCAACACCAAACAGTCCTGTAAAATATATATGGGGGCCATAATTACCAAAAATTGTCCTGTAGACATCTATAAAATACACAGTACACACATAGCGTCGATCAATATAGACACTGAAATATGGGTAGCATGAAAGATATTAGAACCAGCAGGACTCACCTTAGAAAAGGCAAGATAAGCTGTTGAAATGATGTTGTGGCACAATCAATAGATGCCCATTACATCCACGGAGGGTCTCTAAGATAAGGGGTACAGATGAAAATCATGATACCAGGGCTTACATTGAGCATAATGGAATGCGCAAAGAAAACTCACCATCCGCAAGAGGGGGAAGAGACACGCAGAGCCACAGCAGCATGTTACTGCACTCTGCACAGCCCTCTCTTATCTGCGTGGGGTCCTGCCCGGCGCCACCCACCAGCCAATTGGCATGTGACATCACCGGCCCCGCAGAGCGCATGCTCGGAAATGGAGCATGCACAGTGTTCTAGAATGGGCATTCACACAAACACGGATATTATCCGTGCAGTTTGTTGCCACCAAGACAGCGAGAGCAGAGGCTGCGGTGATCCTGCAGCCCCATCCTCTCTGTGGAGCTGCACACCCCCCGGGACAGGCCAAAACAGGGACCACAGCCCAGGAAGTCGCACTGAGAATGGGCAGAGTCCACAGCAGCCATGTTGGAAACTGGCATATCCGTCCGGATATGCCAGTGGCGAAACTTAGTGGCTGACATGGTGATGTCTCTAGGTCAGTGTTTCTCAACGCCAGTCCTCAAGGCACGCCAACAAGTCATGTTTTCAGGCTTTCCATTATTTTGCACAGGTGATTTAATCAGTTTCACTGCCTTAGTATATACAACAGCCATTTCATCTGAGGGAAATCCTTAAAACATGACCTGTTGAGGACTGGAGTTGAGAAACATTGCTCTAGGTGGCATTCCTAGTGTAGCAAAAGGAATTAAGCCAGTAAAGCATATATGCTGGAAAAAGGCACCACACAAATCATACGATAACAAATAACATGTTATACATACATTGAAGATTATTAACCAAATCATAAATATAAATAAACAAATGATTATCACATGGAATATAGACCGCTGTATGGCTAGACCATACAGCAGTCAAGACCCTCGCAGGTCACTAGAACAAAGATGAAATACTTTCCCTTTCCTTTTTCCCAAGAGGAAAGTTGGAATAGGAAAAGGGGATAAGGAAATAAGGAAATAGAGAGTTCAATTTAAGTTAAAATAAATTAAAAGAGACCAGAGACAGACTATGAATACTCATGGACAGGCGTGCCCAGAGTAAATGCACCTATGTACATGTGCATCCATAAAACCCAGGAAGTTCAAAGAAAGGGTCTGTATAAATTAACTTTGTTTAGACCCGGAGGGATCATGGCATTGAGGCGTTCAATCCATAGGGTTTCACATTGAAGTATGCGTTTATCCAATTTCCTCCTCTAGGTTCCGGAGGAATAACCTCCAAAACAAAGAAGGAAATCATTTCCGTATGGTATTTATGGTGGAGACCAACATGTCTTGTAACATGTGTAATAATTTTCTGAGTAATAATAGGTGTGATCGCCAATCCTCTGGCCAAACTGGTGCTTAGTTTTCCCAATATAAAACACTCCACACCTGCAGTTCATAATATATATGACCCCCTGTGTGGAGCAATTTGAAAATGCTCTAGACATTGGCCATTGGGTAAAGAATTACCCTGACCCTCCCGCACCCAGGGGCACTGCAAGCAGTGGCCACAGTGGAAAGTACTGAGTGGCAGGGGACTGGTATTTTTGTGAGGAACATAATGACTAGAGACAAGTTGATCTCTGAGCGTGGTTGCCCATCTGAAGATCGACTCTGGTGTCTGTTTAACATACTTCAAGATAGTATAATCCTCTGAAAGGAAATGCCAGTTTTGTCTAATGAGTGATCGTAATTGAGACTCATTCGTAGAGTAACATGTGACAAAACCAATGGTTTGCTCAAGCTGCTTCGATGTAGTCCTAGAGTAGGTAGGCTCTGGATCTATCCTTAGCTCTGTTGAAGGAATGCCTCAACAGGGTTCTATTGTAACCCCTTGCTAAGAGTCTTTCTTGCAAAAGATTAGCTTGGCTCTTAAATTGTCATTACAATGTTATTACCTAATTATGTTATGTGACGTTTTTTGTCTTTATTTATGATTATTATGATTACCTTCTCTTTTTTGCAGTATGATACAATGTCTCTGTTTTAAAAAACATCATATACAGTGGGGACGGAAAGTATTCAGACCCCCTTACATTTTTAACTCTTTGTTATATTGCAGCCATTTGCTAAAATCATTTAAGTTCATTTTTTTTCCTCATTAATGTACACACAGCACCCCACATTGACAGAAAAACACAGAATTGTTGATATTTTTGCAGATTTATTAAAAAAGAAAAACTGAAATATCACATGGTCCTAAGTATTCAGACCTTTTGCTGTGACACTCATATATTTAACTCAGGTGCTGTCCATTTCTTCTGATCATCCTTGAGATGGTTCTACACCTTTATTTGAGTTCAGCTGTGTTTGATTATACTGATTGGACTTGATTAGGAATGTCGCACACCTGTCTATATTAGACCTTACAGCTCACAGTGCATGTCAGAGCAAATGAGAATCATGAGGTCAAAGGAACTGCCTGAAGAGCTCAGAGACAGAATTGTGGCAAGGCACAGATCTGGCCAAGGTTACAAAAAAATTTCTGCTGCACTTAAGGTTCCTAAGAGCACAGTGACCTCCATAATCCTTAAATGGAAGATGTTTGGGATGACCAGAACCCTTCCTAGAGCTGGCTGTCTGGCCAACCTGAGCTATCGGGGGAGAAGAGCCTTGGTGAGAGAGGTAAAGAAGAACCCAATGATCACTGTGGCTGAGCTCCAGAGATGCAGTCGGGAGATGGCAGAAAGTTGTAGAAAGTCAACCATCACTAAGCCCTCCACCTGTCGGGGCTTTATGGCAGAGTGGCCCGACGGAAGCCCCTCCTCAGTGCAAGAAACATGAAAGTCTGCATGGAGTTTGCTAAAAAACACCTGAAGGACTCCAAGATGGTGAGAAATAAGATTCTCTGGTCTGATGAGACCAAGATAGAACTTTTTGGCCCTAATTCTAAGCGGTATGTGTGGAAAAAAACAGGCACTGCTCATCACCTGTCCAATACAGTCCCAACAGTGAAGCATGGAGGTGGAAGCATCATGCTGTGGGGGTGTTTTTCAGCTGCAGGGACAGGACGACTGGTTGCAATCGAGGGAAAGATGAATGCGGCCAAGTACAGTGATATCCTGGATGAAAACCTTCTCCAGAGTGCTCAGGACCTCAGACTGGGCCGAAGGTTTACCTTCCACAAGACAATGACTCTAAGCACACAGCTAAAATAATGAAGGAGTTGCTTCACAACAACTCAGTGACTGTTCTTGAATAGCCCAGCCAGAGCCCTGCTTTAAACCCAATTGAGCATCTCTGGAGAGACCTAAAAATGGCTGTCCACCAACGTTTACTATCCAACCTGACAGAACTGGAGAGGATCTGCAAGGAGGAATGGCAGAGGATCCCCAAATCCAGGTGTGAAAAACTTGTTGCATCTTTTCCAAAAAGACTCATGGCTGTATTAGATCAAAAGGGTGCTTCTACTAAATACTGAGCAAAGGACCTGAATACTTAGGACCATGTGATATTTCAGTTTTTCTTTTTTAATGAATCTGCAAAAATGTCAACAATTTTTCTCTCAATATGGGGCTCTGTGTGTACATTAATGAGGAAAAAAATGAACTTAAATGATTTTAGCAAATGGCTGCAATATAACAAAGAGTGAAAAATTTAAGGGGGTCTGAATACTTTCCGTCCCCACTGTATATGCAAACAAAGCTCCTGAAGAAGCTGAGAATTACCCGTGAAACATGTTGAGCATGCCAAAATGATTATCGCAGGGTGAACTGATATTATCATCTATCCAAGATGCACCTTATATGAATGAATTTGCAGAGCTGTTTCAGAATTTGTATATTTTAACATGTTGATGTTAATTCAATAAAACTCTATTAGTTGTATCTACGTGTGTATCCCAAGTGTTATGGTACCATTAAATTCCACTATAGCCTTAAACCACAAATGCACTCTATATTGATAGGACATAGGTACCACCCTTTTTGCCAATATTATTAAACATTATAGGCACTGCATTTAAAGGTATTAATAAGAGTGACAAAGTAGGGTTGCTTAGCAGCTTGGAGTCAGGAATTAAATTTTAGGAAGGCAGATTTGTAATGGTGAAGTCCTGTGGGGATTTGGTTTTACGCCATAGTCGATCAAGAGCATGGCTTGGTGGTGGAGGATCACTGGAGCACTGCATTATTTGTTTGCATGCATTCAAGAAGTGAACATGAGAGCACTTTTATGAGATCCATGATATGAACACTGTATCAAAGGCATATAGCCTGAATTTGCAGGAGATATCTGCACTGCTGCAATTCTTATTGAATTTTGATAAGGGGTAGGAAGGACTTGGTGCTCAGTGGGGATAGAAGGAATTCAACTCCACCTCCTTTCCATCCACTGGATCTGGGTGAGTGAGTGAGTCCAGTGGAGGCCACCACAAAAGTCAGAATCTTGAAGCCAGGTTTCAGTAATAGCAAGGATGTTAAAGCAATGGGAGATAAAAAGGTCATGCACAGATGTGAGCTTGTGTCAAGGATTCTGAGTGGTGGTATCCTGTGAAACAGGTGTGACCAGAAATGTGTGGACTTGCACAGAGAACACCAGGCACAAGTATTATGAAAAATAATGTAATTTTTTTAAGAATAAAGTGAAACACACAAATATAAACACACCTTCAATATACCAGAATTGCATAAACCAAAACCAGTGAATCCAATAAGTGAGTGAACAAAAAATGAGCAACCACCTAAACTAAATATACAGTATACAGACAGCAGGATATGAGAAGCATAGTCAATGTCAGAGCCAGGGTAATACATAGAAGATCAGGCAGAAGATGCAGGGAGCAAGCCAATACAGAGAGAGGGTATACAGGAGTAGAAACAGGCAGGCAGGTAAGAAATCAGGATGCATGGTCAGGGTGCAGGTGCAGGGTCAGGGCCAGGATCAGGATGCAGGATACAGGATCAGAATGCAGAAACACAGCTCAGAGGCATATGGACAAACACCAAGGCAAAAGGAAGTAGCACAGGCAGCGCTTAAAGAGGAACTGCAGTCTGCTCACATAATTTGTATTAGAATATCTTTGCCATTCTGAAGCTTCCTTCCAACCACTTTGCATATTATTTTATGTATACTGTGCTTCTGTACTTCCCAAATATGCTGCAGAAATCTCCCCCCACAGAGTCTGGCTTCAATCATTTTAACTGTGGGCAGCTGAAGCTGCTGCCTGTTCACTTCCTGAATTTACACAGACACACAGAGGCACACCTCCAGCTCTGCAGCTCTCATTGGCCCTCTTATGACTAATCCCCCCTCCCTTCCTGGCAAACTCTCTGGAGAGTGAGAGAGAGAGCTGTGCATGATGTCATTACCCTAGGCTTTTTACCAGACAAGAACAGTAAGTGGGCTGTATAAGGTATTTACTGGCAGAAAAAAAAATGGCTTTACGATCCAAAGTTAAGGATTTAATATAGGGATGAGCCAAACAACCCCCCCCCCCCCCCCCGGTTTGGTTCGCACCAGAACATACAAACAGACAAATAATTTTTGCGAACATGCGAACACTGTTAAAGTGTATGGGACGCGAACATGAAAAATCAAAAATGTTCATTTTAAAGGCTTATATGCAGGTTATTGCCATAAAAAAATATTTGGGGACACGGGTACTGTCTCAGGGGACAGTCTGGATTTTAAGGTGAACTCCACGGCAAAATAAAAAAAATGGCGTAGGGCCCCCCAAAATCCATACCAGACCCTTATCCGAGCAAGCAGCCTGGCAGGCCAGGAAAGGGGGGGGGGACAAGCGAGTGCCCACCCTCCTGAACCATATCAGGCCATGTTGATGGGGACAAGGACCTCATCCCCACAACACTGGCCATTGGTTGTGGGGGTCTGTGGGTGGGGGACTTATTGGAATCTAGAAGCCCCCTTTAAGGGGGCCCCCAGATCCTGCCCTCCCATTCACCCAAAAAAAATGTATAAAAGTAAAAACCACAATACACAGTTTTTGACAAGTCCTTTATTAAAAAAAAAGTGTCCCGCGATATCCATCCATCTTTAATCACAACGCCGATAGACCAGAGAAATAGAAAAAAAACCCTTCTGCCTCGATGGGAGGCGTCCCACCGACTGCTGTATCATGGCTGTGACAGCTGTTATATAGGCAAGGGCGGGGTCACCTGATGACAACCGAGTGACCCCGCCCCTACATGAGGTTGTAAGTGAGTATCAATTACTCTGCTGAGATTTTTGGTCAGTCCTCCATTTCCTGAGACTATTGGTCGGCCAGTTGGGCAGGTCAGGATATCCCTGGGATATTTGGAACGTATGTAGTTGAATATATCCCTAGAGATCACCACACTCACAAAGGTTCTGTCCACAAATTCATAATACATTTTGTTAAACATTTCTATCATTGTTGCGGGAATAGGTCTATACCAATCTCTATTGCTGAGAATTTTTTCACACATTGTTATATAGCCCAAGTTATTCATTATTTTGCTAAAGCCTAGAGATGCCCTGATACCACGCAATTTTATTTTACTTCTTCCTTTCTGTGATCACATTTTATCCATTGTAGTGTGCCATTTAGCACTTTTTAGCTTTTCAATAAAAGCTTTTTTTACGGATTCATGTGGAGATTTTTTTGCTCTTCCCTCCTTCCACCAATGGGACCTCGCTGAGCCTCAGTCTCTTTTCCTATACTGACATTCCATCTGAGAGAGATATCTTGATTGGCTGTGGACCCACACACCACCGAACAGCGACTGTCGTTCCGGATGAGACTACCTGCCAGGACCTCTTCAAGCAGACATCCCCGGGATCGTTGGATCCCTCAAGCCCGTATGACACTCCACCGTACGGTGACTGTATCCATCCCCTCTGGTAAGGGTACTTATTTCTATTGTTTGCTGTGTTGATTTGAAACCTTGGAAGACTTGGGTGCAAAGTATCTCCCCATACACACAGAGCTTGCTCCAGTTCCCACCCCATGCGTAGGAGTGACACCGCGTACGCCCACGAACCCCCAGTTCCTGTGGACTTATATAAGATTCACTACACATTTATGGACTTTTTTCTTTATGTGTCTACTTGCTTAATCTCACCACACTTTTTGTTCATTTGACATAAGTTTTGTATTCTAGCACCCTGCCACATATACACATTTCCTGAGACTATTGGTCAGCCAGTTGGGCAGGTCGGGATATCCCTGGGATATTTGGTACGTATGTAGTTGAATAGGTCCCTAGAGACCACCACACTCACAAAGGTTCTGTCCACAAATTCATAATACGTTTTGTTAAACATTTCTATCATTGTTGCGGGAATAGGTCTATACCAATCTCTATTGCTGAGAATTTTTTCACACATTGTTATATAGCCCGAGTTATTCATTATTACAACATTCCCCCTTTTTCAGAAGATTTTATGGTGATAAGTGTATTATTCTGTAGGGATTGCATCACTTGTTTTTCTGCTTGTGATAAATTACCATTGTTTGTGCTTTGAAAGGATAATTTTTTTATATCTTTAAGCGTCTGTTTTAGAAATATGGCTACACTCTGATTTGTATTAAGGGGAGGGAATTTGGCCGATGGTAGCTTAAATGATGCTAGAGAATGCTTAGCATGTACAATTACCTATAAAATTCCTAATGGTATGCTTTTTGTATATTTTATTAAGGCATCTCCCCGTTATGTCTAGACGGATGTCAGCAATAGAGATGAGCCGAACAACCCCCTGTTCGGTTCGCACTAGAACATGCGAACAGGAAAAAAGTTTGTTCGAACACGCGAACACCGTTAAAGTCTATGGGACACGAACATGAATAATCAAAGTGCTAATTTTAAAGGCTTATATGCAAGCTATTGTCATAAAAAGTGTTTGGGGACCTGGGTCCTGCCCCAGGGGACATGGATCAATGCAAAAAAACTTTTAAAAACAGCCGTTTTTTCAGGAGCAGTGATTTTAATAATGCTTAAAGTCAAACAATAAAAGTGTAATATCCCTTTAACTTTCATAGCTGGGGGGTATCTATAGTATGCCTGTAAAGGGGCGCATGTTTCCCGTGTTTAGAACAGTCTGACAGCAAAATGAAATTTCAAAGGAAAAAAGTCATTTAAAACTACTCGGTCCGACAATACACATAGAAGTTCATTGATAAAAACGGCATGGGAATTCCCCACAGGGGAACCCCGAACCAAAATTAAAAAAAAAAAGACGTGGGGGTCCCCCTAAATTCCATACCAGGCCCTTCAGATCTGGTATGGATATTAAGGGGAACCCCGGCCAAAATTTAAAAAAAATATGACATGGGGTCCCCCTAAAATCCATACCAGGCCCTTCAGGTCTGGTATAGATTTTAAGGGGAACCCCGCGCCAAAAAAAAAAAAAAAACGGCGTGGGGTCCCCCCAAAAATCCATACCAGACCCTTATCCGAGCACGCAACCTGGCAGGCCGCAGGAAAAGAGGGGGACGAGAGAGCGTCCTGCCCCCCTCTGACGCACGGTGACTTGACGGTACTTCCCTGTGTCATCACGGGGAATGCCACAGGGAAGTCCCATCATGTCCCGTGCGTCAGAGGGGGGCGGGGTCACCGGGTGGCCCCACTCCCGTTATTTAAGAACCGTCAGAAGAGGATACACCATCACACAGCGGGAGCCTCCCTCCATGCCAGCATGGATGCGGAGCGGCCCCGAGAAGAAGATGAAGAAGAGAAGAAGAGAAGAAGAGAAGAAAAGAAGAAGATGCCATGGGTGCGGAGCGACCCGAGGAGAAAAAGATAGAAGACGCCGCGGAGAAGATGCTGGACGAGAACGCCAAGAAGAACCAGAAGAGCCAGAAGAACCAGAAGCAGAAGAAGAAGAAGAAGATGAAGGAAGATAGAAGAAAGAAGAAAGAAGAAGCATTTAAATAAGGGAATTGTCAAAAACTGTCTCTTGTCATTATTAACATTTTTGACAGTTTTTTAGTGAAATGGTAGGGGTACTTTTGTACCCCCTTACCATTTCACACAGGGGGGAAGGGGGCGGGATCTGGGGGTCCCCTTGTTAAAGGGGTCTGGTATGGAATTTAGGGGGACCCCCACGTCATTTTTTAAAAAATTTTGGCCGGGGTTCCCCTTAATATCCATACCAGACCTGAAGGGCCTGCTATGGAATTTAGGGGGACCCCCACGTCATTTTTTTTTTTTAATTTTGGTTCGGGGTTCCTCTGTGGGGAATTCCCATGCCGTTTTTATCAATGAACTTCTATGTGTATTGTCGGACCGGCAATGCAATAGACTTTTAAAGGGTGTTCCGCGGCATTCGAATTTGCAGCGAACACCCCAAATTGTTCACTGTACGGCGAACTTGCGAACAGCCAATGTTTGAGTCAAACATGAGTTTGACTCAAACTGGAAGCTCATCCCTAGTCAGCATCCCTAGTCGGAATGTTGATTAACCATGGCTCATAGTGGCAACTCGTTACTGGTATATAGCTGTTCCTTTCCACCGGTTTGAAGAAAGTTTTTGTGCTGATGATATTGGCTGTTAGTTCTATTTCAAGATCAAGGAACTGGATTTTAGTCTCACTAATTTGATGTTCAAGTTTAATATTTTTTTGGTTCATATTCAAACGTTGGAAAAAGGATCTTAAACTCAGTTCATCACCCTTCCAAATAATAATACAATCGTCTATGAATCTTTTATATAGAACCAGTTCCTTCGGAGTATTTAAAAAGATGGCATCCTCCTCCCATTTTGCCATGAATATGTTGGCTACACTTGGGGCATATTTAGCTCCCATCCCAATACCCGTTAGTTGTCGAAAATAATTGTCATTATACCAGAAGTAGTTATGTTGAATACCAAAGGCCAGGCTTCTAAGAAGAAATCTTTTCTGTTTAGAAATGAGATGGCTGAATGAATCCATAGCCCATTTAGATGCTTCTATTGCATCGCTATGTTCAATTATTGTGTACAGTGAAGCAACATCAGCAGTTGCTAACAGATATCTTCCATTAGGGTCCAGGGTCAGAGATTTTAATATTTGTAATAAACGTAGATCACGTATCACGTAGATAAGCTTTAGTGTTAGGTACTAGGGGTTGCAAGAATTTGTCCACATATTCCCCTAGTCTTGCATTGATCGATTGAATCCCATTAATGATGGGTCTTCCTGGTGGTGCCTCAGCATTCTTATGGATCTTCGGGATGGTGTAAATGATTGGAACTCTACATGTATCCGGTACTAAATATCTAGATTCTTTTTTGGATAGAATATTTTTGTTGATTCCTTTTTGAATCAAAGAGGACAGATCTTGTTTGCATTCTCTAGTAGGATTGCTACTGAGTTTCAGATATGTGTTATTATCGTTAAGTTGTCCCATCAGTTCCTGGTGGTAGTATTCCTTAGTTAGTACTACAATGGCGCCCCCTTTGTCGGCCGGTCTAATTATAATATCTTTATTTGCTTCCAATTGTTTTATACCTTGTTGTATATGCTGGGATTCCGAGATTCTACTGAACTTGAGTTGTTCCAGGTCTTTGATCACCATTTTTTTAAACACCTCAATATGTTCATTATTTGTAGAGGGTGGATTGAATAGTGACTTATTTCTTAAATCACTATGCTGTACTCCTCTGCCAAGTTCCACTCCTTTGTTCAATGTAGATGGTGGTCTGGATAATAAGTATTTCTTGATATTCAATTTCCTGGTGTATTTTTGTATGTCAATATACATCTGGAATTTGTCCAGATTCTTTTTTGGTGCATATTTAAGGCCTTTGTCCAGTGTGATTAATTCCGCTCGTGTGAGCTCTTTGCCGCTGAGGTTGTAGATGCCTTCCCCTAGTACTCTCTTTTTCTTTTGGGTTTGCCATCCTGCTCTGCATCCCCTTCTATGGTGTTTGGACTTCTTTCTCTGTTTGTATATTCCTGTAGGGGTGGGGGATCTTCGTTTCTGCGGAAATCTAAAAAAGATCTTGACTGTTCTTCCTCTATGTAATTTCTAAGAGGCTCGTATCTATTGGTGGTAGGCAATGGGCTCCTCCTATCAGGATATCTGTATTGGTCGTATTCTCTGGTCCCATTCCTATTACCATTGGACTGGTGGTCTCGAGATTCACCATTGCTCTGTTGATAGTCCCTATGATCTCTCCTATCCTGATCATACCGATAATCCCTTGGCTGATCCCTATGAGGTTGTTGGTAGGAGTTTCTGGGGTCATTTCTGGAATTATATTGATTTTCTCTTGGTTCAGTTCTAGTTGAATGTTGATAGTATCCTTGTTCCCCATACCTGGGGTACCTGCCATTTTCCACCTGATCATATTGCGATTCATTACCTGATTGGTGCGATCTTGATTGATTGTAGGGTGGATAGTGGGGTTTGTTTGGTCTTTTATTGGCATTATTTTTCCAGTAAGGTCTTCTTGGTGATTTATTTTTTGTTTTGTTCCTCCACCAAGGTTTTGGTGTTCTTGATCCATTGTCATGTGTGTTACTTTGTTCCCATTGTTTCTGTTGGTTATATCTTGGGGTTTCTGGTGTCCTGGATCTCCTTTCTGGAGTCCTATAATATGTATTTCTCCTGGGGCTAACTATCCTCACCTCTCTATCTGGTGATGAGGCTATAGACCCAGTTTTACCTTGTTTGGCATTGATTTGCCAATTGAAAACCTGTTCTAACTGATAATCATTGGTATCTCTGAGGTATTTTCTCTTTTTCCTTTGTTTCAATTCAACATCTTTCTGTTCTAACACTTTATTCAGTTGTTGAGTTAGTGATGAAAAAGGTGCTGTCTCTTTAAAAGGGTCCAGTGTGGTTTTGCATTCAGCAATTTGCTGGTTAATCATGTTTAATTTCCTTTGTTTCCTTTTTAAGGCAAAATGTACTAGATCCAGACCTTTATCGTTAAAAAATTTATACCACTCATTAGTTGAGTCTTGATCTGTCAAACCATCACAGATAGGTACATCCCATCTCAATCTTCTCGGGACAATTTTATCTTTAATGTATTGTTCATGAGCAGCTATGTCCCACCATAGGCTCACCTTTTTTTTTTCCATTAGGTGGCCGAATTTCCTAAAATTGGTGTCTAGATCACCCTTATCGGTGCTAGGTGCAGTGGAAAAAACATTTTCCAAATTAATTGTGCGTTTTTCAATAAAATCAAAAATATCCATCACTGCAGCTATATGTGAAAAAACTGAAAAATAAGTGGAAAAAATATATATAAAACACAAAGCGCTGTGATGCTAAATAGCTGATAATTACACATAAAACCAAGTGAGGCTGCTATCAAAAGAGAGTGTTTTCAGAGTCACTTAAAAAGAATAAATAATGATATTTGAAGCGCTTCACAATGTGCATGAAAATGAATATATAAGAATAAATATAAATAGTAAAATAAATCCAGCGGTGAGTAAAAATTCCTAAAAAATACAGCAATCAAAATAGTGTAAAATTATAAAAAATTAGTGACACCAAATGTGTAAAAAAATTCACATAAAAAATCCACATAAAAATAAATGTATAGGGATGTATTCAGAAGGTTCAATTATACAGGTGTAGAATCCTGATTGGTATAGAGCTTTTGATCACTAGCAAAGCTGTTTAAAAACACTTGCTTAATCAAGGTGCTCATTGACCTTCATAGTAACAATGTGCTTTTTGCTTCTATTCACAACTAATGTGAGAATCATAAACAGGCAGATAAGAGAAAAAACCAATCATTGTGCAATAGTTAGGATACCAAGGTACACAGGCAAACTTCAATCCACTCACGTGTGCCCTATAATGATAAGGCATATGCAGGTTTTACTATAGCAGTCAGCCGCCTTAGACAGGAGCAGATTCAGTGCAGTACACTGTGTGATACTGCTGATCTACACAGAGCGTCGATGGCTCCTCCCACGCGTTACATCACAGTCACGTGACTTTTTCAAGGATAATACAAGCTCTGACGGACTCAGCTTTATAGCACAACAGCAGAGTGGTTGCCATGGCTACAGCATGAGTTTAACATCATCCTGCTTCCTGCATAAACTTCAATCCTGTTAAAACCTACTTTTATTAGACATGTAATTCATATGAATATCGTTGGTTTATCAAAACCACGATTCCATGTGTAAAAAACGCAGTGTGTAAAAAGTAAAAAATATATATATTGATATCTCTAATCACGTTTACTTTTTCAACTCCCTCCAGTGGTCACAATTGGTATAACATCTCACAGAGGGACTATATGGCAAAGCGTTGTCTCTAATGGTTTTGATAATTGACCAGTGCCCCATGATATCACAAAAATGGGGTATCCACATGCTCTGCTCATAAATGTATGGAAAACGGAGTAAACAAGATGACATGATATATATATATATATATATAAAATATACATATATAAAATTAAAATAAGATATGATATAAGAAATAGGGAAATAATATTAAAATGTAAAATTAAAATCTAAAAATTCCATGATAGAATATTGCAAAAATGGATGATGACCATTATTTATATGCTAGAACTGAACTAAATATTGCCACTCAGAAAAAACTGGTATTGGACAAATAATGAGAATATTGGACCAAAAAATAAATAAAAATAAAAAATAAAATATAAAAAATAAAATTAAAATGTATACCATAAAAATATATATATAAATCTGACAAACCTCTAAAAATCAGAAATAAAACAATTCAGGTCGAATTCAATGTTCCTTGTCAAAAGAAGTTTATTGAGTATACAATGTTATAAAGATACATAAAGTAAGTTTACAAGGATCTATAAAGTAAGCTCATTGTTTTACAGTAGGGTTTATATAGGTAAATATCATGAAATTTCAAATATTAAACATTGGGTTCACGTAAACCTAAATTAAAGATATATATCATTTCCTTAGTTACTTTTGTAGGTATTTAAATGATTTATACCTACTATACATATTGTTTACAAGTAGAGTGTATATAGGTCAAATAAATTCTGATAATAAGCTTTAATCGTAAGGTGGAGAAAAGGAAAGAGAAAGAAGAAAAAGGGTTGAAAGGTAGAGGCATGGTCCACAAGGTTGTCCCGCTCGTCAGTTTATTATTCTTTTTAGTTCTCTTTGAAGCCTTAGAATGGGTGTCTCTGTAAGTCATTTAATCTGTTACCATGGCAACAGGACAGAGTCATTGAAGTTTGACAGGAACTGTTGTTTTATCCAAGGATGCCAAAGTTTTTCAAATTTTGGAATTTGATTTTGATCGATGGCTACCATCTTAGCATGGGACATTGTATTATTCATTCTGTGAATTGTTTCTGCTAGTACCAATGTAGAAGATTTCCATGCCTTGGCCACTGTTTGTTTTGCAGCCGTTATTAGTTGGATCATAAGTTTGAATTGAGAGAGTGTTAACCATTCCGGTTTTAGATTAAGTAAAGTTAAATATGGATCTGGTTGTATTATTTTTTTAAATATTTTAGATGCAATCACGAAGACTTCCTTCCAGAAGGTTTGGATTACTGGGCACGTCCACCATATGTGTAAATATGTGCCTATTTCTGGGCATCCTCGAAAACAAAGAGCTGAGGTATTAGGTGAATATTTTGCCACTCTAGCGGGTACAAGGTACCAGCGAGTTAGGACTTTATAATTTGTCTCCAGTGCTAAGATGTTGGGTGAAGATGATTTAGATGTGAGCCATATGTTAGACCAGTCCGTGTCTTCTAAAGTTCGTCCCAGGTCCTCCACCCACCTCTGAACGTAAGAGGGTCTATTAAGATTTGCTACTCCATATAATTGATTATAAAGTGATGAAATTGTACCTTTAGCAAATGGATCTTTTGTACAGATTGATTCAAAAATGGATAATTGGGATAATGGTGTATCCCCCTTTAGGAATGGTGTATAGAAATGTTTGATTTGGAGATATCTAAATATCTCAGAGTTTGGTAGATCATATTTTTCTCTAAGCGATGGGAATGAAAGGAATGATTTAGATGCTATGAAGTCATTTAGTGTCTGAATGCCTGATGTTGTCCAAGCTTTAAAAGAATTTGGGTAGATCCATGCCGGATATAAGGCCGGATTTCTGATAAAAGAAAGGAGAGGATTGTGTGGAGATTGTAACTGATATTTGGTTTTTAGTTTATCCCAGAGAGATAAGAAGTGTTTAGTTATAGGATTATGAATTTTAAAGCGGTCTTTAGGATCAAGCCATAATAAATTTGATATTAATAGAGGGTCATTTTCTGAAGCCTCTATAAATACCCATAATGGGATTTCCTGTTTTGCATGGTATTTGGACAGACTGGCCAAATGTGCTGCTCTGTAGTAGTTAGTAAAATTAGGGTATCCCAGGCCTCCTTTATTTTTGGGAAGATGTAGTGTGTGTATAGGTATACGTGGTTTAGAAGAGCCCCATATAAACGAAGTTGCTCTTTTTTGTACTATTCTCAAAAAATAGGAAGGAATTGGAATAGGGAGGACTCTGAATAGATAAAGCAATTTGGGTAGAATAGTCATTTTGATTGCATTAATCTTCCCCATCCAGGATAAAGGAAGTTGCGACCATTGTTTTATTAGATTTGTGATCTGTCTTAATACAGGAGGATAATTGGTTGAGAATAAGTCAGAATGAGATGCTGTTAAATAAATTCCAAGATATGGGATTGATTTTTCTGCCCATGTGAATGGGAGTGCAGCCCTAGCCGGGATCAATTCCATGTTTGTGAGTGAAATATTAAGCACTCGGCATTTCTTAGGATTAATCATAAGGCCGGATAGGGCTGCAAATCCATCAAGAGCTGGTATTAAGTTAGGACCAGAGACCTGTGGTGATGATAGAAAAAGTAATATATCGTCTGCAAATATACATAATTTGTGTGTAATACCTTCTACTTCAATGCCAGTTATAGTTTGGTTTGTTCTGATGTATTGGGCCATGGGTTCGAGTATAAGGGCAAATAATAAGGGAGATAATGGGCAACCCTGTCGGGTACCTCTTTCGATATTAAAGGCTTCAGATTTGTATCCAGCATATTTTATATAGGCTTTGGGTTTATTATATAATGCTTTGATCCATGTTAAAAAGTGGGGTCCAAAACCCCATTTTTGTAATGAATATTGCATATATTGCCAGGATACTGTGTCAAATGCCCTCTTAATATCGAGAGATAGAAAACATAAAGGGATTTTCCGTTTTTTAGCAATATGTGCCAATAACACTGCCCTGCGTATATTATCGCCTGCCTGTCTATTTGGCATGAAGCCTACTTGATCTCTATGTATTAATTTTCCTATAATGCTATTGAGGCGTTTTGCTATTATTTTTGCTAATAATTTAATATCGAGGTTTAACAGAGAGATAGGCCGATAATTCACACAGGAAGTATCATCAGAAAGGGGTTTTGGGATCATACAAACAATTGCCATTAGTGTTTCTTGCCGAAAAGAATGTCCATCTAGAAGTTTGTTAAAAGTTTCAGTGAGAATGGGAGAGAGTATTTCTGAGAATGTTTTATAGTATAAAGCCGAGTAGCCGTCTGGGCCTGGTCTTTTGTTAAGTTTTAGGTCTTTTATGGCGTTAGCAACTTCATCTATAGTTATAGGCTCATCCAAACTGCTTTTTTGATTCTGAGATAACTCAGGTAAGGTTATTTTTGAGAAGAAGGATTCAGCCTCTGTAGGATTAAATTCATTGTTTGTCTTGTATAAAGTTGCGAGATGTGAGTGAAATTTATGGACTATTTTAACTGGATTACAAGTGTAAACATTTTTTGATAATTTCAAACGTATTGGTTTGAAAGATTTGTTAGTTGAATTTAATGCCCGAGCCAAATATGTACCTGGTTTGTTTGTATTCATGTAGAAATTGTGTTTGGAGCGTTTGAGGGATTTATCAACTGACTCAGTGAGAAATAGATCGTATTCCAATCTAGATTTTTCCAGATGAGATTTTGTACTCTGAGATGGATTATCTTGAAATGATATGTAGGCTGCATTAAAATTGAGTTCTAGTTTTTTTGCTAGATTTTTGCGTTCCCGTTTAAATAGTGCCATTTGTCTTTGTATTGTACCAGGCAAGACAGGCTTATGAGCTTCCCACAGTGTTATTGGGGAGATGTCTGTTGTATTATTAATTGATATGTATTCCTTTAAAGCTTGTTCAATGGCCATCTGATGTAGTGGGTGTTTGAGCATTATGTCCGGTAAGTACCACGTTGGGTCAAGCGCTTTTGGTATGGCTGAGGCTATAGTAGTGTATACTGCATTATGGTCAGACCACGGAATCGGAATTATATCTGATGCAATAATTTCTGGTATCATTCCTATTGTTAGAAAAATATGATCTATTCTGGTGAAGGTTTGATGAGGGTGCGAGAAATAAGTGAATTTCTTTTTCATTGGGTTACTTTCTCTCCATGAATCTACCAGATTGTATTTGGAAAGAAGTTGAGAAAAAGGTAATCTAGAGGTTATTTTGGATGGTATAAAAGGTGATTTATCTAGAAATGGGAGGAGGACCTGGTTCGAATCCCCACACATTATCACTGTTCCTATTTTGTGTGTATTAATCACTTGTAATATATGTGAGAGGAATGGTGTAGGTTGTTTGTTAGGGGCGTAGTAGGAAATCACCGTGATTGCTGTATCCATTATATAACCCATGAGTATCAGGTATCTACCTTCTGGGTCTTTAATTTCTGATGATAAGGTGAATGGTGTGGATCGGTGAAATGCAATTAGAGTTCCCCTTTGCTTGGTACAGGCAGAAGCCGTGTAAATTTGTTGATAAAAAGGAGAAATATATTTTGGAGTAGAATCTTTGGTGAAGTGTGTTTCTTGGAGGCATACTATGTGAGCCTTCTTGTTATGGAAAGTACGGAAGGCTTTGGTCCTTTTTTGAGGGACATTTATTCCCTGAACATTCAGGGAAAGTATATTCAGTGGTGCCATGGCAATAGATCAAATAGTTTTGACTTACTTTTTGTTATGCAGAGCTGACTGTGCAGATCAACCTGTGTGGACTGAAGAGATGAATAGATAGAAAAGAAACCAGTGAATTCTGGAGTAAAGAGTAAACAAAAAACATATGAGATTAGATGATACATTGTATAAATTATTTTTTGCAAGTAATCACAATTTACACGTGAAAGAGAATAAATATCTCTCTCAGGGGAATAAGTGCCTTCGTCACACTCCCACATAATATGGTTGGGAGAATGAGGAGGGCTAATGGGGGTACACGGATCTTCCGCTTACAGGAGAGAAGTGCTATGTCAAAAGACATCAAAATGATGTTTCATTAATTGGAGTGCAGAATATAGTTTTTGTTGAAATTATTTATTCCAGGGTTGTTGTATATGGTTAGTCTTGCCCTAGGCTAAATAATTCAGCTAGAAAGGTACTGTTAATAACTTTGGTATTGATGAAGATAGTTTGAATTATTTGGGGATTTTAACCCTTTTAGAGTAAACAATTACATATTTTATTCATATGTAACTGTTTAGATATGTTAACTCATAAAATTGAGGTTGTATTGCTTCAGATTAGAATAAACAAAAACATAATTCTAGGAACTAGTTAGGTAATAATATATTTGTTTTAAGAAAAGAAAGAAAAAGCTTCCATTACTTCTGGATTATTGAACATATTTGTCCTAAAAAGTAATAAATCTATTGTTATTACCTGATAATATATAACTGAACAAGAATTTCCTTATTTCACTTATATATTCTAAGGCTATATGAATCAGAAGTAATAAGAAATATAACTGGAATGTAACATGATCCCACACAGTGTGTGACTATCAGAATGCAGTTACATTCAGTCATAAATATAGGTTTTTTATAGAGAACCATCTCTTAGTATAATCAATGAAGAGATATCAGGAATTAGGATGTCAGTCCATTGAATCTTCTTGGTCCATGGATGATGTGGCATAACGGCCTCTTTTGTGAGAATGATGATTCCCATTTTGTTCTGAAATTTTCTGGGTGCTGTCTGAAGGTGAAGATGATGTCATTCTTCTGAGTGTGGGAGTGTTGCTGCTTGTGCGTTCTGTCAGATTTAATTTTAAAAGGGTTTGTTGTAGTTCATCTGCTGATCTGCTTCTGTAAATTGTACCTTGGTAGTTAAATCTGACTGAAAAGGGGAAGCCCCATTGATACATAATGTTGTGGCGTTGCAGTTCCATTAGTTGGGGTTTCATGGATCGTCTTTTAGTAATAGTAAGTTGGGATAGGTCAGCAAAAATTTGATAATTGTGTCCTTGAAAATTAAGTTCCTTTTTTTCTCTTGCAGCAATTAGTATTTGTTCTTTCGTTCTGTAATAATGAAATTTTGTGATTATATCACGTGGGGGTCCATCTTTCTTTTTGGCTGTGAGGGCTCTGTGTACTCTGTCCAGTTCTAAACGTTCAATAGGGATATCTGGCTTTAGTTCTTGTAATAGAGCAGTAATAGTAGATTGCAGGTCTGTCACAGTTTCAGGTATTCCCCTTATGCGCAAGTTTGAACGTCTGGCTCTATTTTCGTAATCTTCAAGCTTAGTTTGAAGTATTAAATTCTCTTTTTTTAATTGTTCCAATTCTGTTATATTTTCTTGGGTTGTAATTTCAATTTCATCCATTTTTATTTCTAAGGCTGAGGTGCGGTTTCCCAGCTCTCTTATTTCTTTGGTTAGGCTGTTCGTTATTTGGTCTGAGGTTTGTTTTAAAGCCTTATGAAGCATCTTTTCAAATTGTAATAATATTACTGGGGATGCTGAGGAGGCTTGTGGAGAGGTTTGTGAGAGGATTTGTTCTGTATCTGACTCAAATGGAGAGTCTTGCTGTGACATTTTCTGTCTGTGAGAGCGCCCTGATGCTGTATCTTGTGAGGTGACTGGAGCTGCTTCAGCTGCAGTGAGTGCCTGTGAGCTCTTTGTGAAGTGATTTTTATTTCTGCCACGGTTTCCTCCCAGTACCATATTTCCTGCCCAAACTTTCACAGTTTGTTCCCTGGGGCAAAAAGGTTCAAATGGATACCTTTTGAGCCTGCAGGCTCCGCTTTGTCCTTCTCTTCTCTCCTCAGCGGTGTGGAGCTCTAACAATGCATGTCTGCTCCGCTAGGCTCCGCCTCCTGCCCCCCCTTCGAATTCAATGTTCAAACCATGGGGTTCTAATGTACCCATCTGGAATATCCATTTGGATTCATTCTTGCTGAGTTCCCTCACTTTATGGGAACCCCTCCAATGAGCCTTATACTTTTGAATAGCCCAGAATTGGAGACCCCTAGGGTCTCTGTTATGATACCTATCAAAATGTTTTGAAACACTGTGTTTTGGATAGCCTTTTCTAATGTTCTGGATATGCTCTCTTATTCTCTTCCACATTGGTCGCTTCGTTCTGCCAATGTATTGGAGGGAGCAGGAGCACTGTAAAGCATATACCACCCCCTCAGTCCAGTCCAAGATATAAAATCCTTTATTTCAAATTCTTGTCCAGTATTTGTTGAAGAAAATTTCTGACATTTGTATCCATTTTGATTAGTATTTATGCAGGCATAACACCTTTTACAGGGATAGAATCCTTTACCCTGAAAAAAGGTTAAATCAGTTATTCTCTTGGGTGGGTTGGGTACATTTTTAGCTATGATGTCCCTTAGAGTTGGAGCTCGTCTATAAATGAATCTCGGTTTTTCTGGGAGTATATTTGCCAAAGTAGTGTCAGTTTTTAAAATAGACCAATGTCTTTTTATAATCCTCTCCATCCTCCTGTGTTGTATACTGAAGTCCATTATCAGAGGTATGTCATCTGTTTTGTCATTTACCTTGATTTTATCTTGGATCAGCGCTTCTCACAGCGCTGCAGTGATGGATATTTTTGATTAATTTGGAAAATGTTTTTTCCACTGCACCTAGCACCGATAAGGGTGATCTAGACACCAATTTTAGGAAATTCGGCCACCTAATGGAAAAAAAAAAGGTGAGCCTATGGTGGGACATAGCTGCTCATGAACAATACATTAAAGATAAAATTGTCCCGAGAAGATTGAGATGGGATGTACCTATCTGTGATGGTTTGACAGATCAAGACGCAACTAATGAGTGGTATAAATTTTTTAACGATAAAGGTCTGGATCTAGTACATTTTGCCTTAAAAAGGAAACAAAGGAAATTAAACATGATTAACCAGCAAATTGCTGAATGCAAAACCACACTGGACCCTTTTAAAGAGACAGCACCTTTTTCATCACTAACTCAACAACTGAATAAAGTGTTAGAACAGAAAGATGTTGAATTGAAACAAAGGAAAAAGAGAAAATACCTCAGAGATACCAATGATTATCAGTTAGAACAGGTTTTCAATTGGCAAATCAATGCCAAACAAGGTAAAACTGGGTCTATAGCCTCATCACCAGATAGAGAGGTGAGGATAGTTAGCCCCAGGAGAAATACATATTATAGGACTCCAGAAAGGAGATCCAGGACACCAGAAACCCCAAGATATAACCAACAGAAACAATGGGAACAAAGTAACACACATGACAATAGATCAAGAACACCAAAACCTTGGTGGAGGAACAAAACAAAAAATAAATCACCGCAATATGATCAGGTGGAAAATGGCAGGTACCCCAGGTATGGGGAACAAGGATACTATCAACATTCAACTAGAACTGAACCAAGAGAAAATCAATATAATTCCAGAAATGACCCCAGAAACTCCTACCAACAACCTCATAGGGATCAGCCAAGGGATTATCGGTATGATCAGGATAGGAGAGATCATAGGGACTATCAACAGAGCAATGGTGAATCTCGAGACCACCAGTCCAATGGTAATAGGAATGGGACCAGAGAATACGACCAATACAGATATCCTGATAGGAGGAGCCCATTGCCTACCACCAATAGATACGAGCCTCTTAGAAATTACATAGAGGAAGAACAGTCAAGATCTTTTTTAGATTTCCGCAGAAACGAAGATCCCCCACCCCTACAGGAATATACAAACAGAGAAAGAAGTCCAAACACCATAGAAGGGGATGCAGAGCAGGATGGCAAACCCAAAAGAAAAAGAGAGTACTAGGGGAAGGCATCTACAACCTCAGCGGCAAAGAGCTCACACGAGCAGAATTAATCACACTGGACAAAGGCCTTAAATATGCACCAAAAAAGAATCTGGACAAATTCCAGATGTATATTGACATACAAAAATACACCAGGAAATTGAATATCAAGAAATACTTATTATCCAGACCACCATCTACATTGAACAAAGGAGTGGAACTTGGCAGAGGAGTACAGCATAGTGATTTAAGAAATAAGTCACTATTCAATCCACCCTCTACAAATAATGAACATATTGAGGTGTTTAAAAAAATGGTGATCAAAGACCTGGAACAACTCAAGTTCAGTAGAATCTCGGAATCCCAGCATATACAACAAGGTATAAAACAATTGGAAGCAAATAAAGATATTATAATTAGACCGGCCGACAAAGGGGGCGCCATTGTAGTACTAACTAAGGAATACTACCACCAGGAACTGATGGGACAACTTAACGATAATAACACATATCTGAAACTCAGTAGCAATCCTACTAGAGAATGCAAACAAGATCTGTCCTCTTTGATTCAAAAAGGAATCAACAAAAATATTCTATCCAAAAAAGAATCTAGATATTTAGTACCGGATACATGTAGAGTTCCAATCATTTACACCATCCCGAAGATCCATAAGAATGCTGAGGCACCACCAGGAAGACCCATCATTAATGGGATTCAATCGATCAATGTAAGACTAGGGGAATATGTGGACAAATTCTTGCAACCCCTAGTACCTAACACTAAAGCTTATCTACGTGATACGTGATCTACGTTTATTACAAATATTAAAATCTCTGACCCTGGACCCTAATGGAAGATATCTGTTAGCAACTGCTGATGTTGCTTCACTGTACACAATAATTGAACATAGCGATGCAATAGAAGCATCTAAATGGGCTATGGATTCATTCAGCCATCTCATTTCTAAACAGAAAAGATTTCTTCTTAGAAGCCTGGCCTTTGGTATTCAACATAACTACTTCTGGTATAATGACAATTATTTTCGACAACTAACGGGTATTGGGATGGGAGCTAAATATGCCCCAAGTGTAGCCAACATATTCATGGCAAAATGGGAGGAGGATGCCATCTTTTTAAATACTCCGAAGGAACTGGTTCTATATAAAAGATTCATAGACGATTGTATTATTATTTGGAAGGGTGATGAACTGAGTTTAAGATCCTTTTTCCAACGTTTGAATATGAACCAAAAAAATATTAAACTTGAACATCAAATTAGTGAGACTAAAATCCAGTTCCTTGATCTTGAAATAGAACTAACAGCCAATATCATCAGCACAAAAACTTTCTTCAAACCGGTGGAAAGGAACAGCTATATACCAGTAACGAGTTGCCACTATGAGCCATGGTTAATCAACATTCCGAAGGGCCAGTTTATTCGCTTACGGAGAAATTGTTCAGAAAATAATGATTATCTCAAACAAGCTCAGTGGATAGGTAAGAGGTTTGAAGAAAAAGGGTACAATAAATGTTTTATAGAAGAAAAAATAACAGAAGTCAATCAAACCTCAAGAGAAGCGCTGATCCAAGATAAAATCAAGGTAAATGACAAAACAGATGACATACCTCTGATAATGGACTTCGGTATACAACACAGGAGGATGGAGAGGATTATAAAAAGACATTGGTCTATTTTAAAAACTGACACTACTTTGGCAAATATACTCCCAGAAAAACCGAGATTCATTTATAGACGAGCTCCAACTCTAAGGGACATCATAGCTAAAAATGTACCCAACCCACCCAAGAGAATAACTGATTTAACCTTTTTTCAGGGTAAAGGATTCTATCCCTGTAAAAGGTGTTATGCCTGCATAAATACTAATCAAAATGGATACAAATGTCAGAAATTTTCTTCAACAAATACTGGACAAGAATTTGAAATAAAGGATTTTATATCTTGCAGGACTGAGGGGGTGGTATATGCTTTACAGTGCTCCTGCTCCCTCCAATACATTGGCAGAACGAAGCGACCAATGTGGAAGAGAATAAGAGAGCATATCCAGAACATTAGAAAAGGCTATCCAAAACACAGTGTTTCAAAACATTTTGATAGGTATCATAACAGAGACCCTAGGGGTCTCCAATTCTAGGCTATTCAAAAGTATAAGGCTCATTGGAGGGGTTCCCATAAAGTGAGGGAACTCAGCAAGAATGAATCCAAATGGATATTCCAGATGGGTACATTAGAACCCCATGGTTTGAACATTGAATTCGACCTGAATTGTTTTATTTCTGATTTTTAGAGGTTTGTCAGATTTATATATATATTTTTATGGTATACATTTTAATTTTATTTTTTATATTTTATTTTTTATTTTTTATTTTTAATATTGGTCCAATATTCTCATTATTTGTCCAATACCAGTTTTTTCTGAGTGGCAATATTTGGTTCAGTTCTAGCATATAAATAATGGTCATCATCCATTTTTGCAATATTCTATCATGGAATTTTTAGATTTTAATTTTACATTTTAATATTATTTCCCTATTTCTTATATCATATCTTATTTTAATTTTATATATGTATATTTTATATATATATATATCATGTCATCTTGTTTACTCCATTTTCCATACATTTATGAGCAGAGCATGTGGATACCCCATTTTTGTGATATCATGGGGCACTGGTCAATTATCAAAACCATTAGAGACAACGCTTTGCCATATAGTCCCTCTGTGAGATGTTATACCAATTGTGACCACTGGAGGGAGTTGAAAAAGTAAACGTGATTAGAGATATCAATATATATATTTTTTACTTTTTACACACTGCGTTTTTTACACATGGAATCGTGGTTTTGATAAACCAACGATATTCATATGAATTACATGTCTAATAAAAGTAGGTTTTAACAGGATTGAAGTTTATGCAGGAAGCAGGATGATGTTAAACTCATGCTGTAGCCATGGCAACCACTCTGCTGTTGTGCTATAAAGCTGAGTCCGTCAGAGCTTGTATTATCCTTGAAAAAGTCACGTGACTGTGATGTAACGCGTGGGAGGAGCCAAGGACGCTCTGTGCAGATCAGCAGTATCACACAGTGTACTGCACTGAATCTGCTCCTGTCTAAGGCGGCTGACTGCTATAGTAAAACCTGCATATGCCTTATCATTATAAGGCACACGTGAGTGGATTGAAGTTTGCCTGTGTACCTTGGTATCCTAACTATTGCACAATGATTGTTTTTTTCTCTTATCTGCCTGTTTATGATTCTCACATTGGTTGTGAATAGAAGCAAAAAGCACATTGTTACTATGAAGGTCAATGAGCACCTTGATTAAGCAAGTGTTTTTAAACAGCTTTGCTAGTGATCAAAAGCTCTATACCAATCAGGATTCTACACCTGTATAATTGAACCTTCTGAATGCATCCCTATACATTTATTTTTATGTGGATTTTTTATGTGAATTTTTTTACACATTTGGTGTCACTAATTTTTTATAATTTTACACTATTTTGATTGCTGTATTTTTTAGGAATTTTTACTCACCGCTGGATTTATTTTACTATATATATTTATTCTTATATATTCATTTTCATGCACATTGTGAAGCGCTTCAAATATCATTATTTATTCTTTTTAAGTGACTCTGAAAACACTCTCTTTTGATAGCAGCCTCACTTGGTTTTATGTGTAATCATCAGCTATTTAGCATCACAGCGCTTTGTGTTTTATATATATTGGTTCTGATATTCTTTTTTAAGAATATTCATCATGGACTGAGAACACAATTGGAGATTATCTTCCCATTCTTTTTTGAATTCTGCAGAAATGTGTTCTAGATTGGGGAATATTTGTATTCTCAGCCCAAAAGGGTTGATTTTTCCTTTTAGGCATCTATCAAAAGATTTATTGTGCCAAAATAGTGCAGATTTTTTTCCGAAAGTCTTTTTTGAAAGAGAGAAAGAATCTCTGTCTGTTCATTTTGTTCAAAGTCAGTTTCGTAAGTCGCCATCAGGTCAGTCCATTGCTGACCTTGGAAATTGCTCATGGTGTCTGTCAAAGGGTATAATCTGACCAAAAAAGATGTATATATACATATATTACAACATCAAAATTTGTTCCAGAAGCATGAAAATTGTATAATGTATGGCCAGTCTTTTTTTTAAAAATTGCTCCCAAGGGCCTATAGGCAGCTAGAAAAAAATTGGACTGAATAGAATATATCAAAAAAAGTTCTTTATTATGTACAAATATAGGAAAAAAAGCCATGGATGAAAAATTGCATGAGCTCTGGTATGCATGGTATCCAAGCATACCAGAGATGTCAATATTGCAAATAGCAAAAAAGAGTTTCTTATACTAAATGCTATTGCTCACAGAAGAGACCCAATGTGCTTCGATCATATATTGTTCTGATCTTCCTCAGGGGGCTAAAGACATCAAATATCACAAAACATATCAAGGTTATGGCATTCTAAATGAAGAAGTGTACCTATATGGACACATTGTCCAATTGATTTAGCCATTGTTTGATCAAAAAGTTTTTAAACCTTAAAATTGAAATATCGTGCATGACCATGAGTCGATTAAAAACATATAGGCGGGGTAGTTTCCAGGTGGTAATCTGTCAAAGAAGTATGGGACAGGCCCACACCAACCCACGGAAAGTCACACAGACTAAATGTGAGACAAAGGGAAAGGGAGCACAGACATACCTGCAACACAGACAACATGGTTGAATGGAGATGGTTGTGTGTTCAATTAAAAAATCAAAGTAAAAAATGTATCTCTGTGTATCCTATGTTTATGGCTTACCTATAAGTGTCCTTAGATGGTAAATAACATTCAAATCACAGCTGGCACTGGACTACACACACAGATCCCGGTTGTCCCTCTATCACAAGCGATCGCGGGTGCCCGCCAGGCACGCGTGTTGGCTCCGGGGACATGCTGTGGGTGCTGGTCCGGAAGAGGTTAATGTTGAAAAATGTAAAATAATTAATTCGGGTGGCAAAAATATAAATGCAATCTACTCACTTGGGGGAGAACCTCTGGGGGAATCAAGGATGGAAAAGGACCTAGGGGTCCTAGTAGATGATAGGCTCAGCAATGGCATGCAATGCCAAGATGCTGCTAACAAAGCAAACATAATATTGGCATGCATTAAAAAGGGGATTAACTCAAGAGACAAAGCGATAATTCTCCCACTCTACAAGACTCTGGTCCAGCCTCACCTGGAGTATGCTGTCCAGTTCTGGGCACCGGTTCTCAGGAAGGAGGTACTGGAAATGGAGCGAGTACAGAGAAGGGCAACAAAGCCAATAAAGGGACTGGAAGATATTAGTTATGAAGAAAGGTTGCGAACACTGAACTTATTCTTTCTGGAGAAGAGACGCTTGAGAGGGGATATGATTTCAATTTACAAATACCACATTGGTGACCCCACAATAGGGATAAAACTTTTCTGTGAAAGGGAGTTTAATAAGACACGTGGCCACTCATTAAAATTAGAAGAAATGAGGTTTAACCTTAAACTGCGTAGAGGGTTCTTTACTGTAATGCCCCGTACACATGGTCGGATTTTCCCACAGAAAATGTCCGATCGAAGCGTGTTGTCGGAAATTCCGACCGTGTGTGGGCTCCATCGGACTTTTTCCATCTGATTTTCCGACACACAAAGTTTGAGAGCAGGCTATAAAATTTTCCGACAACAAAATCCGATCGCGTCAATTCCGACCGTGTGTGGACAATTCCGACGCACAAAGTGCCACGCATGCTTAGAAGAAATGCTTAGAAGAACAGCTTGGTCTGGTAAAATTAGCGTTCGGAATGGATAGAGCACTTTCGTCACGCTGCAATGTAAAAAATGGTTTAATACAGCTCTCTTCTTCTTTATAATGTGAGAAGAATGAAGTAGTTTTGCTGCTCATATTCACACAGAGTTCTCACAAACTTCTTTCTTTATTATTTATCGTGATTGCCTCAATATATTTTAATTTGTCACATCTGACCAAATTTGTTTTTTGTATTTTTTTTTGGTTTTGTATTTTTTTCAAGGCTGATGCTTTTTTTTTTAATTGGTTTTACTATTTTTAGGTGTGTTTTGTGTGTCAAGTTACCACAACACCATTATTATCTTGTATTATTTAATCTCAAGAAGGTTGCTTGGTGTTGGTGTCCCTTGTTAATTTCACATTATATTTTTGAAATGTACCTGAATCCTCACAAACAAACAGGCCTTTTTGAAGGAAAACACACATAGGCGAGTATAATTGAACTAAAAATTCCTTTATTAAGGGCTCAGAACCAAACAAAAAGGGACGCAACGCTGGATAAACATCATAAATTGGCGAAGCCTTGGACCCCCAGGGCACACATCAATTATTTTACAGCAAAATTGGTGGCCTGAGGAGTCCATATCTAAGGGAGTGCAGTCTGGTCCAGAAGTCCCAGAGATCCTGAAAGCAGCAGATGACATCTGTGTCCCCAGGCTGTGGTACTACAAGAGGCTGCATCTTTTGCCAGACCAGACCTAACCCAGGTCATCACTCTCTGGTCTTCCTTCCACGCTTCCTTCCCGGCTGTGGCTCTGGTGTTGGAGATGTGGCAGGAGGAGGAGTAGGACCTGGAGGAGGAGGAGTAGGACCTGGAGGTGTAGGACCTGGAGGAGGAGGACATGGAGGAGGAGGAGGACTATGTGTGAGGTCACAAATGTGGGTAACACATGTTATTTGGCCCCTCAACCCCTTATTGAGAGCTTCCAAAATTAAGAACTCACACAGGAGTCGTTGGCCCTCCTCCATCTGCATCATTTTGCAGGCAGTTACGCCAGCAAAGTCCTCCTCCACAGTGTGGGGGGTTCTTAGGGCCTCTGTAGCCTTCCAAAAGAGGCCTACGGCAGCCTCCTCCAGGTTACTCCTCTTCCTGCCACTTTGTCTTTGAAGGTGGAGGGGAGGGACCTGGGTATCGGGCAGCCTGCTTGGCCCGACCACCTCCTGGCTGAGACTTCCCTGTGTATGAAAAAGGGACATGGTTTTAGTTTTTGCTTCATCAATCACAATCATAAATTAGCAATTCAAACTAACATATATTTAACATCATTGATTGGACAACCAGAAATATTTAGAAGAATGCTATACCTGGCTCAAGCTGGGCTCCCCCACATGTTGCTGCCTGGAAGGCCCAGGTTGGGCATCAGAAGCCTCAGCTGGGGGGAAGGAAGCATGGAAGGAAGAATGGAGAGTGCTGGCCTGGGTTCAGTCTGACCTGCCAGAAAATGCAGTCTGTCATAGTACCACAGCCTGGGGACATAAATGTCACCTGCAGCCCCTGATCTCTGGGAATCCTGGACCTTCTTGTGCTCCCTTAGATAAGTGCTCCTCAGGCCACCAATTAGGATCTTCAAATAGGTGATGTCTGCCGTGGGTATCACCATCTTCACAAATTCCAACAAATTATCCAGCGCTGCCTTCCTCTTTGTTTGGTTCTTATAATCAGGGTGGTTTATCTGCCATAGACAGGGCAGCTCCCTGAACATATCAATGAAGATTGGCATAAAGTCCTTATCTTTCAAGATATCCATTTTCACTGCAAGACAAAACACAAGACAAGCCCTAATGTCAGCCTAAAGTCTTCTAAACTTGTGCAAATACAGGCCTCAATCTAGAAGCAGTATAGGCCCAATGTTAAATTTTACCTTCGCAATCACGATCGGTGCCTCCGTTACTCCTTCCTCCACTCACAGATCGTACGTACTATGCACGCGTGTTACGCTTTATGGACACTGCGCATGCGTGAAACTCCGTCCGCCCATGATGTTCTTTCTAGTCTATTCCCTGCCCCTTCTCGTTCGGCGCAGTGGGGGAAGAGCACATGGCGGAGTCAGAGCAGGTGTCTGATAATTACACCAAGGAGGAAGAGGAAAGCCCGGAGGCAAAAAAATCCCGATCCAGAAGGAGACGATTTAAGGCCTCAAATATGTCCTTTGGGGAGATGTTGGAGATGGTCGACATCCTGAAGAGGGCCGACTATGATGGGAAGTATGGACCATACCCCAGCCCCAATGTCAGAAAGGCCAAGATAATGGCGAAAGTGGTCAAGAGTCTGCACCGGAATTTCGGGGTACGACGATCGAAAGATCAGCTCAGGAAGTGGTGATCGGACCTCAAATTAAGAGAGCACAAGCAGTACAGAAAGATCCGGAGAGTGCTGCAAAAAAGTAAGTAGTTGTACTGTGTTCCTATTCTTTATGTTTATTACGTTCGTGCTGCTCCATGTGCTTTTCTTAACTGTTATCCAGTTTAAAATGGCAACTTTCATGTTCATGGGCACATTATTCGTTCGTATCAAACATTGTTCGTTCGGCCTAGAAAACACCATTGTTTCAGCCATATGCATTTGCCCACATTTTTTATGGCCTACTTGTCTGCAAATAATTTGGTTGTGTAGATGGGTTTGTAACTAGAATGAAACGCAAACTAGATTTTGTGTAAGGAGAGGACACTCAGCAGCAGTTTTCACATCTGGAGGCTGGAGCTCTAGTGTGGGACACAAGACCAACCTTTTTATTAGGTTCTCCAGTGTATACTATAGGGGTGTCTCCATCTGTGAAGCTTGTACAAAACAGGTAAAGTATTGAAGCTTGACAAAGGACACTAAAAATTCTACATCTTGGAACTCTGCCAAAATAGACAATTGTACCCACTTCCAAGCAATTTTTAATATTTCTATTTCTGCCATGAAATATCTGTGTGCTAAGTATACCTATTTTTTTTTACATAGGGGAGAAAAGACTCGGAGGACACCCCTCATCCGAGGAGACCACAGACCCTCCATCTCTGGAAGAAGGGGAAATCCACGCAAGCCAAGCAGAGCAGGAGGAGGAAGACGTGGTGGAAATTGTCACCACAACAGGTGAGTGTCTGCGACCACAGGCTCAGGTATGAGATGGATGCCAGCATATTTATAATACATGGTGTGTTTTTGTTTCTATCTTTTTAGGTGATCGTGATGTTGTGGATCCAGGGCATTTCACCTTGGAAAGTGCACAGATACTGATTGGGGAGACCATGGGGTGTAATAGGGACATGGAAAACATCCTGAAAAACATCAATGATGTTCAACAAAAAATGAAGAACATCATTGATGTTTTAGGGAGAGTTTTTGTGACCTAAAATTTTTTAGCATTTTTTGACATACAGGAACTCGTAAGTAGCCGGTACCACTGCCAACATCACAGTACTATTGAACCCCTTATAGTTTCTCATCAATTGCTCCTCCGCAGTTAGGAAAGTCCCACCACTGGGCAAAGTGGGAGGCCACAGTCTGCCATTCCTGTGGCGTGGAAGGAAACTGTGGAGTCAAACAAGAAAAAAAAATCGTCATTTTGCACATAAACAGGGAAAGCAGATTAGACACAAACATTTTTGGCCAACATCAAGATAACATTTATTTTAGGGAGTTTTTAAAGACCAAAGTATAAGGTACACCTATCAGATTCCCCCACCCCCAACCTTCTCCACTTCATTGAGAGATGAATGCCTAAATAATGGGTATTACTTTGGCCAGCCCCTCCTTAGTTACACTATTGGCAGCCCACTGGACAGGTAAGAAGTGTCATAATACAAAGATATAAATACACATTGTACACATTTGAGCACATTTGGACATTCTGCTATTACCTATCAAGATAATAATAGTATACAAAAACTTTTAACAGTACCATTTGAAAGTATACAGGCAGGCCCTTGCACTACATGCTTTGGGGAATTCATCCATAAATCTGACCACAAAAGAGATGGGTAAAGTGTGTATGGGTTTGGCAAAGTCAGCAGATAGATGATTGAGGATAGACAAAGAATTGGTATCAGCTGACTTAGCAGTTGGGGGGAGGGAGGGTTCCAAATGATTTGGGGACCCCAAAAAAAAAAAGCCTCTGGCACTCTGCCTGAATTTAAAGCACAAATCACATTTAAAAACATTTTAGGGGGTGTTTGGGGTAAATCATTACTATGGAGCTGATAAAATACATTGTTAAGTGACTACATGAGGTCAATATAGGGCCAGGAGACCATGCTGGGGAGGTAAGTGAAGGCAAATATGTATAAAGGACAAAAAAAAAAATGAAAGAAAAATCCAGCATATTACAATCATTACAATCATGGTAATTAGGGAATGAGGAAAGAAATACAATATATTATCAAACAATAAATACAATAAAATGTGATATTAAAGGATAAAAATCTTACCTTAATATACTCCTTCTGCAGGACCTGGATGATGGCAGAACAGGTCTCTGGGATAATGATCACCCAGAGCCTGGGGGGAGATGCCTGTCGAGAAATTCAAGTCCTGCAGACTTTTCCCCGTCGCCAAGTACCACAGGGTGGTGACGAGCCTCT
This sequence comes from Aquarana catesbeiana, assembly GCF_042186555.1. Lineage (NCBI taxonomy): Eukaryota > Metazoa > Chordata > Amphibia > Anura > Ranidae > Aquarana > Aquarana catesbeiana. The sequence continues at coordinate 361,137,560 of NC_133328.1, read as the reverse complement.
GCTCCGGAGTGATGGCTTGCCTCATGCAGGCATCCTGCCTGCTGATATAAGGGGTCAGCAAAGCCAACAAACGGTGAAATACGGGGTCCGTCATCCAGAGAAAGTTCCTGAAATCATCAGGATTATTCTCACGAATCTCACGGAGCAAAGGCATATGACAGAACTGGTCACGCTGAAGCAACCAATTCTTGGTCCATGAACTCCTCCCCACCCTGTTCATGGACTGGACTTGTGTCAAGGTCAGGATCCCAACACCAAGCCCCCGCACAGCACGAACTCTACGAGGTGTACGTATATGCAACATGGCTAGAAAACGGTCGGCTGCTCAGAACGAAGTAACAGAACGCACTGAAGAACAGCAAGGCCTGTGAAGAGCAACCTGAAAAACAGTAACGAATGATCAAGAACACAATGACAGTGTCATGCGTCACTTGCTGCACGCACTGAAGAGCAGATACAAACCCACAAGCACAAACTGTACAGCAGAAAACGATCTGAAAACCACAAGTCTGAAAAAGCGTGAATTGTCTCTCACCAAACTTTTACTAACATGAGATTAGCAAAAGGAGCCCAAAGGGTGCCGCGCTTGGTTCTGAACTGGCCTTTTCTAGTCTCGTCGTACATGGTGTACGTCACCGCGTTCTTGGCGATCGGAAATAATGACAACTTTGTGTGACCGTGTGTACGCAAAACAAGTTTGAGCCAACATCCTTCGGAAAAAATCCATGGATTTTGTTGTCGGAATGTCCGATCAATGTCCGATCGTGTGTACGGGGCATAAGAGTGGCGAGGATGTGGAATTCCCTTCCACAGGCGGTGGTTTCAGCAGGGAGCATCGATATTTTCAAAAAACTATTAGATAAGCACCTGAATGACCACAACATACAGGGATATACAATGTAATACTGACATATAATCACACACATAGGTTGGACTTGATATATTTGTGTCTTTTTTTAACCTCACCTACTATGTAACTATGTAACTATGTAACATTTGCATATATATGTAAAAGCCACAGTGCCTAAGCCAAGGCTCCTCTGTATACTGTGGACCTAACGCTCTGTTTTTTTTATTTTTTTTTTTTTTACAAAAGGATGGCACTTACCAGCTTTGCTTGGTGTAGCCACTGATGCTACTACATATATTTGCAATTGTGTGCAACTAAAACCCTGTTTTTAATGTGCATTGTTGGACTGGGTCAATTTTGGTTCTTTTTCCAGGCTCGCTGGTACAGTAAGTGTGCTGGGAAAGTTTTGTTTTGTTTGTGATGTGCATTGCCCTTCCATGTACATCTTACTGCAAAGGCTAGTTATAAATTGGGGTGGTTGTCATCTTTTTTGCATAGTTTGCTGAATTTGGTAAGTGGAAGCATTGTATGTCTTCAACTGCCATTGTGTTCTTACTGGGCATTCAATGTGCCCTTGTACCTTTTAAGGAGGAGTGGGCTTTCTCCTGGCAAACTTAACCAGTTCCCGACCAGCTCACGCAGATATACTGCGGCAAAATGGCTCTCCTGGGCGAAATCCCGTATATATACGACTTTGCCCAGGAGAACCACCAGAGGGCGCACAAGCGCCGCCGGAGGCACACATGCGCACCCGCTGCACAGTGGGGAACCCGATGCTCGTGGGCGGCGGGCGTGATCGCTGCTGGCCACACGGGATCACGTGCGCACAAATCCCTGTGCTGTCAGAGGAGAGAAGACAGATCGTGTGTTCCTACAAAGTAGGGACAGCGATCTGTCATCTCTCCTAGTTAGTCCCATCCCCACACAGTTAGAACACAGTGAGGGAACACCCTCAGTTAACCCCTTGGTCGCCCCCTATTATTAACCCCTTCCCTGCCAGTGGCATTTATACACTAATCAATGCATATTTATAGCACTGATCACTCTATAAATGTCAATGGTCCCAAAAATGTGTCAAAAGTCTCTGATCTGTCCATTGCAATGTTGCAATACCACTAAAAATCGCATATCACTGCCATTACTAGTAAAAAAATAAAAATAAATAAAAACGTCATAAAAATGCTATAAATCTTTCCCATAGTTTGTAGCTGCTATAACTTTTGCGCAAACCAATCAATATACGCTTATAGCGATTTTTTTTACCAAAAATATGTTGAAGAATACATATTGGCCTAAACTGATGAAGAAATTTGTTTGGGTACAGCATTGCATGACCGCGCAATTGTCAGTTAAAGCGACACAGTGCCAAATTGTAAAAAGTGCTCTGGTCAGGAAAGATGTTAAATCTTCCGGGGCTGAAGTGGTAATTTAACCACTGCTATATAGTGGGGGAAAAATATTTGATCCCCTACAGAATATCAACTTGAGTTAAATTGAGTTGCAGTTCAGTGAGTAAAATAAGTATTTGACCCCCAAGCAAAACATTACTTGATGATGGGGAAACCCTTGTTGGCGGTAAGATGTTTTTTGTAGTTGGGGACCAGGTTTGCACAGACCTCAGGAGGGATTTTGGTCCACTCTTCTTTACAGATCTTGCCTAAATCCTTAAGGTTTCTTGGCTGCGCTTGGTAACTTGAAGTTTCAGCTGCCTCCATAAATTTTCTATAAAATTAAGGTCTGGAGACTGGCTAGACCACTCCATTACCTTAACTGCTTCAGCCCCTGAAGATTTTACCCCCTACCTGACCAGAGAACGTTTTGCGATTCGGCACTGCATCGCTTTAACTGACAATTGCGCGGTCCTGCGACATTTCACCCAAACAAAATTGACTTCCTTTTTTTCCCACAAATAGAGCTTTCTTTTGGTGGTATTTGATCACCTCTGCGATTTTTATTTTTTGCTCTATAAACAAAAAAATAGTGACGATTTTGAAAAAAAGCAATATTTTTTACTTTTTTGCTATAAGTATCCCCCAAAAATATATAAAAAAAATGTTTTCCTCAGTTTTGGCCGAAATTTATTCTTCTACATATTTTTGGTAAAAAATTGCAATAAGCGTATATTGATTGGTTTGCGTAAAAGTTATAGCATCTACAAAATAGGGGATAGTTTTATGCCATTTTTATTATTAATTTTTTTTATTAGTAATGGCGGCGATCTGTGATTTTTATCATGACTGCGACATTATGGTGGACACATCAGACACTTTTGACACTATTTTGGGACCATTGTTATTTATACAGTGATCAGTGCTATGAAAAAGGGACTGATTACTGTGTAAATGACACTGGCAGGGAAGGGGTTAACCACTAGGGGGTGATGAAGGGGTTAGGTGTGTCATAGGGAGTGATTCTAACTGTGGGGGGATGGGCTACAACTCACATGACAGCGATCCCTGCTCCCGATGACAGAGAGCAGTGATCTCTGTCATGACACAAGGCAGAACGGGGAAATGCCTTGTTTACATAGGCACTTCCCCATTCTGCAGCTCCGTGACACGATTGCCGGGAGGCCGGCGGACTTTGAGTCCGCCGGTCCTGCGGGCATGGCCACCCTGTACATGGGGGAGGGCACGCGCCTGCTAGCCTCGTCAATTAAAGGGGACGTACAGGTATGCCCATTTGCCCACCTCTGCCATTGTGCCGACGTATATCGGCATGCAGTGGTCTGCAAGTGGTTAATGTGCTTCTTCTTGAGCCACTCCTTTGTTGCCTTGGCGTTATGTTTTGGGTCATTGTCATGCTGAAAGACCCATCTATGACTCATCTTCAGTGTTCGGACTGAGGAAAGAAGGTTCTCATCCAAGATTTTACAATACATGGCCCCATCTATTAATAGTTGATAATGCATATCTAAATAATTTAATAAACAAACAAACTTGGGACTTTATACAAACTTCCCATCTTAAAGTATCCACTTTCTATAGTAGGCCTAAGATTCATGAAAACAAGACTAATCCCCCAGAAAGACCTATAGTGTCTGGCTGTGGTGGAATAACAGAAAATCTAAGCAAGTTCATTAATGAACAAATCAGACCCTATGTGATTAATTTACCCTCTTATATCAGAGATACCATGCATCTCCTCCAAAATTTGGAGAGGATTATTGTGCCTTCCAATGCCCTTCTGTTGACAGTTGAAGTTGAAGCTTTATATAGCTCCATCCCCCACCAGTTGGGCATCGGAGCAATTGCACATGTTATATCTCAATCGCATAGGGACAATCAGCCCTTCAATGAGTTTATACTTTCCACTCTGAAATATATACTCACACATAAGTTTTTTACCTTTGATGGCACCCACTACCCCTCCAGGTGCAGGGTGTGGCTATGGGGACTTGCTGTGCCCCCTCTTACGCCAACCTGTACCTGGGGTTAGAGAAAATTGATTTTCTGGCTTAGAGAAAATTGATTTTCTGGATGTTACCATATCAAAACAGAAAGATGGCACACTAGCCAATTCACTATATCGGAAAGATACGGCAGGTAACACAATACTCCATTCCAGCAGTGCTCATCCACAGCCCCTAATTAAGTTTATCCCGTTTAGCCAATATCTGAGGATACAACGTAACTGTTTAGATGAGAATACATTTCAATTAGAGGCTAAAAAACTTAAGGAGAGACTATTACTTCAAGGCTATTCTCATAAGAGCCTAAAAAAGGCATTCAATAAAGCCAGAGAAAGATCAAGGCAGGATTTCCTTTTTAAGAAAGAGATTCCCAATACAGCACAGGATAACCAATCTCATAAACTGAGGATTATTACATGGTACAACAAACAGCATAACAAAATTAAAGCAATTATGTCCAAATATTGGCATCTATTATTCACTGATCCCTCTTTAAGCCCATTTATTTCACAAGATCCATCTATAGCCTACTGTAGAACTAGGTCTCTTAAGGACGCTCTTGTACAGAGTGAATATACAGATAATTTCCGTAAAGATCCCTGCAAGCGTCCCGGCACTTTTAATTGCGGCGGCTGCAGATATTTTCAATACATGCACACAAGTAGCAATATCAGAATCCCCAATGGTAAAACATTTAAACCTTACCATTATGCCAACTGCAAAACAATTGGAGTTGTCTATATGCTATCCTGTCAATGCAGATCCTTTTTTATAGGAAAGACCAAACGGAAATTTCATAAAAGGGCATATGGGCATATTCTAGGCATACAGAACTCCAATCCTGACCTTCCATTAGGTAGGCATGTCAGAGAAAACCATGGGGGTACATTTCCACAGATAAAGTTCCTCATTCTTGATCGAGTGCATGCAAACAACAAAAGCGGAGATTGGAACCGAGTGTTGCTCCAGCATGAGACACGCTGGATAGTACACTTGGATGCCACTTCACCCCCCAGGCTTAAATGATAAGGCTACTGTCCTTTTTTGGAGGGTTTCTAATCAGGGGGATGGGAAGACTAGGTGTTCCTCTGGATTTGATGGTGGTCTGGTCCTCCCTTTTGGGATCTTAATATATTTCTTGCCTTTTCTCTCTCTTTTTTCTTTTCTTTTTCTCCACTTCTCTTTCCCCTTTTTTAAATTGTTTTCAATTAGTTATTGACTAGACGTATCCTCTGATCCATTATGGTTATTCTGTTATACATATGTAATTTTAATGGGCTTTTCTGTGTACTTTTTTTAAATTATTCTAGGTAATGTTATGCCCCATTTTCTAGGTGTCTCGGCCCCCCTTCTTTTTCCCATTCATCTTCATCTATGGGTGGCTCTTGCCCATGCAGTCCCCTCCTGGCTGGTGATGTCTCACCCGGCGCACTAGGGGGGTTCTCCGCGCTGTTTCAGCTTGGGCTCCCCTTCATGTTTACATGGCATTGGCAAAGTCGGACAATTGCATTGGTTCCACCCTGTCGTTGGAGCGCAGGAAGCCATTATGTTTTGTTGTGGGGTGGTGCCATGCGCTTTTAAGACAGTTGGTCCTATCGGATTGCAACACGAATGTGCAGTGACCTTCTGGCCCTTGCATGTGCGGCGACCTATTGGTCCACGCATGCGTAATACACACGTGGCTGCCGCACATGCGGGCTTCCCGGCGTGTATAAAGCTTCTGCCATGGCCGATCATTGACAGGGCTGTGGTGGACAGGACATCAGACGTGCACATGATCAACTCACAGGAGGTAAAATTATGCTACACATCATGACTCCCTTGTTGTGCTGATCTAATTTTGTGGATTCACAATCTAATGGCACTCCATATCCTATCTCCCCCTCTTTGGTCTAGCACAGGCATTTCTCCTGAATAGAGGGATCTATTCAAACTTCCCCTGCTATTTTGTCAGACCTCTCTTTTGGGGATACCCGGTATGTGATGAGTATTTATTCTATAGGTGTGTAGATTTTGTACTCTTATGTACATACTGACACACACCCATTTGGTATAATTAGGAAGATTTATGGACTATCACTATGCTATTTTTGTTTACCTAGATTGTACTAGCTCTGATGTCATATATGTGATCATTATTTGGACCTTCAGTCTCTCTGTTCTTCTTGGAGGGGGCCCCTCTAGGTCTCTGCCTCCTTTTAATCTTTATACAAACAATTTATACTATTTTTATGTATTTGACACTCTTATCAAAATTTGCCTGCAGTTATTTGTCTCAACCTGTGTTTACTGTTTTTTAATGATGTATATGCTTTTTCAATAGACATTTACACTTTGTTTTTTAATAACCTCTGAAGAAAGGCATTGAGCCAGAAACTTAGGGTCTTCAGAGATGAAAGCAATGTCTGTATATGTATCAACTGTGTATTTCATAGTTTATGTCCAGTTTGACAATTTTTATCATGTTTAGATGTATACAATAAATTACATTTTTTTTACATTACTTGGTGTATTGGTCACTTTCAAAGTTCCACTTCCTAAGGGGGTTCTTTCTTTTTATGGCCCCATCCATTGGCCCTTCAAAGTGGCAAAGCTGGTCTGTACTTTTAGCAGAGAAACAGCACCAAAGCATAATGTTTCCACCTCCGTGCTTAAGTGTAGGGATGGTGTTCTTAGGGTCATAGTCAGCATTTTTCTTCCTCCAAACACAGGGAGTCCCCCTCCTCAAGAAGGCACATGTACAGGCATGCTAATGAACATCTAAATGATTCAGAGAAGGATTAGGAGAAAGTGCTGTGGTCAGATGAGACCAAAATTTAGCTCGTTGGCATTACCTCCACTCACTGTGTTTGGAGGAAGAAAAATGCCAAAAACTTCCAGGTATTTGTTTATATATTTTTTTTCCACATGGCGCAGACTATTGGTTAGTAGCTAGCAGGGCTTTTTATATCTGGTGCAGGACTTTTTGAAGGGCCATACTGCCAGAAAAGTGATGCTAATGCTTTATTAAATTCCCCTGAATGTATGTCACCTGTTTGACTGTGCAGCATAGAACATGTGTGTAAATCACAAAATCAGATAAAACAGTAATCGTACATGTATTTCCTGCTATGTATTTAGCAGTTTGCATGAAATGTATCCATTTATATAGGAAAGTAGATTTTTTTTTTAAAGGGAAGCTTCACTTACAGCCAACCCTTTAGGCGAAGGTAGTAACACATACCTTCAAGCACTCTATAGGCTGGTTTGAAGGCACAATCTGTGCATTTCAGTGATGCTTGCTTTATGCATTCTTCAGACTCAGGCATTGAAACAGTATAGTCTATAGGAACTTTCTGATACACAGACCAAAAATGTTCCTTTTTTGCAAAATGTGGCCAAGTTAATGTGCCCTTTGCCTTCTTTGAACTGTCAGGGAGTTTGATAGTAAGATCTATGTATTTGCATTCCCAAGTCTGCCCACTTGTCACAGCCATTACATGGAAAGGTGACAATGTGATTCTAAGGATTAATAGAAACATTGGAACTATATAGAGGACAAAGCCAGTATGTGGCCAACTGTTGTTAAATAAAAATGTTTGGAGAGATTGCTCTGTAAAAATGTTATTGACTGTATTTTTATTTACAACATTTTGTTACGGTGAAGTGGTGTTAAATAAGATAGCATGCAAGTAAAAGTGTCTTTGACCCTTTACATCTTTATGCCTTTCATCAATATCAGTGTGATGTTTGTGTTGTTGTTATTCCAAACCATTAATGATTAGCTCCTCTGGAACATGCTGTTTCAGAGAGATCAAAAAGAACAGAAATTAAGAAAACAGGAATAACAGAAAATGCATGAAAATGAAAAAAAATGCACAGATAATTAATTCACTTTCAACTGTCACATGTATACGCACCATTCTGTGAAAAATTATTTTAAAAATACGTTTACCAAAATAGTATTGGTATTGCTATATTACAAAATACACCGACGCTTGCATTTTTTTTAGTTCTGTGTGCATACATTTCACATTTTCCCTGCAACTAATAATATAACCTTATGAACCCCTTTGTCTTGGAAGTACAGAAAGAGTGGAAGCTACTATTAAAAATTGGCTCATGGCATGATATATGTCCTATGTTTACAGTATATTTTACAATAAATTAAATAAAAAATAGGATTGGGGAGAAGAAGCTGACTAGGATGGACGTGCAGTGAGTTCGCTCCTCTGGCCCAGGTAATCAGCTGTAGCAACTTCCAAATGATTCCCTAGATCGTATCAGATCTCCAATGCAAAATGCCTTCTTTGTAATCATCTGCCTTTCATGTCCCAGTCTGAGGCTGAACGAAAAACACTACTGATGCTGGAGCTCCCTAGTGTACTGGGGTGAATACCGAAGACCCTCTGGAGTATACTGGCTGTCAGGATTGGGAAGTAAGGAGCGAGGAACTGGTGAGCGTGAGTGGTCAGATCCGAACCTCACCGGGAAAACACGATCGGAGCAGAGTGCCACCGAATTCCATCGAGTCCCGCTGAGACACATGTGAGAGCCAAGGGCTGCCTTGTCTCATTGAGCTCCGCCGAGACACATGTGGGAGCCAAGAGCCACCAAATCCATCCGAGCCCCACCAGGGCACACTTGGGACTCGAGTGCCCTTGAGCTACATCGAGCCCCGCCATGACACACATGGGGACCCGGGTCTCTATGTGATTCAAGAGCTGCATAAAGATCATGGGGGTACTCATATAGAGCCAAATCTCGGGGATGGTGGAGAAGAGCCTGCTTTGTGCCCAGTTGAACCCTGAAGTATAATCCAGGGGATACAGGCGAACATCGGGGGGACTAGCTGGGCTTTTTTCAGCACTCATATAGAGACCACCCTGATAAGCTATTGAGAAGAAAGTGGCCCGACAAGAGACAAGGTAAAAAGCGGCTTTTTTTTTTCTCTTCTATATACATAACTGTTTGATCATATGGATTTGATATAACACATAAGACCCAGCACTGTGACAGCCTCTAGAAAGGAACAAATATAGGTCTTCAAAAAAAAGATATATTGGAAATACTAAACCCAAGTGTAAACGTTGGAATACACTAATAAATATATACGATTGCATATAAAGATATCAATATTAATTTGGGTCATACTCTCGCTATATATTGTTCTTGGGAGGCTATAAGTTAGAGCTATACTCCCTCACTCCCAATCTGAAAACAACATGCCTCCTAAAAGTACCAATGCTCAGAAAACAAAAAGAGGATTAACAGGCGGGACACTTAAGAATCCTCACAAACCTACATCTGCACAAAAGCCAGATATTAAAGGTTTTTTTCAGAACTCACAATCACAAGATCAACAAGATGGTTCTATAATAAATGAGTTGAATTTTACATCTCCACCTAAAGATACAGAGCCTAGGGCAAATGACAGTCTTGGGGGTAATATACACCAGCCTACAATGGATCTAGAGGGAGCAGAGGGCGATCCCATCTGGGATTTGCAAGCATATATAAAAACCTTACCAACAAGAGAAGATATGGACAAATATGTATATAGATTGGAAACCTCATTTAGGGCTGAAATACTAAGACTGAAAACAGCTTTAACTGATACACAAAATAAGATCGGAGACATGGATACTAAAATGGCAACGATCGACCAAAAAATATCACTACTTGAAGAGAAAAACAAAGAGCAAGATCGATATTTAAATTATGTAATGAAGTGGGCGCATGCGCGGCGCGAACCGAGGAGGAAGCAAGGGCTGAGAGCTCCGTGAGACGAACGGCACTTCCCCGGGGCCATCCACACAGATTTTCTGTCTGATTCTTCCCAGCACCCCTGGCGGAACTCCTAGCACATGCCAGGACCCCAAAATCGCCGCAGTAAACCTGCCCAAAGATTACTTACAACCTACTTATTGAGAGTGAGAGTAAGAGAGAACAGCATGCAGGCCCAAGATGGCGCCCGGAGGACACAGTCACAGGCACATCCTCCTGCTGCAGCTTCTTCACCGTCACACTCCCTGGGAGACTGTGAGTATTCTTTGCAACTTACTAAGGCGGATCTGGATGAAAGTCTTACTCTGATGTATGACAAGTTCGCCCAGAAATTTCAATCAGAGCTGCATAAATCTACCAACATGTTATCCCTTGAGATTGCAGCTCTGGGGAGCAGAATTGACTTACTAGAAACTAAACATGATGAGCTGTCCCTAGTGTACTCAGATCTCAGAAAGGAGCATGAATCCCTGTCCGAGACGGTCCTGCAACTCCAAGCTCACATAGAGGACCTGGACAACAGGAACCAACGTAATAATCTTAGGGTGCGTGGAGTACCAGAATCAGTTACCGATTTATTACCCGCTATCCAGAAGCTATTTCAATCTCTCCTGCCTGACTCTCCCTTGACAGCCTTTTCCTGTGATAGGATTCATAGGGCCTTGCGTCCTCCCCCTCCCCCAAAGAAGCCTCCAAGAGACATAGTGCTGTGCCTTAAGGACTTCTTGGTTAAAGAGGACATCCTCAGGGCCTCAAGAAACACCCCCAACATTCGCCTAGAAGGTACTCCTGTTCAAATTTATCTCCCCCACTACTCTGGACAAGTGCAGGAAGATGAAAGAGGTTACATCAGTCCTTCAGTCTGCAAGTATTCGCTACCGCTGGGGCTTCCCCTTCAAGCTCCAGGTGCCTCATAATGGCACGACCTACACCGTGACCACGATAGCAGAAGGCAAGGACTTGCTGGTGAAGGTGGACCTCCTAGACGCGGCCTCCCTGCCCAGGCTACCGTCCACTCCACGTCACTCAGCTATTTGGGCTACTCCACCTCCCAGAAGAGATCGCCGAGATCAATGTCGTGACTAACTGCACCTCTCATTTTTATCTTTTTGTTTCCTCTCTATGTTTTTGGTCTCTTTTTATTTTTTTTCTCTTCTCTCTCAAGGTCGAGAACTATGATCCTCTCCCACCATGCTTTGATGCACCTGGACTCTCCTGGCTCATTGCGGATTCCCGGTTGCGTCCGCTTGATTGACCCTACACTCTTCACCATCTGGGGCCTGCTGGCTCTTCATCTGTTCAGTGATGTTTGAGCGGGTGGACCCCTCACAGGTAAATTCTCCCGACACATTTGTATTTATACAGATTACTCGGACACAAGAATTTAGAGTGTTGGACCCCTTGGTCCGAATGGACACTCTTTTTTGGGTCTATGGGACGTTTTTCCCCATGACCCCCCTAGACTATGTTTGGCCATTTTTTGGCCTAGTTCTCAGGTTCCTAGTTTTTTTTTTGTTTTTTTGTTCCCAGTTTTATTGTTCTGCTTTTTTTGTGCTACTCATATCAGTTGTTTCCGTCATTGTGATACATGTGGTGCTATCCTCCCAAACAGATCAGATTGAATTTGCTCACTTCCTTGTAAGGTTATTTACATTAGCTGTGGCTCACCTGGGGGTAAATTGTGATGTTGTTTGGGTGCTCCCTCTCGGCCTGGACCCCTCTTTGATCCTGAGTGTTTCACTTTTGATACACCATGGGTATTAAAGTAATTTCCCACAATTTAAAAGGGTTTAATTCCCCTCAAAAAAGGAGAAAAGCATTTAAAGCTTACAAATCTCTTGGAGCTGATATTCTTCTACTTCAGGAGACACATTTCTCCACTGACAACCACCCATCCTATTTGGTTAAAACCTTTAAACAATGTTACTTCTCCACTTATGGGTCCAGGTCTAAGGGGGCTGCTATCCTCATTAAGAATTCGGTGATGTTCCAGACTCAACAGATATATAAAGATCCAGGCAGTCGATTTGTGATAGTTCAGGGTACCATTCAGAATAAACAACTAACTTTGGCCTCAGTATATGCACCAAATGCCTCACAGGCTACATTTTTTAAAGAATTTTTCCAGACCCTAGATAGGTTCCACTCTCCCCACCTCTTAATTGGAGGTGATTTTAACTTAGTAGCCCACTCAGGGCTAGACAGAAGCCGAACATGCCCAACCTCTAAGGCCTTTCCCAAACCTCTTCAACACTCCTTGAAGTCCTCTCAACTAATAGATGTCTGGAGGGCTCACAACATAGGCTCGAAAGAATACACTTTTTATTACCACCCTCATGATAGTTATTCCCGCCTGGATTATATTTTCTGCACTCCTTCTCTGACAGTGAACTCTACCTCAGCTAATATACATATTTGTCCCTGGTGAGACCACCACATAGTTTCCACCCATATTTCTTGTCTAGGCCTCCCCCATACAGCCAGGTCCTGGCGCCTTAATGAAGCACTACTCACAGACCCTGTGATCTTGTCCCAGTTGTCAGAGTGCCTCAAAGAATACTTTAGGCTCAACAATGTAGAAGATATTTCTCCAACCTCCCTTTGGGCAGCTCATAAAGCTGTGATGAGGGGCCACTTAATAGAAATCTCCACAGAAATGTCAAAAACAACATGAGACTCGTAAACTCACCTCAGACCTTGAGCAACTATATCATAGACACACTCAGACACCTTCACAAGAGTTGCTCCTCAAGATAAATGAAAAGAGAAGGGCCCTAGATGACATACTTTCAGAACACATTGAAAAATCTCTCAGATGGTCCAAGGCCCGTTTTCTCCTTCACAGTAATTCAGCTTCTACAATGTTTGAACGTAAGCTCAAACAGTCCTCCCAACCAACCCACCTTTATAAACTGAAAGATCATAACGGCAACCTCACCACCCATCCCAAACACGTTCTAAATATCTTTTACTTTTTCTACCAGAAGCTATTTTCAGGCCCAGATCCTTCTCTTCCCCCTCTCTCACAGATCTGGTTAGACACCCTCTCGCTCCCCCAACTATCAGAGGAGCATTTGGGTATCCTCAATGCCCCCTGTTCATCAGAGGAAGTTGCCTCTATCATCTCCTCCCTTAAACCCTCCAAAGCCCCTGGCCCTGAAGGATTCTCTGCTGTCTACTATAAAAAAATTGCTGAATCCTTACTTCCCACACTAACTAACATGTATAACTATGTCCTCAAAGGGAAACAGTTCCCAGATGAAATGCTATTAGCAAATATGTCCCTTATACCCAAACCAGGCAAAGACCATACCCTCCCCCAAAATTTTTGCCCCATTTCTGTTATAAATAATGACCTAAAGATATTTGGACGGATTTTGGCGGACAGACTGGCTAGAGTTATAACGACCTTGATATCCCCAGACCAAACGGGCTTTGTCCCATCTAGGCAGATCACGGATAACATCCGTTTGGCCACCAATATACTCCAGGACGCTCATATGCACTCTAACCAAGTATTACTTCTGAGTTTGGACATAAACAAAGCATTTGACAGTGTCCTATGGACTTACTTGGACACAGTGTTACTGAACTTTGGATTTAGTGGGGCATTTATACATGGCTTTAAAGCCCTTTACCATCACCCTCGAACTTGCATAAAGCTCCCAGTGTGTAACTCAGACAATTTTTCTCTGAAGTGTGGAACTAGACAGGGGTGTCCCCTCTCCCCTCTTTTGTTTGCGCTTGCCATGGAACCCCTGTCTAGGTCCATCTCTAATAACCCGAACATTAAGGTTTATACAAAAGGCGGTCAGGAATTTAAAACTTAGCCTTTACGCGGACGATGTACTTTTATTTATTTCTGACCCTCTGATCTCCCTCCCCAACCTTATGTCCTCCTTGGACTCTTTTCATACTCTAACGGGCCTAGGTGTTAACCCCTCCGAGTGTTTGGCTTTGCCCATTCACCTTCCACAACTAATATTGACCACTCTTAAGGATAAATTCAAATTCTCATGGAATCATGTCTCCTTGCAATATTTAGGCATTAAACTAGCCCCCTCTCTCAAACAGCTATATTCCCTTAATTACCCCCCAGCTTTCTCTAACTTCAAACACCTTTTAAATCAATGGTCTTCATACCGCATATCATTTTTAGGAAGGATTCAAGCAGTTAAAATGAACATCCTCCCTAAACTTTTGTTCCTCTTTAGGTCTTTGCCTCTGTATGTCTCTCACTCAGCTCTGCAGATGATCCAGACGGATCTGCTTAAATTTATATGGCAAAACAAAAAACCCTGAATAGGTCGTTTATTGATGTATAGATCTCCGGTGGGGGGGGGGGGTTGGGATACCCAGATCTGTGGAAATACTTCCTAGCATCCCGCCTTATCCAATTGGTGCAGTGGCATACCTCCCCCGCCTCTATACCATGGCTACAATTTGAGTGGATCTCGGTGGCTCCTTTCTATCTCCTGGGTCTCCTCTGGTCCAGCTCCATATCTCCAAAAGACATCACCCCACTTAATAATATAGTAGGCCAGTCGCTATATCTATGGTCCCTCTACTCAAAGAAGTTTAAGCCACAATCTGACACGCCCCTTCTATCTTCCTTTTTAGGAGAACCTTCATACCCTTTGGCCATCTCCTCTACAACGTCATTTCTTAGCTGGTCCGCGAGGGGTTTGGTGAACCTTGAGTTTTTGTTGCACGACACTTCCTTTTGTTCGTACACTCACTTGCAGCAAACCTATGCGACGATGGGACGATCCGAGTTTCACCAATACTTGCAAATACGACACTTCTACTCGGCAATTATTGCGGGCGGAGTAGAACAGTCGAAGACTCCATTTGAATCCCTATGCGGAGAGGCTTTGAGAGACAAAGGGACTATCTCCATACTTTATAGTTACCTTAACGACTTCAACTCCCCCCAAAAATCTATAGCAATGGAAGCATGGGAAGAGGAGATGGCCCAAGAGTTCCCTGTGAAGGACTGGCTAGATATGATAGACAACATGCACAAATGTACACGCTCTATATCCATTAAGGAAACGGTACTCAAACTACATACTGGATGGTACTACACTCCGGACCGTCTCCACAGAATATACCCTCTGGTTCCTGGCACATGTTTTAGAGGATGCCAGGACAGGGGTACGCTGTTGCACACGTTCTGGAGCTGTAAGGCCTTAGATTCCATTTGGCAAAAAACTACTTCCCTTATTACACTTCTCTCTGGAGTATCGATTACTCTGACCTGTCAAATATGTTTGCTGTTTGCAGAACTCCCAGCTGTTCCCCTCCCCCTACAGAAATTCATTCACACTCTTTTTAGTGCGATTCATTGGGTAATAGCAATGAACTGGAAGCGTTCCTATGTATCCTGGTCACAGGTGATTTCATGTATGGAGTCCATTAGGATTATGGAAAGAATTCACCATACTCTCCTGGACTCCATGCACATTTTCGACCATAAGTGGAATATTTGGATGGCTCTCTCCCAGCTGCTGAAGCACAATAGGTCTGATTGTAGAACTATTTGACAGAATCTGCCTGACGGGTGCCTCAAGAGCGCTACAGCCTTTATGTTCCATGTATTGTTGAATATAGCATCCTTGTTGAATAATGGCATTTTCATTATGCTCGGGTTGCACATATGTCACAATTGTAAGTTTCTTTTTCTTTTCTTTTGGTTTTCTTTTTACCTTCCCTATTCTCTTTTTTCCAATTGAATGGGTTCATTATGTATTGTAATGAGAAATGTTAATTGCAACGTGTGAGATATATTCTTAAGCTGTCATGGGCTACTTGGCCACTGTACTTATTGTCCCCACTGTGCTTGTACACATGGATGTTACATCATTTTGCAATAAAAACGTTTGTAAACAAAAAAAATTATGTAATGAATACCACCGACGACCTTGAAAATAGAAGCAGATGCAACAATATAAGAATTAGAGGTCTCCCAGAGTCGGTGAAAACAGAAAACCTAAAGAGAGTACTGCAAAATATATTCAACTCTTTATTAGAACATCCTAATATGACGGAAATGGAGATCGATAGAGCACATAGAATTCAAAGTCCTAAAGATTGATTCAAGAAAGCCGAGAGACGTGATATGTAGAATACATTTTTTTCAGGTCAAAGAAAGCATCATGGCAGCCGCATGGCTGCATCAGGATTTTGAATTTGAGTGTGCACACCTTATATTTTTGCAGGACTTACCTAGATATAAACTGATAAGAAGAAGGGCGGTGAAACCATTACTGGATGCGTTAAGGGAGAGGGAAATCCTATATAGATGGGGTTTTCCCTTTCAGATCATAGTTCATCAAAATGGTCAAAAAACTACCTTCCGTAGTATTGAAAATCTTCCAGATTTTTTGAATAGCCTCCAACTGCCATTAATTGATTTACCGGCATGGCCACATTCATATCAAGGATTTGTTGGGGGACAATACAGAGGAAGATAGTTGGGGGATTGGGGGGAGGGGGAGGAGGTAGGAGGTTTTTTTTTTTTTGTACGTATGAGTACTAACACTGGATATTGGAGTCTTGGATCTGCACTAATTATGGTAGTGAACAAAAAATATTTTTTTTTTCCTCTCTTTTCAGTGGTAGATACCATTACTATTATTGTACACTTGATTTGGAGATTTACAATAATATGGTTAATATGTATTTTTATTATGTATGAGATTGATTAGAATTTGACACTGACAATATTTAACGGAGGGAGAGGTGGGTAGCAGGGTTAAGGGGTTAAAAATAAGAAGGGCCTTGCGTCCTCCCCCTCCCCCAAAGAAGCCTCCAAGAGACATAGTGCTGTGCCTTAAGGACTTCTTGGTTAAAGAGGACATCCTCAGGGCCTCAAGAAACACCCCCAACATTCGCCTAGAAGGTACTCCTGTTCAAATTTATCTCCCCCACTACTCTGGACAAGTGCAGGAAGATGAAAGAGGTTACATCAGTCCTTCAGTCTGCAAGTATTCGCTACCGCTGGGGCTTCCCCTTCAAGCTCCAGGTGCCTCATAATGGCACGACCTACACCGTGACCACGATAGCAGAAGGCAAGGACTTGCTGGTGAAGGTGGGCCTCCTAGACGCGGCCTCCCTGCCCAGGCTACCGTCCACTCCACGTCACTCAGCTATTTGGGCTACTCCACCTCCCAGAAGAGATCGCCGAGATCAATGTCGTGACTAACTGCACCTCTCATTTTTATCTTTTTGTTTCCTCTCTATGTTTTTGGTCTCTTTTTATTTTTTTTCTCTTCTCTCTCAAGGTCGAGAACTATGATCCTCTCCCACCATGCTTTGATGCACCTGGACTCTCCTGGCTCATTGCGGATTCCCGGTTGCGTCCGCTTGATTGACCCTACACTCTTCACCATCTGGGGCCTGCTGGCTCTTCATCTGTTCAGTGATGTTTGAGCGGGTGGACCCCTCACAGGTAAATTCTCCTGACACATTTGTATTTATACAGATTACTCGGACACAAGAATTTAGAGTGTTGGACCCCTTGGTCCGAATGGACACTCTTTTTTGGGTCTATGGGACGTTTTTCCCCATGACCCCCCTAGACTATGTTTGGCCATTTTTTGGCCTAGTTCTCAGGTTCCTAGTTTTTTTTTGTTTTTTTGTTCCCAGTTTTATTGTTCTGCTTTTTTTGTGCTACTCATATCAGTTGTTTCCATCATTGTGATACATGTGTTGCTATCCTCCCAAACAGATCAGATTGAATTTGCTCACTTCCTTGTAAGGTTATTTACATTAGCTGTGGCTCACCTGGGGGTAAATTGTGATGTTGTTTGGGTGCTCCCTCTCGGCCTGGACCCCTCTTTGATCCTGAGTGTTTCACTTTTGATACACCATGGGTATTAAAGTAATTTCCCACAATTTAAAAGGGTTTAATTCCCCTCAAAAAAGGAGAAAAGCATTTAAAGCTTACAAATCTCTTGGAGCTGATATTCTTCTACTTCAGGAGACACATTTCTCCACTGACAACCACCCATCCTATTTGGTTAAAACCTTTAAACAATGTTACTTCTCCACTTATGGGTCCAGGTCTAAGGGGGCTGCTATCCTCATTAAGAATTCGGTGATGTTCCAGACTCAACAGATATATAAAGATCCAGGCAGTCGATTTGTGATAGTTCAGGGTACCATTCAGAATAAACAACTAACTTTGGCCTCAGTATATGCACCAAATGCCTCACAGGCTACATTTTTTAAAGAATTTTTCCAGACCCTAGATAGGTTCCACTCTCCCCACCTCTTAATTGGAGGTGATTTTAACTTAGTAGCCCACTCAGGGCTAGACAGAAGCCGAACATGCCCAACCTCTAAGGCCTTTCCCAAACCTCTTCAACACTCCTTGAAGTCCTCTCAACTAATAGATGTCTGGAGGGCTCACAACATAGGCTCGAAAGAATACACTTTTTATTACCACCCTCATGATAGTTATTCCCGCCTGGATTATATTTTCTGCACTCCTTCTCTGACAGTGAACTCTACCTCAGCTAATATACATATTTGTCCCTGGTGAGACCACCACATAGTTTCCACCCATATTTCTTGTCTAGGCCTCCCCCATACAGCCAGGTCCTGGCGCCTTAATGAAGCACTACTCACAGACCCTGTGATCTTGTCCCAGTTGTCAGAGTGCCTCAAAGAATACTTTAGGCTCAACAATGTAGAAGATATTTCTCCAACCTCCCTTTGGGCAGCTCATAAAGCTGTGATGAGGGGCCACTTAATAGAAATCTCCACAGAAATGTCAAAAACAACATGAGACTCGTAAACTCACCTCAGACCTTGAGCAACTATATCATAGACACACTCAGACACCTTCACAAGAGTTGCTCCTCAAGATAAATGAAAAGAGAAGGGCCCTAGATGACATACTTTCAGAACACATTGAAAAATCTCTCAGATGGTCCAAGGCCCGTTTTCTCCTTCACAGTAATTCAGCTTCTACAATGTTTGAACGTAAGCTCAAACAGTCCTCCCAACCGACCCACCTTTATAAACTGAAAGATCATAACGGCAACCTCACCACCCATCCCAAACACGTTCTAAATATCTTTTACTTTTTCTACCAGAAGCTATTTTCAGGCCCAGATCCTTCTCTTCCCCCTCTCTCACAGATCTGGTTAGACACCCTCTCGCTCCCCCAACTATCAGAGGAGCATTTGGGTATCCTCAATGCCCCCTGTTTATCAGAGGAAGTTGCCTCTATCATCTCCTCCCTTAAACCCTCCAAAGCCCCTGGCCCTGAAGGATTCTCTGCTGTCTACTATAAAAAAATTGCTGAATCCTTACTTCCCACACTAACTAACATGTATAACTATGTCCTCAAAGGGAAACAGTTCCCAGATGAAATGCTATTAGCAAATATGTCCCTTATACCCAAACCAGGCAAAGACCATACCCTCCCCCAAAATTTTTGCCCCATTTCTGTTATAAATAATGACCTAAAGATATTTGGATGGATTTTGGCGGACAGACTGGCTAGAGTTATAACGACCTTGATATCCCCAGACCAAACGGGCTTTGTCCCATCTAGGCAGATCACGGATAACATCCGTTTGGCCACCAATATACTCCAGGACGCTCATATGCACTCTAACCAAGTATTACTTCTGAGTTTGGACATAAACAAAGCATTTGACAGTGTCCTATGGACTTACTTGGACACAGTTTTACTGAAATTTGGATTTAGTGGGGCATTTATACATGGCTTTAAAGCCCTTTACCATCACCCTCGAACTTGCATAAAGCTCCCAGTGTGTAACTCAGACAATTTTTCTCTGAAGTGTGGAACTAGACAGGGGTGTCCCCTCTCCCCTCTTTTGTTTGCGCTTGCCATGGAACCCCTGTCTAGGTCCATCTCTAATAACCCGAACATTAAGGTTTATACAAAAGGCGGTCAGGAATTTAAAACTTAGCCTTTACGCGGACGATGTACTTTTATTTATTTCTGACCCTCTGATCTCCCTCCCCAACCTTATGTCCTCCTTGGACTCTTTTCATACTCTAACGGGCCTAGGTGTTAACCCCTCCGAGTGTTTGGCTTTGCCCATTCACCTTCCACAACTAATATTGACCACTCTTAAGGATAAATTCAAATTCTCATGGAATCATGTCTCCTTGCAATATTTAGGCATTAAACTAGCCCCCTCTCTCAAACAGCTATATTCCCTTAATTACCCCCCAGCTTTCTCTAACTTCAAACACCTTTTAAATCAATGGTCTTCATACCGCATATCATTTTTAGGAAGGATTCAAGCAGTTAAAATGAACATCCTCCCTAAACTTTTGTTCCTCTTTAGGTCTTTGCCTCTGTATGTCTCTCACTCAGCTCTGCAGATGATCCAGACGGATCTGCTTAAATTTATATGGCAAAACAAAAAACCCTGAATAGGTCGTTTATTGATGTATAGATCTCGGGTGGGGGGGGGGGGGTTGGGATACCCAGATCTGTGGAAATACTTCCTAGCATCCCGCCTTATCCAATTGGTGCAGTGGCATACCTCCCCCGCCTCTATACCATGGCTACAATTTGAGTGGATCTCGGTGGCTCCTTTCTATCTCCTGGGTCTCCTCTGGTCCAGCTCCATATCTCCAAAAGACATCACCCCACTTAATAATATAGTAGGCCAGTCGCTATATCTATGGTCCCTCTACTCAAAGAAGTTTAAGCCACAATCTGACACGCCCCTTCTATCTTCCTTTTTAGGAGAACCTTCATACCCTTTGGCCATCTCCTCTACAACGTCATTTCTTAGCTGGTCCGCGAGGGGTTTGGTGAACCTTGAGTTTTTGTTGCACGACACTTCCTTTTGTTCGTACACTCACTTGCAGCAAACCTATGCGACGATGGGACGATCCGAGTTTCACCAATACTTGCAAATACGACACTTCTACTCGGCAATTATTGCGGGCGGAGTAGAACAGTCGAAGACTCCATTTGAATCCCTATGCGGAGAGGCTTTGAGAGACAAAGGGACTATCTCCATACTTTATAGTTACCTTAACGACTTCAACTCCCCCCAAAAATCTATAGCAATGGAAGCATGGGAAGAGGAGATGGCCCAAGAGTTCCCTGTGAAGGACTGGCTAGATATGATAGACAACATGCACAAATGTACACGCTCTATATCCATTAAGGAAACGGTACTCAAACTACATACTGGATGGTACTACACTCCGGACCGTCTCCACAGAATATACCCTCTGGTTCCTGGCACATGTTTTAGAGGATGCCAGGACAGGGGTACGCTGTTGCACACGTTCTGGAGCTGTAAGGCCTTAGATTCCATTTGGCAAAAAACTACTTCCCTTATTACACTTCTCTCTGGAGTATCGATTACTCTGACCTGTCAAATATGTTTGCTGTTTGCAGAACTCCCAGCTGTTCCCCTCCCCCTACAGAAATTCATTCACACTCTTTTTAGTGCGATTCATTGGGTAATAGCAATGAACTGGAAGCGTTCCTATGTATCCTGGTCACAGGTGATTTCATGTATGGAGTCCATTAGGATTATGGAAAGAATTCACCATACTCTCCTGGACTCCATGCACATTTTCGACCATAAGTGGAATATTTGGATGGCTCTCTCCCAGCTGCTGAAGCACAATAGGTCTGATTGTAGAACTATTTGACAGAATCTGCCTGACGGGTGCCTCAAGAGCGCTACAGCCTTTATGTTCCATGTATTGTTGAATATAGCATCCTTGTTGAATAATGGCATTTTCATTATGCTCGGGTTGCACATATGTCACAATTGTAAGTTTCTTTTTCTTTTCTTTTGGTTTTCTTTTTACCTTCCCTATTCTCTTTTTTCCAATTGAATGGGTTCATTATGTATTGTAATGAGAAATGTTAATTGCAACGTGTGAGATATATTCTTAAGCTGTCATGGGCTACTTGGCCACTGTACTTATTGTCCCCACTGTGCTTGTACACATGGATGTTACATCATTTTGCAATAAAAACGTTTGTAAACAAAAAAAATTATGTAATGAATACCACCGACGACCTTGAAAATAGAAGCAGATGCAACAATATAAGAATTAGAGGTCTCCCAGAGTCGGTGAAAACAGAAAACCTAAAGAGAGTACTGCAAAATATATTCAACTCTTTATTAGAACATCCTAATATGACGGAAATGGAGATCGATAGAGCACATAGAATTCAAAGTCCTAAAGATTGATTCAAGAAAGCCGAGAGACGTGATATGTAGAATACATTTTTTTCAGGTCAAAGAAAGCATCATGGCAGCCGCATGGCTGCATCAGGATTTTGAATTTGAGTGTGCACACCTTATATTTTTGCAGGACTTATCTAGATATAAACTGATAAGAAGAAGGGCGGTGAAACCATTACTGGATGCGTTAAGGGAGAGGGAAATCCTATATAGATGGGGTTTTCCCTTTCAGATCATAGTTCATCAAAATGGTCAAAAAACTACCTTCCGTAGTATTGAAAATCTTCCAGATTTTTTGAATAGCCTCCAACTGCCATTAATTGATTTACCGGCATGGCCACATTCATATCAAGGATTTGTTGGGGGACAATACAGAGGAAGATAGTTGGGGGATTGGGGGGAGGGGGAGGAGGTAGGAGGTTTTTTTTTTTTTGTACGTATGAGTACTAACACTGGATATTGGAGTCTTGGATCTGCACTAATTATGGTAGTGAACAAAAAATATTTTTTTTTTTCTCTCTTTTCAGTGGTAGATACCATTACTATTATTGTACACTTGATTTGGAGATTTACAATAATATGGTTAATATGTATTTTTATTATGTATGAGATTGATTAGAATTTGACACTGACAATATTTAACGGAGGGAGAGGTGGGTAGCAGGGTTAAGGGGTTAAAAATAAGAAGGTAATTTTTGTATAAAGGATATTTAGGGATACAATGGTGATTTATATGTATTAATATCGCACACTTGGTTGGCACTTTCTTGTGAAGGGGTTGAAAGAAAAAATTTTTTTTTGTTTTTGTTTTTTTGTTTGTTGTGGTATAAATCCAAACTAACACTGTATACCTGTCTCTGGGGATATACACTAATTTGATCAATATGCACTTCATCAATATGTATGAGATGAATTATAATTGATACTGATAATATTTAAGAGAGGGAAAGGGGGGATCAGGATCATGGGGGGGGAGGGATAAGATAGTAATTTTTGGTACAAGGGATATATAGGGACATAATGGTATTATATATGTATTAACACACTATACACTGGGTTGGCGCGTTTATGTGAGTGGGCTGGGACTTTCTCCCCCTTTTTTTTTTTTTTTGTTGGGGTGAGGGTGTGGAGGGGAAGGACTATAATAGACAGAACAATAAAACGTCAAAATGAACAGAATGGACATAAAGCAAATATGGGAATATACTGGTGTTAATACTGACATATGATTTGATTTAATTTATGATTTGGTGTTTCCTGGGTTGGATCTGGGAGGATGTAGAAGGGGGTATTCCTCAATGGTATATTCAATGCTGCACACAGAGACAGTGGAGGTTGGGGTAACAGGGGTTATGTTAGGGGTTTTCTCACCCCTCCCCCCCTTTTTTTTTTTCTACTGTTCTCCTTCTCCCCCCCCTTCCTTTCTTCTCCCTCTCCTTCTTCTATGCGCATTATTCTTTTTATAGGAAGCATGGGAATCAAATCAAATATTGTTTTGTTTTTTTTCTCTATGCCTGTGCCAGGCTCGTTTTATCCTGGGGGGATCCCCTTCTTATTCCCCAATTTAGGGAACTTACATAGTAAGGTTAGACTCAAAGGAGTCGAATAGATAGGGGGTGGATAGGGTTGTGTGGTTGGTTTGAGTGGATTGAGTGTGGGTATAAAATAAAAAAAATTAATTTTTTTTGTTTTTTTTTTGTTTTTTGTTGTGCTAATTTATGGGTACGATAAAAATATGCCCTTATGATATCAGAGGTCTTAATTCAGCAGCAAAGAGGTCACAGGCTCTATACTCTCTCCATAAACAAAAAGTGGGCGTGATTTTCTTTCAGGAGACGCATTTTCGCACAGACCACATACCCAATTTACAAAATAGATATTATACAACATGGTATCATGATTCCTTCTTGTATTCTAAATCAAAAGGAGTTTCCATAGCAATACATAAGACATTACCACATCAGATATTGGAAAAGTGGAGGAATAGAGATGGAAGAGCAATATTACTCAAACTTCTTATATGTGGTAAAAAACATACTTTCATTAATATTTACTTACCTAATCAAGGTCAGTCTAAAATAGGAACACAATTGCTAAATAATCTCATGGAAAAGGCAGATGGAATCACGATAATAGGTAGTGATTTTAACTTAATTCTTGATAAAGATAGAGACACTACGGCACCCTCAGTAACACAGATGGGCAGAGATAAAAAAAAAATTTAAGGAAATGATGGTAAAACATCAATTGGTTGATATATGGAGAGCTCTACATCCATTAGAAAGAGACTATACGTTCCATTCAAAAGTCCATGGTACATAGACTTGATTATTTTTTGATAAACCAGTTGGGGGGTGACTGTGACCTCTTCCTCTGAGATAGGTAGTTCTGTATGGTCAGATCATGTGCCGATATTTCTAGTAATCGCTCTATTTAAGGGGAAAGGTATAGGAGGTACCTGAAAACTAAATGATCATCTGTTGTACGATGAGGTCTGTGTAACAGAGATAACGTCGGCAATAAAGAATTTTTCAAACAATCATATAAAAGATACTACGTCCTTGCCGATCCAGTGGGAAGCACTAAAATGTGTAGTTCGGGGTCTATTTATAAAACATGGGGCCAGGTTGAAAAAACTAAAAGGAAATAGAATGGCTCAACTTTTGAAGGATATACCTAAATTGGAAACTCAACATAAACAAAATTCATCACGAGAATTATTAATAGAATTAACGGAAAAGAAACTAGAACTACAAACCTTGTGGAATGAACAAACGATACAGATAAGAGACAGAAACTGTACTTTATATTATCAGCAGGGTAATAAACCAGGTAAACTCTTAGCAAGGGCACTACGTCATCGGATAAATACATCATCTATTGTTAAGATCAAAATAGAAACAGGGTAGATGGTTTATCATCCAAAGGGGATCCTGAAGGCATTTCAGACCTTTTACACTAGATTATATAATATACCTAATCAACTAGCAAATAGTGACCCTGATAGATTTCAATAGAATGTATACCAATATATAAAAGATACTCCCCTACCACCATTGGTAACAGCAGAAATGGAACAGCTAGAGCAGGAATTCTCAGAAGACGAAATACAGAAAGTAATTGACTCATTAGTACCAGGGAAAAGTCCAGGTCCTGAAGGTTTTACTCCACGGTTCTATAAAACATTTAAAGAAGTTCTAACCCCTATTATCAAACGGACTTTTAATTCAAAATTTACATCTATACCCTTTGTCTCGCAAAGCATGCAGGCATATATCTCACTTATACCCAAACCGGAGAAAGATCACACCATTTGTGGAAATTATAGACCAATCTCCTTAACCAATATCGATCTTAGATTATATTAAAAAATAATTGCCAACAGACTTACCCTGATAATACCAGCACATATACACTTTGACTAAGTAGGATTTATAAAAGGACGAGAGGCGAGAGATAATACCTTAAAAACATCGACTTTGATAGAATATGCCCGGAGACGCTCCATCCCTTCCTGCCTGTTGGCAATTGATGCCGAAAAGGCGTTTGACAGGGTGGGATGGAGCTTTCTTAAAGAGACATTAAAGCAATGGGGTCTTGGTCCGATACTCCTAGATAAAATAATGACCCTATACCATAATCCTACGGCTAAAATACGTGCAAATGGTGACATATATGATATAGTCCCTATAACTAACGGAACCCGACAGGGATGCCCGTTATCCCCTCTATTAAATAAACTAGTTATGGAACATTTAATGATAGCGATTCGGGATAACAGTGATATACAAAGAATAAAAGTGGGGGAGATAGAGTAAAAAAGGTCAGTGTTTGCAGACGACTTGCTATTATACATCACAAATCTCCTGGTGTCATTACCAAATCTAATACTAGAATTTAAACGATTTGGTGAACTGAGTAATTTTAAAGTGAATTATAATAAATCTGATGCACCGAATATTACTTTATCAAATACCATGGTGTAACTTCTCAAAATTTTTTTTTCTTTTAAATGGTAGGCAAAAAATGTAATTAAATATCTTGGAACTTTTATCTCTAAAGAGATGAATAAATTGCAGGAATACAACTATCTTCCAAAAAATAACAAGAACACTACAACAATATGATAAAGGAATTTTTTCCTGGATGGGTAGGATAAATATCATAAAAATGGACATACTGCCTAAAACCATATATATATTTCAAACGATACCTATTTTTCCTTCAACTAACATCTTGAATCAATTACGTAAGGCTATAGGGAGATTTGTTTGGGCAGGCAAGACAGCCAGAATTAGTAGAAAAGTATTAACCGGTTAAATACAGGGCATTTTCACCCCCTTCCTTCCCTGGCCAATTTTTAGTTTTCAGCGCTGTCGCACTTTAACCACTTGCCGACCGCCGCACGACTATATACATCGGCAGAATGGCACGGGCAGGCAAAAGGACGTACAGGTACGTCCTTGCCTGCCCGCGGGTGGGGGGTCCGATCGGACCCCCCCCCGGTGCCAGCGGCGGTCGGATCGAGGTCAGGGGACGATCGAAGGTGAGGGGGAGGCCACTCATTCGTGGCTCCCCCCTCGCGATCGCTCCTGGCCAATGATGTGCTTCCTCGGCTTCTGTGAATGTAAACAGAAGTGGAGGAAGTGATGTCATCTCTCCTCGAGACGGTCTTTTCGTCCGGCGCCGAGGAGAGAAGACATCCAAGTAAGTGCACCTACACTACACATACAGTAGAACACGCAGGCACACTTGTCACCCCCCTGTCACCCCCCAGTCACCCCCCGATCACCCCCCTGTACCCCCACACATACTGACACCAATAGCAGGTTTTTTTTTTTTTCTGATTATTGCATTGGTGTCAGTTTGTGTCAGTTATAAGTGTTAGGGCAGTTAGGTTAGCCCCTTTTAGGTCTAGGGTACCCCCCTTAGGTCCAGGGTACCCCCCTAACCCCCCCTAATAAAGTTTTAACCCCGTGATCACCCCCCGTTGCCAGTGTCACTAAGCGATCGTTTTTCTGATCGCTGTATTAGTGACACAGGTGACGCTAGTTAGGGAGGTAAGTATATAGGTTCGCTGTCAGTGTTTTATAGCGACAGGGACCCCCATATACTACCTTCTAAAGGTTTTAACCCCTTGATTGCCCCCTAGTTAACCCTTTCACCAGTGATCACCATATAATTGTTACGGGTGACGCTGGTTAGTTGGTTTGTTTTTTGTAGTTTATTATAGTTTATTACAGTTTATTATAGTTTTAGGGCACCCGCCGTTTATTACCTTATAAAGGTTTAACCCCCTAATTGCCCGGCGGTGATATAAGTTAAGTTTTTAGGGTCAGATAAGGTCTGCGTCGCCCCAGGCAGCGTCAGGTTAGCGCCAGTACCGCTAACACCCACGCACGCAGCATACACCTCCCTTAGTGCTATAGTATCTGAGCGGATCGATATCTGATCCGATCAGATCTATACTCCCCAGCAGTTTAGGGTCCCCCAAAAAAACGCAGTGTTAGCGGGATCAGCCCAGATACCTGCTAGCACCTGCGTTTTACTCCTCGGCCCAGACCAGCCCAGCCCACCCAAGTGCAGTATCGATCGATAACTGTCACAAAACACTAAGCACACATAACTGCAGCGTTCGCAGAGTCAGGCCTGATCCCTGTGATCGCTAACAGTTTTTTGGTAGCGTTTTGAATCAGTCGCTGACAGTCAGGAGCTTTTTTGCCTGTGAGTCTCACTAGTGTACCCCTAAATTTAGAGGCCAAAATGGCAAATCGAAGGTACACTAGTGAAGAGGCCTACACGTTTCTGAGTATGACAGATAGTGAAGAGGAAGTCACTCATCTGTCAAGTTCAGGCTCAGAATACGATCCTGTAGAGGACAGCGGCTCCATGACAGATAGCTCTGACGACGGAGTTGTGGTCCCTGCTAGGGTCAGGCGTACCAGACCCCGAACTTCTTCTTCTGTCCTTGAAGTGCAAGAACCGCAGGTCCCTCGTATGGAGCAGAGCAGTACTAGTGACGCTACTCCTTCTGGTGAACTGGCAAGCACCAGCGGCCTAGTACACCCTGGTCGTACATCCAGCACTGCAGTATCACGTGGTGACGTGGCGAGTCCCATAAGTGCAGTTCAAGCTGGTGAGGTGGCAAGCACTAGTAGGGTCCCGCTGCCACCAAGAAGACAAAGACAGGCCCGTCGTGCCCATAGTGCCCTTCCTGCTGCATTGGCCAATCCGAATTGGGTACCCACCACTTCTGCAGCACCCGTATTGCCCCCATTCACTGGCCAACCCGGAATTCAGGTGGAAACAGTTGATTTTACGCCACTGGATTTTTATTCACTGTTTTTCACTGAAGATCTCTATAGATCTATTGTGGACCAAAGCAATTTGTACGCTGGTCAACACATCACCACTATTCCCCAGTCCTCCCTTGCCAGAGATTGGAGACCAATTACGGTCTCCGAATTTAAGGTCTTTCTGGGCCTTTCCCTCAACATGGGCATAACCAAAAAGAGTGAGTTGCGGTCATATTGGTCCACTGACCCAATTCACCATATGCCCGTGTTCTCTGCCTCCATGACTAGGGCACGATACGAGCAGATTTTGCGGTTCATGCACTTCAACGACAATGAACTCTGTCGTCCTCGTGGAGACCCTGAATACGATCGGCTCTACAAAATTCGGCCCCTCGTAAACCACTTCAACCAACGTTTTGCAGACTTGTTTACTCCCCATCAAGTTGTCTGCGTTGATGAGTCCCTGATTAAATTTTCTGGCCGCTTGTCATTCAAACAGTACCTTCCCAGCAAGCGTGCCAGATACGGGGTCAAGATGTATAAGCTCTGTGACAGGGCCACAGGCTATACATGTAGATTTATGGTTTACGAGGGCAAAGATAGTCACGTAGAGCTGACAAACTGCCCTGACTACATAGGAAGCGCTGGCAAGATAGTGTGGGACTTGGTGTCACCCTTATTCGGAAAGGGGTACCACTTGTACGTGGACAATTATTACACGAGCGTGCCACTTTTTAGTCACCTTTTTGATCATCAAATTGGAGCATGTGGCACCGTGCGACCTAATCGCCGGGGCTTTCCTCAGCGGCTTGTAGATTCCCGTCTTAGGCTGGGGGAGAGAGCCTGCTTGCAGTGTAATAATTTGCTCGCTATGAAGTGGAGGGACAATAAGAATGTTTTCGTTCTTACCTCCCTTCATGCAGACACGACGACCCAAATTACTACGGCGACTGGTGTTGTGGAGAAACCCCTCTGTGTCCACGAATATAACCAAAATATGGGAGGGGTGGACCTCAACGACCAGTTGTTGGCGCCGTACCTAATTGCCCGTAAGGCCAGATGCTGGTACAAAAAAGTGTCTGTATACTTATTTCAATTGGCTTTGCTGAACGCTCATGTGCTATACAGAGCTTCAGGACGGACTGGATCCTTCCTTAAATTCCAGGAAGAGATCGTCAGAGCCCTTCTGTTTCCAGACGGTGCTCCACCTCACCTTCCCCAACCAAATGCAGTAGGCCGGCTGCATGAGAGGCATTTTCCTTATGCCATCCCGAGTACCCCTACCCAACAAGCCCCCCAAAGAAAATGTCGTGTCTGCAGAAAGCGCGGATTTAGGCGTGACACCCGGTATTATTGTCCCTCCTGTCCTGGCAATCCTGGTCTTTGCATTGGTGAATGTTTTGAACGCTACCATACACTAGTTGAGTTTTAGCGTAGGGTACAGCACTGCACAGACTAGGACACACTTTCACAGGGTCTCCCAAGATGCCATCGCATTTTGAGAGACCCAAACCTGGAACCGTTACAGTTTTAAAAGTTACAGTTATAAAAAAAAAAATGTAAAAAAAAAAAAAAAAAAGTAAAAAAAAATAAAATACACAAAAAAAATATAAAATAAAAAAACCAAAAATAGTTGTCGTTTTTATTGTTCTCTCTCTCTCTATTTTCTCTCTATTGTTCTTCTCTTTTTTACTGTATTCTATTCTGCAATGTTTTATTGTT
Source organism: Aquarana catesbeiana (assembly GCF_042186555.1). Lineage (NCBI taxonomy): Eukaryota > Metazoa > Chordata > Amphibia > Anura > Ranidae > Aquarana > Aquarana catesbeiana. The sequence continues at coordinate 361,107,302 of NC_133328.1, read as the reverse complement.
ATGTTTTATCATGTTTGCTTTTCAGGTATGTAATTTTTTTATAGTTTAATGTGTTTTAACCATTTTTTTGTTTTCAGGTACGCCATTCAGCTGCAGCGCGGATTTATTTATCTTGACAGCAACAGCGTTTGCTCCCACGATACATAAAGCCGTGACTCCAGCGCTGTCGGAGGTGATTTCACCACCACAGTTACATACTTCAGCATATATGCCGAAGCGTGGGGGCAGCAGTGGGTGGAGGAGCGATTTGCTCCTGCCTTTTGTGGGAGGATGCCCCCATGCTTCGGCATATATATATTTTAGGTAGGCACAGGTTGCGTTAAATGTTTTATTTTTAACTATGTTTTTTTTTTTTTTGTATTTGCTTTGCAGGTATGGTAAGTATTACTGTTATACTGTAATGTTACTTTGTTTTTTGTTAACCATCATTTGCTTAGCAGGTACGCCATTCAGTTGCAGCGCGGATTTATTTATCTTGACAGCAACAGCGTTTGCTCCCACGATACATAAAGCCGTGACTCCAGCGCTGTCGGAGGTGATTTCACCACCACAGTTACATACTTCAGCATATATGCCGAAGCGTGGGGGCAGCAGTGGGTGGAGGAGCGATTTGCTCCTGCCTTTTGCGGGAGGATGCCCCCATGCTTCGGCATATATAAAACGGTGCATGTATGCCCATCATTAGAAGTGGGTGGATGAAGGGAGGTATTCTAATGGTGGGCATACCCACCGATCAAGATCTTTTTTTCGTTCAGCCCACAGGCTGCATGAAAAAAAAATTTACAATGTATGCCCAACAAGGACCAGCAATGTACTGGTATGTTGCTGGACTTTGAGTGGTTATACCAGAATGATGCCTGCAGGTTTAGGTATCATCTTGGTATCATTCTTTTCAGCCAGCGGTCGGCTTTCATGTAAAAGCAATCCTAGCGGCTAATTAGCCTCTAGACTGCTTTTACAAGCAGTGGGAGGGAATGCCCCCCCCCACCGTCTTCCATGTTTTTCTCTGGCTCTCCTGTCCCAACAGGGAACCTGAGAATGCAGCCGGTGATTCAGCCAGCTGACCATAGAGCTGATCAGAGACCAGAATGGCTCCAAACATCTCTATGGCCTAAGAAACCGGAAGCTACGAGCATTTCATGACTTAGATTTCGCCGGATGTAAACAGCGCCATTGGGAAATTGGGAAAGCATTTTATCACACCGATCTTGGTGTGGTCAGATGCTTTGAGGGCAGAGGAGAGATCTAGGGTCTAATAGACCCCAATTTTTTCAAAAAAGAGTACCTGTCACTACCTATTGCTATCATAGGGGATATTTACATTCCCTGAGATAACAATAAAAATGATTAAAAAAAAAAAAAAATGAAAGGAACAGTTTAAAAATAAGATAAAAAAGCAAAAAAATAATAAGGAAAAAAAAAAAAAAAAAAAAAAAAAGCACCCCTGTCCCCCCCCTGCTCTCGCACAAAGGCGAACGCAAGCGTCGGTCTGGCGTCAAATGTAAACAGCAATTGCACCATGCATGTGAGGTATCACCGCGAAGGTCAGATCGAGGGCAGTAATTTTAGCAGTAGACCTCCTCTGTAAATCTAAAGTGGTAACCTGTAAAGGCTTTTAAAGACTTTTAAAAATGTATTTAGTTTGTCGCCACTGCACGTTTGTGCGCAATTTTAAAGCATGTCATGTTTGGTATCCATGTACTCGGCCTAAGATCATCTTTTTTATTTCATCAAACATTTGGGCAATATAGTGTGTTTTAGTGCATTAAAATGTTAAAAAGTGTGTTTTTTCCCCAAAAAATGCGTTTGAAAAATCGCTGCGCAAATACTGTGTGAAAAAAAAAAATGAAACACCCACCATTTTAATCTGTAGGGCATTTGCTTTAAAAAAATATATAATGTTTGGGGGTTCAAAGTAATTTTCTTGCAAAAAAAAATAATTTTTTCATGTAAACAAAAAGTGTCAGAAAGGGCTTTGTCTTCAAGTGGTTAGAAGAGTGGGTGATGTGTGACATAAGCTTCTAAATGTTGTGCATAAAATGCCAGGACAGTTCAAACCCCCCCAAATGACCCCATTTTGGAAAGTAGACACCCCAAGCTATTTGCTGAGAGGCATGTCGAGTCCATGGAATATTTTATATTGTGACACAAGTTGCGGGAAAAAGACAAATTTTTTTTTTTTTTTTTTTGCACAAAGTTGTCACTAAATGATATATTGCTCAAACATGCCATGGGAATATGTGAAATTACACCCCAAAATACATTCTGTTGCTTCTCCTGAATACGGGGATACCCCATGTGTGAGACTTTTTGGGAGCCTAGCCGCGTACGGGACCCCGAAAACCAAGCACCGCCTTCAGGCTTTCTAAGGGCGTAAATTTTTGATTTCACTCTTCACTGCCTATCACAGTTTCGGAGGCCATGGAATGCCCAGATGGCATAAACCCCCCCAAATGACCCCATTTTGGAAAATAGACACCCAAAGCTATTTGCTGAGAGGTATAGTGAGTATTTTGCAGACCTCACTTTTTGTCACAAACTTTTGAAAATTGAAAAAAGAAAAAAAAAATAAGTTTTTCTTGTCTTTCTTCATTTTCAAAAACAAATGAGAGCTGCAAAATACTCGCCATGCCTCTCAGCAAATAGCTTGGGGTGTCTACTTTCCAAAATGGGGTCATTTTGGGGGGTTTTGTGCTATCTTGGCATTTTATGGCCTTCGAAACTGTGATGGGTAGTGAGGAGTGAAATCAAAAATTAACGCCCTTAGAAATCCTGAAGGCGGTGATTGGATTTCGGGGCCCCGTATGAAGCTAGGCTCCCAAAAAGTGCCACTCATGTGGTATCCCCATACTCAGGAGAAGCAGCAGAATGTATTTTGGGGTGTAATTCCACATATGCCCATGGCCTGTGTGAGCAATATATCATTTAGTGACAACTTTGTGCAAAAAAAAAAAAAAAAAAAAAAATTGTCACCTTCCCGCAACTTGTGTCAAAATATAAAATATTCCATGGACTCAACATGCCTCTCAGCAAATAGCTTGGGGTGTCTACTTTCCAAAATGGGGTCATTTGGGGGGGGTTTGTGCCATCTTGGCATTTTATGGCCTTCAAAACTGTGATAGGTAGTGAGGAGTGAAATCAAAAATTTATGCCCTTAGAAATCCTGAAGGCGGTGCTTGGTTTTCGGGGCCCCGTACGCGGATAGGCTCCCAAAAAGTCCCACACATGTGGTATCCCCGTACTCAGGAGAAGCAGCAGAATGTATTTTGGGGTGTAATTCCACATATGCCCATGGCATGTTTGAGCAATATATCATTTAGTGACAACTTTGTGCAAAAAAAAAAAAAAAAAAAAATTGTCACTTTCCCGCAACTTGTGTCAAAATATAAAATATTCCATGGACTCAACATGCCTCTCAGCAAATAGCTTGGGGTGTCTATTTTCCAAAATGGGGTCATTTGGGGGGGTTTTGTGCCATCTTGGCATTTTATGGCCTTCAAAACTGTGATAGGTAGTGAGGAGTGAAATCAAAAATGTATGCCCTTAGAAATCCTGAAGGCGGTGCTTGGTTTTCGGGGCCCCGTACGCGGCTAGGCTCCCAAAAAGTCCCACACATGTGGTATCCCCGTACTCAGGAGAAGCAGCAGAATGTATTTTGGGGTGTAATTCCACATATGCCCATGGCATGTTTGAGCAATATATCATTTAGTGACAACTTTGTGCAAAAAAAAAAAAAAATTGTCACTTTCCCGCAACTTGTGTCAAAAAATAAAATATTCCATGGACTCAACATGCCTCTCAGCAAATAGCTTGGGGTGTCTACTTTCCAAAATGGGGTCATTTGGGGGGGTTTTGTGCCATCTTGGCATTTTATGGCCTTCAAAACTGTGATAGGTAGTGAGGAGTGAAATCAAAAATTTATGCCCTTAGAAATCCTGAAGGCGGTGCTTGGTTTTCGGGGCCCCGTACGCGGCTAGGCTCCCAAAAAGTCCCACACATGTGGTATCCCCATACTCAGGAGAAGCAGCTAAATGTATTTTGGGGTGCAATTCCATATATGCCCATGGCCTGTGTGAGCAATATATCATTTAGTGACAACTTTGTGCAAAAAAAAAAAAATTTGTCACATTCCCGCAACTTGTGTCAAAAAATAAACTATTCCATGGACTCAACATGCCTCTCAGCAAATAGCTTGGGGTGTCTACTTTCCAAAATGGGGTCATTTGGGGGGGTTTTGTGCCATCTTGGCATTTTATGGCCTTCAAAACTGTGATAGGTAGTGAGGAGTGAAATCAAAAATTTATGCCCTTTGAAATCCTGAAGGCGGTGCTTGGTTTTCGGGGCCCCACACGCGGCTAGGCTCCCAAAAAGTCCCACACATGTGGTATCCCCATACTCAGGAGAAGCAGCTGAATGTATTTTGGGGTGCAATTCCACATATGCCCATGGCTTGTGTGAGCAATATATCATTTAGTGACAACTTTTTGTAATTTTTTTTTTTTTTTATTTATTTTTTATTTTTTTGTCATTATTCAATCACTTGGGACAAAAAAAATAAATATTCAATGAGTTCAACATGCCTCTCAGCAATTTCCTTGGGGTGTCTACTTTCCAAAATGGGGTCATTTGGGGGGGTTTTGTACTGCCCTGCCATTTTAGCACCTCATGAAATGACATAGGCAGTCATAAACTAAAAGCTGTGTAAATTCCAGAAAATGTACCCTAGTTTGTAGACGCTATAACTTTTGCGCAAACCAATAAATATACGCTTATTGACATTTTTTTTACCAAAGACATGTGGCCGAATACATTTTGGCCTAAATGTATGACTAAAATTGAGTTTATTGGATTTTTTTTATAACAAAAAGTAGAAAATATCATTTTTTTTCAAAATTTTCGGTCTTTTTCCGTTTATAGCGCAAAAAATAAAAACAGCAGAGGTGATCAAATACCATCAAAGGAAAGCTCTATTTGTGGGAAGAAAAGGACGCAAATTTTGTTTGGTTACAGCATTGCATGTTAAAGCGACGCAGTGCCAAATTGTAAAAAGTGCTCTGGTCAGGAAGGGGGTAAATCCTTCCGGGGCTGAAGTGGTTAAACCACAATTGCACGGTCGTGCAACGTTGTACCCAAAAAAAATTGACGTCCTTTTTTCCCCACAAATAGAGCTTTCTTTTGGTGGTATTTGATCGCCTCTGCGGTTTTTATTTTTTGCGCTATAAACAAAAGAAGAGCGACAATTTTGAAAAAAAACACAATATTTTTTACTTTTTGCTATAATAAATATCCCAATTTTTTTTTTAAAAAACAAATTTTTTCCTCAGTTTAAGCCGATACGTATTCTTCTACATATTTTTGGTAGAAAAAAATCGCAACAAGCGTATATTGATTGGTTTGCGCAAAAGTTATAGCGTCTACAAAATACGGGATAGATTTATGGCATTTTTTAAAAAAAAATATTTATTTATTTTTTTAGCAGCGATCGCGATTTTTTTTCGTGACTGCGACATTATGGCAGACACATCGGACACTTTTGACACATTTTTGGGACCATTCACATTTATACAGCGATCAATGCTATAAAATTGCATTGATTACTGTGTAAATGTGACAGGCAGTGAAGGGGTTAACCACTAGGGGGCGGGGAGGGGTTAATATGTTTCCTAGGGAATGCTTCTAACTGTAGGGGGAGGGGACACACAAGGGGAGGAGACCAATCAGTGTTCCTCTGTTCTGGGAACACAGATCGCTCTCCTCTAACCTGACAGGCTGTGGATCTGTGTGTTTACACACACAGATCCACGGTCCGGCCCGGTTAACGGGCAATTGTGTGTGCCCGGCGGACATCGCGGCCGCCGGGCACACGCACCGGGTCCCAAGCAATGCGGCGCGTGCCCCCTAGATGGCCGGGAATCCCAGGACATCATATGACGTCCACCCAGGATGGGAAATCCCATCCCAGGACGTCATATGACTATATGTGGGTAGGGAAGTGGTTAAATAGGTTAATAAAGGATGGAGGCCTGGCTCTCCCAGACATATCGATGTACCTCAGATCAGTATTTATAACTAGGATAGTGGATTGGTTCCATAATGCAGATTGCAAACAATGGGTGAAACTTGAGGAAGAGATCACAGTCATAAAATTGAAATCATTACCATGGATTAAGAAGGAACTTAGACCGCTGGAGGGGGATATGCCCTCTTTGGTTGTATAAACTTTGAAAGTGTGGGACGATTTGATAAAGGGGGGGATAGGATCTACATATAAAGGCCCAATGACCCCCTATTTAGCAATCCAAAATTCCCACCAGCAATGGAATCCAAAACCTTTCTTAAATGGCAGAGATCTAAAGATACGAGGATAGTAGAGACGATGGAGGGGAATGAATTCCCTCCATTAGATGCCCTGGGAACCGAACATAAAAAGAAATGGATGCAACATGGGCAACTTCAACAATACATCTTCTCCCTAATGAAGGAGTCCACACTAGATAGATCACTGACAGAATTAGAAAAAATATTTTTACAAGAACATAGACCATTGCATACTTTATCCTATGTTTATAAATATTTAATCAAATAAAGAACAAGAGTTTCTATCTATACAAAAATGGGAGGAAGAGCTAGGGATTGTTATTCCCAGAATAAAATGGGAAAAAGCAATTATATTAACACATAAATTATCGATTTCCACTAGACATCAAGAAAGAAACTATAAAATCTTAGCCAGATGGTATAGGTGCCCAGTAGATATGCATAAAATAAACTTGGACAATGAAAATGCATGTTGGAGATGCCGTGGGGCAAGGGGCACAATGTCACATATCTGGTACTTCTGTCCGGAGGTCCAGCTATTTTGGCAAAAAATATTTAAAATATATAAGACTATGACAGGGATAAACTTACAATCAGATATACAAGTGGCAGTATTGTCTATGATCCCTGGATCGGTGAAAAGTATAAAGAAGGAAATCTTAAAATATTTCCTAACTGCAGCGCAAACTATTATAGCCAAAAAATGGAAAAGTAGGATTGCTCCTTCTATAGAGGAGTGGGAGTGTGAGATGGGCGAGATGCGTTCCCTGGAAGAGAGGATGGTAATTGAAGAAGGTTTAAAAAAGCAGATAATAACCACCTGGCAAATGTGGGAAGAGTTTAGAGCAGTGGTTCTCAACTCCGGTCCTCAGGACCCACTAACAGGCCAGAATTTAAGTATTACCTTGGGGGAGATGCAGACTAGAATACGGCAATCGCTGAGCAGCAAATGATATCACCTGTGATGTATTTCAGTTATCTTGCAAACCTGGCCTGTTAGTGGGTCCCGAGGACAGGAGTTGAGAACCACTGGTTTAGAGCCTCATCGTTGTTTTTGAGGGGAGTATAGGACTTAGATAGAGCAAAGCTTAGGTTCAATAGAGAGAGAAATGGGGCACTAGCCCCTATTCCTCTATATGGGGGTCTGAGAGGTTGTTCTTTTTTTTTTTTTTACGTAGATGAATGATGTGTATGTATGTTTTATAAAAATTGTAATAATGTTTTGATAAATAAAGATTATAAAAAAAATAAAAAATAAAAACTGACCTCCTCCCAATGACAATAAGGCTGATGTCAAACAAGAAATTATAATGGTATTCAAAACTCATTAAATGTGAAAATTTGCATTTAGGTGAATTTTAAACGATAATATCTATAGTTGCCAGTACTGAAATTGTGATACCCAATATAAAAAACAAAAAGAAAAACAGTGCAACGCTAAGCAAGTGAAAAATGCCATAAGAAAAAAGGTTGATATCATAAGTATTTAAACAGCAAGCCCACAATATAAGTCCATGTATATCGTTGTGTTTGCTGGAGACAAAAATGATAACACACTTCACTGCTTGCAATGAATCAATAGGTATATATAATTGTGGATGTGTATCCCCTTGCCACTAAGTGTACGCAGATATGCGGCCTCGGCTTTAGGGGGTTATACCAGGATGATGCCCGCAGCTGCAGGCATAATCCTGATACCATTTTTTAGAGCGGGTGATCGGCTATCCAGGGATAACAACCAATGCAATTAAAAGCCACTTGGTTGTTATCCTGGAGGAGAGGGAGGGGACATCCCCCCTCCCACCACATTCCGCCACTCTTACCGGACCTCCTGTCCCACCGGGAGACCTGATACTCGACCTGGCACAAAGCCGGAAATGGCTTTGTCCCAGTCTTCTCTTTGTCACAACGTCACTTCCTGTTTACTCAGTTGCCAATGGCACCGGATTTTAAAAAATATACAGTATTCAGAATCGTCGTTTTTGGCAATCTGAATACTTTGAAGTGCAAAGGAGGGATTTGGGGTCTTTTAGACCCCCGATCCCTCCATAAAGAGTACCTTTCACCACCTATTACTGTCACAAGGGATGTTTACATTCCTTGTAACAACGATAAAAGTGATCAAAAAAATTTTCTTTAAAAAAACACAATGTAAAAAAATTAAAATAAATGAAATAAAAAAAAAAAAAAATCTAAAGCGCCCCCCGTCCCCGCGAGCTCGCTCAGCAAAGAAAACGCATATGGACGTCACACCCGCCTATGTAAACAGTGTTAAAATCACACATGTGAGGTATCGCTGTGATCATCAGAGTGAGAGCAGAAATTCTAGCACTAGACCTCCTCTGTAACTCTAACCCGGTAACCTTTATTTTTTTTTAAATGTCGCCTATGGAGATTTTTAGGTACCGTAGTTTGTCGCCATTCCACGAGTGTGCGCAATTTTAAAGCATGACATGTTTGGTATCTATTTACTCGGAGTAACATCATCTTTCACATTATACAAAAAAATTGGGCTAACTTTACTATTTCGTTTTTTTAAAATTCATGAAAGTGTCTTTTTTCCCCAAAAGTTGAGTTTAAAAGACTGCTGCACAAATACCGTGTGACATACAATTTTGCGACAATCGCCATTTTATTCTCTAGATTCTCTGCTAAAAAAATATACATAATGTTTGGGGGTTCTAAGTAATTTTCTAGCAAAAAATACAGATTTTAAACTTGTAAACACCAAATGTCAGAAAATAGCTTAGTCATGAAAGGGGTATACACCCATATATACTCCTGCACTAAGGAATAAGTGTAGATTACCATTAACCAAATAAGTGCAGAATTTAGGTTGCTGCTCTTATAAGGTGATTGTGCCTTTAAATTGTAAAGATATGTAACAAATATGTATACACCATTCAACCTTCTAAAACTAATCACTAGATGGGAATAGGAACACAGATTTGTTTTAGAAGGTTAAATGGTGTATACATATTCGATTTCATAATTTTTTTGTTATATTCTAATTATTTTATTTACAAACTACACTTGTTAGTAAAAAAGTCTGATAAAGTATAATATGATTTAGCCCATATTATCAATTGCACAACCCTTTAACAGAACAAAAGGTCCAGGGTGTACCAAGATAGAGGACTATATGTGAGGTGAGGCTTGGCACACCCTTTAGAAATGTACATAGGAAGAGGATATGACATCATCAAAAAGGTATCCAATGCTAATTAAAACTAGGTGTGCGAGGGAGGATATACTATATATATGGTTTGCAACACCACCCCGGGGATATCTTTTGATAACGTCTCTGGTGGTGACGTCATTTACGGCTGGTTAGACGCAAGAGTTTTTAATGCTTTACAGCGTGTTTTAACATGTGAGTGGATATTATATTTTTAATTGGATTAAATAAACTGAGTTACGCTATATTCCTTCCTTTCTGCCATTTATTAACACCCATATTAGCATATATTGAGGACAACTTGAGAAACAGCCAGAAGGACAATAAAGCCCAGCCATCCATACTTCACAAGCAAGAAAGACTCCTGTCACGGGAGTCCTTAGCAGTAGGGATGATCTTCGAGTTTGAGTCGAACTCATGTTTGACTCGAACATTGGCTGTTCGCAAGTTCGCCGAACAGCGAACAATTTGAGGTGTTCGCGGCAAATTCGAATGCCGCGGAACACCCTTTAAAAGTCTATGTCAGAAATCAAAAGTGCTAATTTTAAAGGCTTATATGCAAGTTATTGTCATAAAAAGTGTTTGGGGATCTGGGTCCTGCCCCAGGGGACATGGATCAATGCAAAAAAAAGTTTTAAAAACGTCCGTTTTTTCAGGAGCAGTGATTTTAATAATGCTTAAAGTCAAACAATAAAAGTGTAATATCCCTTTAAATTTTGTAGCTGGGGGGTGTCTATAGTATGCCTGTAAAGGGGCGCATGTTTCCCGTGTTTAGAACAGTCTGACAGCAAAATGACATTTCAAAGGAAAAAAGTCATTTAAAACTACTCGCGGCTATTGCATTGCCGTTCCGACAATACACATAAAAGTTCATTGATAAAAACAGCATGGGAATTCCCCACCTTCAGGTCTGGTATGGATTTTAAGGGGAACCCCGTGCCAAAATAAAAAAAAAACGGCATGGGGTCCCCCCAAAAATCCATACCAGACCCTTATCCGAGCATGCAACCTGGCAGGCCGCAGGAGAAGAGGGGGGACGAGAGAGGGCCCCCCCTCCTGAACCATACCAGGCCACATGCCCTCAACATTGGGAGGGTGCTTTGGGGTAGCCCCCAAAACACCTTGTCCCCATGTTGATGAGGACAAGGGTCTCATCCCCACAACCCTGGCCGGTGGTTGTGGGGGTCTGCGGGTGGGGGGCTTATCGGAATCTGGAAGCCCCTTTAACAAGGGGACCCCCAGATCCCGGCCCCCCCTGTATGAAATGGTAAGGGGGTACAAGAGTACCCCTACTATTTCACTAAAAAAGTGTCAAAAATGTTAAAAATGACAAGAGACAGTTTTTGACAATTCCTTTATTTAAATGCTTCTTCTTTCTTCTTTCTTCTATCTTTCTTCATCTTCTTCTTCTTCTTCTGGTTCTTCTGGCTCTTCTGGTTCTTCCTCCGGTGTTCTCGTCCAGCATCTCCTCCGCGGTGTCTTCTATCTTCTTCTCCTCGGGCCGCTCCACACCCATGGCATGGGGGGAGGCTCCCACTCTTCTCTTCATCTTCTTCTCTTCTTCTCTTCTTCATCTCCTTCTCCGGGCCGCTCCGCATCAATGCTGGCATGGAGGGAGGCTCCCGCTGTGTGACGCGTCTCCTCTTCTGACGGTTCTTAAATAACGGGGAGCGGGGCCACCCGGTGACCCCGCCCCCCCTCTGATGCACGGGACATGACGGGACTTCCCTGTGGCATTCCCCGTGACGTCACAGGGAAGTCCCTTCAAGTCACCGTGCGTCAGAGGGGGTGGGGTCACCGGGTGGCCCCGCCCCCCATTATTTAAGAACCGTCAGAAGAGGAGACGCGTCACACAGCGGGAGCCTCCCTCCATGCCAGCATGGATGCGGAGCGGCCCGGAGAAGAAGATGAACAAGAGAAGAAGAGAAGAAGAGAAGAAGATAAAGAAGAGAAGAAGATGAAGAGAAGAGCGGGAGCCTCCCCCCATGCCATGGGTGCGGAGCGGCCCGAGGAGAAGAAGATAGAAGACGCCGCGGAGGAGATGCTGGATGAGAACACCGGAGGAAGAACCAGAAGAGCCAGAAGAACCAGAAGAAGAAGAAGAAGATAAAGGAAGATAGAAGAAAGAAGAAGCATTTAGATAAAGGAATTGTCAAAAACTGTCTCTTGTCATTTTTAACATTTTTGACAGTTTTTCTGTGAAATGGTAGGGGTACTTCTGTACCCCCTTACCATTTCACATGGGGGGGCGGGATCTGGGGGTCCCCTTGTTAAAGGGGGCTTCCAGATTCCGATAAGCCCCCCTGCCCGCAGACCCCCACAACCACCGGCCAGGGTTGTGGGGATGAGGCCCTTGTCCTCATCAACATGGGGACAAGGTGTTTTGGGGGGCTACCCCAAAGCACCCTCCCAATGTTGAGGGCATGTGGCCTGGTACGGTTCAGGAGGGGGTGCTCTCTCATCCCCCCTCTTTTCCTGCGGCCTGCCAGGTTGCGTGCTCGGATAAGGGTCTGGTATGGATTTTTGGGGGGACCCCACGCCGTTTTTTTAAAAAATTTTGGCGCAGGGTTCCCCTTAATATCCATACCAGACCTGAAGGGCCTGGTATGGAATTTAGGGGGACCCACACGTCATTTTTTTTTAAATTTTGGTTCAGGGTTCCCCTGTGGGGAATTCCCATGCCGTTTTTATCAATGAACTTTTATGTGTATTGTCGAACCGGCAATACAATAGCCGCGAGTAATTTTAAATGACTTTTTTCCTTTGAAATGTCATTTTGCAGTCAGACTGTTCTAAACACAGGAAACATGCGCCCCTTTACAGGCATACTATAGACACCCCCCAGCTACGAAATTTAAAGGGATATTACACTTTTATTGTTTGACTTTAAGCATTATTAAAATCACTACTCCTGAAAAAACTGCCTTTTTTTGCATTGATCCATGTCCCCTGGGGCAGGAACCAGGTCCCCAAACACTTTTATGACAATAACTTACATATAAGCCTTTAAAATTAGCACTTTTGATTATTCATGTTTGTGTCCCATAGACTTTAACGGTGTTCGCGTATTCGAACAAATTTTTTTCCTGTTCGCATGTTCTGGTGCAAACCGAACAGGGGGGTGTTCGGCTCATCCCTACTTAGCAGCTGGTGAGTGAGTGGGCACGCAGGAGGGGAGAACTGAATATCTGTTTCAGCGCTTGCCACTTCATTTTGCACAATGGAAATCTGAATTTGCACAATGAAGATTGAGAAAGCTTATGAACTTTATGTGGACTTTAATTAACTGTTTTTTAATTATTCTTATTGATTTTGTAAGTTAAATCATGTTGCAAAATGGTTAAACAACTGTGATGTAGTTATATGAGTTTAATACACAGTTAATTTTGTTATTTGGTAACTACTCTCTTACACTGATCTTCACACTTACCAGATTTTTTTGACTCTCTAATTGTGAGTGGTCAAATAGCACCTGAAATTAGTTAACCACTTCAGCCCCAGAGGATTTGACTGCTCTATGACCAGAGCACTTTTTGCAATTTGGCACTGCGCTGCTTTAACTGGTAATTGCGCAGTCATGCAATGCTGTACCCAAACTAAATTTGTGTACTTTTTTTCCCATACATAGAGCTTTCTTTTGATGGTATTTGATTGCCTCTGCAATTTTTATTTTTTGCGATATAAACAGAAAAAGACCGAAAATTTAAAAAAAAAAAGATATTTTCTACTTTTTGTTATAAGAAACATTTAATAAACTCAATTTTAGTCATACATTTAGGCCAACATGTATTCAATATGTATTCAGCCATGCGTCTTTGGTAAAAAAAAATGTCAATAAGCGTACATTTATTGGTTTGCGCAAAAGTTATAGCGTCTACAAACTAGGGTACATTTTCTGGAATTTACGCAGCTTTTAGTTTATGACTACCCATCTCATTTCTTGAGGTGCTAAAATGGCAGGGCAATACAAACTGCCCCCAAATTACTCCATTTTGGAAAGTAGACACCCCAAGGAAATTGCTGAGAGGCATGTTGAGCCCATTGAATATTTCATTTTTTTGTCACAAAGAGATTGAAAATGACAAAAAAAAGAAAAACACAAAGTTGTCACTAAATGATTGCTCACACATGCCATGGTTATATGTGGAATTACACCCCAAAATACATTCTGCTGCTTCTCCTAAGTATGGGCATACCACATGTGTGTGACTTTTTAGGAGCCTAGCCACGTACAGGAGACCCCGAAAACCAAGCACCGCACAACCCCCCAAATGACCCCATTTTGGAAAGAAGACATTTCAAGCTATTTGCTGAGAGCCATGTTGAGTCAATGGAATATTTTATATTTTGCCATAAGTTTTGGGAAAATTAAAATTTTTTTTTACACAAAGTTGTCACTAAATGATATATTGTTCAAACATGGCATGGTTATATGTGGAATTACACCTCAAAATACATTCTGCTGCTTCTTCTGAGTATGGGGATACCACATGTGTGTGACTTTTTGGCAGTCTAACTGCACAGGACCCTGAAACCCAATCACCGCCTTCAGGCTTTCTAAGGGCGTACATTTTTGATTTCACTCCTCACTGCCTATCACAGTTTCAGGGGCCATGAAATGCCAAGATAGCACAAACCCCTCCAAATTACCCCATTTTGGAAAGTAGATACCCCAAGCTATTTGCTGAGAGGCATGTTGAGTATTTTGCAGATCTCGCTTTTTGTCACAAAGGTTTGAAATTTGAAAGAAGAAAAAAAAAAATTTCTTTTCTTTCTTCATTTTCAAAAATAAATGAGATCTGCAAAATACTCACCATGCCTCTTAGCAAATACCTTGGGGTGTCTACTTTCCAAAATGGGGTCATTTTTGGGGGGTTTGTTCTATCTGGACATTTCAGGTCCTCTGTAACTGTGATAGGTAGTGAGGAGTAAAATCACAATTTTACGCCTTTAGAAAACCTGAAGGCGGTGCTTGGTTTTTGGTGTCCTGCACGCGGCTAGGCTCCCAAAAAGTCTCACACATCTGTTATCCCATGCACAGGAGAAGCAGCATAATGTATTTTAGAGTGTAAATCCACATATAACCATGCCATGTTTGAACAATATATCATTTAGTGACAAAAAAAACCTAAAAAAAAATGTAATTTTCCCGAAACTTGTGGCAAAATATCAAATATTCAGTGGACACAACATGCCTCTCAGCAAAAAGCTGGAAGTGTCTTCTTTCCAAAATGGGGTCATTTGTGGGGTTTTGTGCTATCTTGACATTTCAGGGCCTCCAAACCTGTGATAGGTAGTGAGGAAGTGAAATCACCATTTTACGTCCTTAGAAAGCCTGAAGGCGGTGATTTAGTTTTTGGGGTCCTGTGCACGGCTAGGCTCCCAAAAAGTCTCACACATGTGGTATCCCCGTACTCAGGAGAAGCACCAGAATGTATTTTGGGGTGTAGTTCCACATATTACCATGCCATGTTTGAACATTATATGATTTAGTGACAACTTTGTGCAAAAAAAGGGTAATTTTCCCGAAACTTGTGGCAAAATATAAAATATTCCATGGGCTCAACATGCCTATCAGCAAACAGCTTGGGGTGTCTACTTTCCAAAAAGGGGTCAAATAAAAAAGATAATCTTATGCCAAGTACATGGATACCAAACATGACATGCTTTAAAATTGCTCACAAACATGCAGTGGCGACAAACTACATACATTTTTAAAAACATTTAAAAGTCTTCACAGGTACAGGGCATTTTAGATTTACAGAGGAGGTCTACTGCTAAAATTACTGCCCTCGATCTGACCTTCGCGGTGATACCTCACATGCATGGTGCAATTGCTGCTTACATATGACACCAGACCGACGCTTGCATTCACCTTTGCGCTTGAGCACTGGGGGACAGGGGTGCTTTTTTTAATTTTTTTAATTTTGCTTTTTTATTATATTTTTAAACTGTTCCTTGCATTTTTTTTGATAATTTTTATTGTTATCTCAGGGAATGTAAATATCCCCTATGATAGCAATAGGTAGTGACAGGTACTCTTTTTTGAAAAAAATTGGGGTGTATTAGATCCTACATCTCTCCTCTGCCCTCAAAGCATCTGACCACACCAAGATCGGTGTGATAAAATGCTTTGCCAATTTCCCAATGGCACTGTTTATATGCGGCGAAACCTAAGTCATGAAATGCTTGTAGCTTCCCGGTTTCTTAGGCCATAGAGATGATTGGAGCCATTCTGGTCTCTGATCAGCTCTATGGTCAGCTGGCATTCTCGGGTTTCCTGTTGGGACAGGAGAGCCTGAGAAAACCATGGAAGACAGTGGGAGGGGGGATGTTCCCTCCCACTGCTTGTAAAAGCTGTCCAGAGGCTAATTTTTTTGTTTAAATTCTGTTTATTAATTGAACAATTTATACATATTCATTACATATTTACATAACAATTTACATTTAACATGTAACGTAATACATTACATTCCACATTTTACAATACATTCCTGCAATATAATAACTAGACACAAGAGATCTTATGCCAAGCTATATTTTATGCTTTTTCTTTTTCCTACACTCTAGGTTTTTTAACCTTCCTGCCTGCCAACTTTTATCATTTATGCCACCATTATACTCTGAGAGGGAGAGAGCGAGCCCCCAAGAGAATAGGATGGAGAAGAATAAAAAAAAAAAAAACACCCCAAACCCACCCGTGTTAATGTTAATATCTTACCCAAGTATTCCAATACTTTGATCGATTGTTAACCCAACAGTGTTATTAACATGACATTCTATAATTTATAATATCTTTCCCTTAATCCCTCCTCACTCAATATCTTAATCCCATTAACCCAAGTAAGAGAACAAAAAACATTTTTTAACGCAATCTGTGCCTAAAAAATATATGCTGAAGCATGGGGGCAATCTGCCCCTAATGTTAGGAGCAAATCGCTCCTCCATCCCTGCCCCCATGCTTCAGCATATATGCTCTTTTTTTTAACTGTGTTGGTGAAATCACCTCAGACAGCGTCGCTGATTTATGTATCGTGGGAGCAAACGATGTTGCCGTCAAGATAAATAAATCAGTGCTGCAGCTGAATGGCGTACATGAAAACAAAAAAATGGTTAACAATAAAACACAGTAAACAGTAAAGTATAAAAGAATTACATACCTGAAAAGCAAACATGATAAAACATAATAACAATAAAACATTGCATTGTAGAATACAGTAAAAAAGAGCAGAACAATAGAGAGAATAGAGAGAGAGAGAAGAATAAAACGACAACTATTTTTATTTATTTTTTTTTTTTTTTGTTTGTTTTTTTACTTTTTTTTTTTACACTTTTATTTGTAACTGTAATGCCGCGTACACATGGTTGGACTTTTCGTCAACAAAAGTCCGACAGCCCGTCCGACAGACTTTCGGCGGACTTTTGGCGGACTTGCGGCGGACTTGCGGCAGACTTTCTAACGAATGGACTTGCCTACACACGATCACACAAAAGTTCGACAGCCTAGTATGCGGTGACGTACACCAAGTCCGACGAGACTATAAAACGGAAGTTCAATAGCCCGTACGACACCCTTTGGGCTCCTTCTGCTAATCTCGTGTTTATCTCGTGTTAGTAGAAGTTTGGTGAGAGACGATTCGCGCTTATGAGACTCGTATTTTTCAGTTCCTTTTAACTGTTGTTCAGTCTGTGCTTGTGAGGTTTGTATCTGCTTTTCAGTGCGTTTGGTCAGTTGGCATTGAGAAATCTTTGTTTTATTGTCCGCTCGTTCCTGATTTTCAGGTCGCTCTTCACAGGCCTTGCTGTTCTTCAGTGCGTTCTGTTAAGTGTGTTCTGACCAGCTGACCATTTTGAAGCCATGTTACCTGTACGTACTCGTCGTCGAGCTCGTACATTGTATGTGCTTGGTGCTGTAGTTCATTCTTCAGCCCAAGACCAGTCCATGAACAGGGCGAGGAGGAGTTCATGGACCAAGAATTGGTTGCTTCAGCGTGATCAGTTCTGTCACATGCCATTGCTCCGTGAGATCTGTGAGAATAATCCTGAGGATTTCAGGAACTTTCTCCGTATGACGGACCCCGTTTTTGACCGTTTGTTGTCTTTGCTGACCCCCTATATCAGCAGGCAGGATACCTGCATGAGGCAAGCCATCACTCCGGAGCAGAGGCTAGTTGCCACGTTGCGGTACTTGGCGACAGGGAGAAGCCTGCAGGACCTCAAGTTCTGGACAGGCATCTCCCCCAGGCTCTGGGGATCATTATCCCAGAGACCTGTTCTGCCATCATCCAGGTCCTGCAGAACGACTATATTAAGGTAAGAATTTTTTCTTTAATTAGCATCACATGTTCTTTTCTTTAATCTTTGATAACGTAATGTATTTCTTAACTCAAACACTACTTACTATCATTGCAATATAGTGTGAATGTCCCCTTTTTCTCCTCATGCATGCTGGAATTTTTTCCTGTTCTTTTTTGTCATGCATGTATATTTGCCTTCACTAACCTCCCCAGCATACAATGCTGGGCACATATCCACCTAGTCTACTCAGTTTGAATGTATTTAGTCAGCTGCATTGTATTTTGTTTCCCCTAAACTCCATCCAAATAGTGTGCATGTCATAAACTAGATTTCCAACCCCCCCTAAACTCAATCCAAATAGTGTGCATGTAATTAACTTGATTTCCAAACCCCTCCCCCCACCTAAACTCAATCCAAATAGTGTGCATGTAATTAACTTGATTTCCAAACCCCTCCCCCCACCTAAACTCAATCCAAATAGTGTGCATGTAATTAACTTGATTTCCAAACCCCCCCCCCACCTAAACTCAATCCAAATAGTGTGCATGTAATTAACTTGATTTCCAAACCCCTCCCCCCACTTAACCTCAATCCAAATAGTGTGCATGTAATTAACTTGATTTCCAAACCCCTCCCCCCACCTAAACTCAATCCATATAGTGTGCATGTAATTAACTTGATTTCCAACCCCCCCCTAATAATTTGCTATAATGTTCTGTGGTGTTGATTTTTACAAAGCAAATATATGTTGCACTTTGCAAAATGCATTTGCACTCTGCAAGTGCATTTGCCCCAGTGCTTTAGTAAATGAGCAGAAGCTCTGCTGATTTCCATCATCCAATCATGTGCAAGCCACAAAGTGTTTGGATGAATTGCCCTTGCATGTGATTGGGTACTCCTTGCAACATGAAAGCCTTTTTACCTTACCTCATTTACTAAGCTGTGGAGCAACTGCACTTGCAGAGTGCGACAACTGCACAGTCTTGTAGCCTTTAGTCAATAAAACCATACGTGTCCTTAAACTTTTAATTAATTTCTAATTTCACCACCCCCTAAAATGTAACAATGTGCCATCAGAGGGGGTGAGCAATCTGATAAGTGTGCCTTTCCATATTATTTATGCAAGAAGATTTCAATTATGTTGGGCAATAATGTTTTAAGTGTATAATGTTGTTGCAATGTGCTTTTATAAATTACTGAGTTTTTTTTCTTGTTTGATTCCCCAGTTTCCTTCAACACCACAGAAATGGCAGACTGTGGCATCCCATTTTGCCACCCGTTGGGACTTTCCCAATTGTGGAGGGGCTATAGATGGGAAACATGTCCACATCGTGCCACCACCCCATTTGGGGTCATACTATCTTAATTATAAGGGGTTCCATAGTATTGTTTTAATGGCGGTGGTGTCGGCACACTATTAATTTCTCTATGTGGACGTGGGGAAGAATGGCCGGATGTCGGATGGAGGAGTATTTGCCCAGACGGAGTTCTGCCAGTGTCTCCAGAGTGGTGGCCTGGGATTGCCACCTGATGCAGATAACGTGGAAGGACTCCCCTTTGTCTTCATAGCAGATGAAGCCTTCGCTCTGAGCAAGCACCTCATGAGGCCATTCCCCCAAAGAACCCTCACCCCGGAGAGGAGGGTTTTTAATTTCCGGCTGGCCAGAGCTAGAAGAGTGGTTGAGAATGCGTTTGTGCTTCTGGCCAGCCGGTTCCGCCTGTTTCAAACATCCATTAACTTGGCGGAATACAAACTTAATTTTATCATTTTATCGTGCTGCATCCTGCACAAATTTTTGCACAAACATTCCACAAATTATATTGTGCCAGTTGGGCCTGAGGCCAGACTTATCAGTGACAATCTTACGGGCCTGGATACTGTCCGTACTGGCTTGGCCCCCCAAAGTGCCCGTCAAGTTCGACAGCAATATGTAAATTATTTTATGGGTAGGGGGGCCATTGAAATGGGCCAGGATATCTAAATTATCAAAATAAAAAAATCTTGATGAAATTTTGAAGTATATTTATTGATTGCCTTTCTTTTTGGCTTTCTCCTAGGTTATGGTAGAGCACTTGTAGTGCCAAGTGTATTTTCCTTGACTAAATAAGCTCCATTGTCACTGTAAACAACTATTTTAAATTTAAACAAACTGATACTGAGCATTGAAATAACAAACCACACATTTAGTTAATTACTAAACAGATGTTTTAATATTCTGTAAACATTCACTTAAGCATTAGTATAAAATGTTCATAGTCAAAAATATGTCAATATATTGACAAATTTGGAAAAATATAATTAGTTATTTTTTTTATAATTTAAAATATAAATTTTTTTAATTTTGATTTTAACAAACAGGCCTCTTTTTTATTTTTTTATTTTATTTTATTTTTTTAAAACAGGCCTTTTTTTTTTTTATTTAAAACAGGCCTCTTTTTTATTTTTTTTATTTTTATTTTTTTTTTTAAAAAACAGGCCTTTTTTTTTATTTTTTAAAAACAGGCCTTTTTTTTTTTTTTTTTTTTAATTTTTTAAAAACAGGCCTCTTTTTTTATTTTTATTTATTTATTTATTTTTTAAACAGGCCTTTTTTTTGTTTTTATTTTTTAAAAGCAGGCCTCTTTTTTATTAATTTTTTTTTTTTTTTTTTTTTTACAAACAGGCCTTTTTTTAATTTTTTTTTGGTTTTTTAAAAACAGTTTTTTTTTTTTTCAAAACAGGCCTCCATTTTTTTGTAATTTTTGTTTTTTTATGTTGTTAAACAAGCATATAATTTCCACAACATACAAAAGAGAAGGCCCAGAATGGGGTCAGCAAACCAGGAAATGAAGGACATGATCAATGTTTTTGGGGTTGAAAAAGGGCATTTAGATTCGACCCAAAACATCAATCATGTCCTTCATTTCCTGCTGCATACGATCCAGCCGATTCCGCATTTGATCTATCTCCCCATTCCAGGCCATTATTTTAGAAATTAGTCGTTGGGCACTGTCTGTTGTGAAATAGTCACTTGGACCTAAAATAGAATGAAAAAAAGATGTGTTTAGAAATATGCAGACATACATAGTTTACCTTACCATAAGCTGGTGTCTCAGACACTGACCTGGTGGGGTGCCGATGTCGCATACTTCATCAA
Organism: Aquarana catesbeiana; assembly: GCF_042186555.1. NCBI lineage: Eukaryota > Metazoa > Chordata > Amphibia > Anura > Ranidae > Aquarana > Aquarana catesbeiana. Next base: position 361,086,371 of record NC_133328.1, on the reverse strand, counting down.
CATCCTCGGGGGTGGCGCTGTTGCTTGAGTCAAGCACAACCAGATCACCTAAAATAGAGTAAAAAAATTACATAAAATAAAAGGCAGCCATGCATAGATTACCGTAAGCTGGTGTGTCAGACACTCACCTGGTGGGGTGCCCATGTCGCCCACTTCTCCTTCCTCCACATCCTCAGTGGGGCTTGGGCTGATTTCCCAAGTATGTTCTTTTGGTTGGGGGAGACTGGGTTCTTCTTGGCTGAGTGTTTTTTCCCCTATGTCAACCAAAAAATTAATATACTTAGCACACAGATATTTTAGTACATATAGATATATAGAGAGAGATATTATATATATATATATATATATATATATATATATAGAGAGAGAGAGAGAGAGAGAGAGAGAGAGAGAGAGAGAGAGAGATTATATATATATCTAGATATATCTAGATATATCTAGATATATCTAGATATATCTAGATATATCTAGATATATCTATATATATATATAGATATATATCTATATCTCTCTCTATATATCTATATGTACTAAAATATCTGTGTGTATATTATATATAATATATATATTATATATTATTTATATATATATTATATATATAATATATATATATGTAACGAGGTTTATTAAAAGATCATTTCAAACGATGCAAAAATCGTATAGTAAAGAAAACCACATGGAGCAGTATACAAGGTAATAAACAGAAGATGAAAACACGACAAGTACTTACTTTTTTTCAAGACTTTATGGATCCGTCTGTACTGATCTGGCTCCCGGAGTTTCAGGTCGGACCATCTTTTTCTAATCTGATCCTTCGAGCTCTGTACCCCAAAAGAATCATGTAATTTCTTCACCACCTTCGCCATTATTTTGGCTTTTCTCAAATTTGGCCGGCCGTTCGGCCCATACTTCCCATCATAGTCCTTTTTTTTAAGAATTGCCACCATTTCCACCATCTCTTTAAAGGACATATTGGAGGCCTTAAATCTCGGCTTTCCACATGGTGACGTTCCAGCCTCCGGGCTTTCTTCGCTACCTGAGGTAGTACACACCTGATGTGTCTCCGCCATTATTCACCCCACTACGCACCGTACAAAAAATGGGCGGAAAACATGAGTTAAAATCAAACGTCAGGGGCGGGCGACGCAGGCGGAGTTTCACACATGCGCAGTGTATAAAGAGGGGCCTTGCGCACGTGTCATACGTACGTTCTGTGCATAGAGTTAAGGGACGGAGAACATGAGTTAAAATTGAACGTCAGGGGCGGGCGACGCAGGCGGAGTTTCACACAGGCGCAGTGTATAAAGAGGGGCCTTGCGCACGTGTCATACGTACGTTCTGTGCGTAGAGTTAAGGGGTGGAGAACATGAGTTAAAATTGAACATCAGGGGCGGGCGACGCAGGCGGAGTTTTACACAGGCGCAGTGTATAAAGAGGGTTCTTGCACACGTGTCGTACGTACGTACGTTCTGTGTGTAGAGTCATGGGCGGGGTATATGCGTAAACAAAAAGAACGTCAGGGGCGGGCCAAGCAGGCGGAGTATTACGCATGTGCAGTGTATAAAACGTTGTTACGTATTGTGACGTACGTACGTTCTGTGCGTAGGTGATAGTGGACCGGGACGCTACTAAACGAAGGTAATTTTAAATTTATAAATTTGGTAAAAACTTTGTAGCAAGCAGCCTATATGGCTTGACAGATTGATGAGGCCTACATAGGGATAAGATGATGAGGGTTTAGCAGAAACATAATAAATGTTTTTTGTCTTGTGTCTTTATCTTTTACAGACATTATGAATGCCAAATTTAAGGAGCCTGAATTTTTGTCGGCTTTCATAGACAAATATAGAGAGATGAGGAATCTGTGGGAGGTGAAACACCCTCAATATTATTTAAAGCATGTCAGGAAGTAAACGCTGGAGAGACTTCTGACATTTGTCCAGACGACCATCCCGGAAGCAACAATGGAGACGTTGTTAAAGAAAATTGGGATCTTGAGTAACATGTATAAGAGGGAGCATAACAAGATCCAGGAATCCATGAGATCAGCAGCATCAGCAGATGATGTATATGTACCCAGGCTGTGGTACTACAATAAACTACGGTTTCTTGATGACCAGACTGAAGCCAGGGCATCACTTTCAACCCTTCCCTCCACCCTTCCCTCCACCCTTCCATGCACTCTTCCATGCACCCTTCCCTCCACCCCAGCAGAGGCTGATGAGGACCAAGCTGGGTCTTCCATCCTGGATGAACCGGATGTGACTATCTGGAGTCAGGTAAATTAATTTCACAAATATTTACTGTCCTAATATTAATGAGGTTAACTGGATGTTATAATTGATTAAAATAATTAAAAAAAAAAAAAAAATGATGTATACATATCAATTGACAGTAGTGGCGAAATATGTTTGTCACCTGCTTCAAAAAATTAGGGTGTCTGATTTCTAGACTCTTTTATTAAGAGTAGGGATGAGCCGAACACCCCCCGGTTCGGTTCGCACCAGAACCCGCGAACGGACCGAAAGTTCGCACGAACGTTAGAACCCCATTGACGTCTATGGGACTCGAACGTTCGAAATCAAAAGTGCTCATTTTAAAGGCTAATTTGCATGGTATTGTCCTAAAAAGGGTTTGGGGACCTGGGTCCTACCCCAGGGGACATGTATCAATGCAAAAAAAACTTTTAAAAACGGCCGTTTTTTCGGGAGCAGTGATTTTAATGATGCTTAAAGTAAAAAAAAAAAAGTGAAATATTCCTTTAAATATCGTACCTGGGGGGTGTCTATAGTATGCCTGTAAAGTGACGCGTGTTTCCCATGTTTAGAACAGTCCCTGCACCAAATGTCATTTTTAAAGGAAAAAATCTCATTTAAAACTGCTTGCGGGTTTAATGTCATGTCGGGTCATGGCAATATGGATGAAAATCAGTGAGACAAACGGCATGGGTACCCCCCAGTCCATTACCAGTCCCTTTGGGTCTTGTATGGATATTAAGGGGAACCCCGCACCCAAATTAAAATAAGGAAAGGTGTGGGGCCACCAGGCCCTATATACTCTGAACAGCAGTATACAGGCGGTGCAAACAAGACAGGGACTGTAGGTTTGTTGTTAAGTAGAATCTGTTTGTAATTTTGAACATTTTTAACGTGTTTAGCTCCAGCCAAAAAATCTTTTCTAAGCTTTTTGGAAAACATAGGGAAGGGTTATCACCCCTGTGACATTTGTTTTGCTGTCTTTCCTCCTCTTCAGAAGATTTCACCTCACTTTTTTGTCCCAATGAAAAATGTTTTTTGAAAATTTGGGTTTTTTTGTGGAACAAGGATTGGAAAGCATCAGTGGAAAGGAGAACTTGTTTTCCCATATTAACTCTTACAGGAGAGAATTTCCCTTCCTAGGGGTAGATTTCATCTCACTTCCTGTTGTCTCCTTCCGTTTGCAAGTAGGAGTCGTTTGTAAGTTAGATGTTTGAAAGTAGGGTCCTGCCCTATATACTCAGCAGAAATTTGGGCCTTAGGTGTTGCTGTGGCCACAACACTGTAAGCCCTCACAGGGCCCTGCTGTGAAATATTAGATCAAGAATTGTAATTACATGCCCCTGTTGAACAGGAGCTGAAAAATTAGGCCTTAGGCACTGGTGCTGGTGCCACAACACTGCAACCCCTCACAGACACTCTAGTTGGAACGCAGGAACGAGCCCTGCTGCAAATTATTGCTTCAAAAATTGTAATTACACGCCCCTGTTAGACAGGGGCAGAAAAATTGGGCCTTAGGCACTGGTGCTGGTGCCACAACACTGCAACCCCTCACAGACACTCTAGTTGGAACGCAGGAACGAGCCCTGCTGCAAAGTATTGCATCAAAAATTGTAATTACACGCCCCTGTTAGACAGGGGCAGAAAAATTGGGCCTTAGGCACTGGTGCTGGTGCCACAACACTGCAACCCCTCACAGACACTCTAGTTGGAACGCAGGAACGAGCCCTGCTGCAAAGTATTGCATCAAAAATTGTAATTACACGCCCCTGTTAGACAGGGGCAGAAAAATTGGGCCTTAGGCACTGGTGCTGGTGCCACAACACTGCAACCCCTCACAGACACTCTAGTTGGAACGCAGGAACGAGCCCTGCTGCAAAGTATTGCATCAAAAATTGTAATTACACGCCCCTGTTAGACAGGGGCAGAAAAATTGGGCCCTAGGCACTGGTGCTGGTGCCACAACACTGCAACCCCTCACAGACACTCTAGTTGGAATGCAGGAACGAGCCCTGCTGCAAAGTATTACATCAAAAATTGTAATTACACGCCCCTGTTAAACAGGGGCTGAAAAATTGTGCCTTAGGCACTGGTGGTGGCGCCCAGAACCAAAAATGTTCTTACAAGCTATCAGCGTGATGATTGAGGAGGAAGAGGATAATTACTCAGGGATAGTCACTCAGCATCAGCATAGGCAGTCTTTGAAGGGATCTGAGATTTCAAAAAAAATTATTCGGTTACATCAGCATCAGGTGCTTGGTAGCTGGTGGTGATCCAAGACTCATTCATTTTTATGAAGGTCAGCCGATCGACCGAGTCGGTGGACAGACGCACCCTGTGATCGGTTACCACGCCTCCAGCAGCACTGAATGTGCGTTCCGAAAGAACGCTGGATGCAGGACAGGCCAGTAGCTCAATTGCATACTGTGCAAGCTCTGGCCAGTGATCCATCCTCAAGACCCAGTAACCCAGAGGATTTTCGGTGGGAAAGGTGTCCAAGTCTGATCTTGCCCCTAGGTATTCCTGCACCATGTAAAACAGACGCTGGCGATGGTTGCTGGAACCGATCATACCTTGGGGCTGCGGACCAAAAAATTGTCTGAACGCATCGGTCAGACGGCCACCTTCTCCACCGCTCCTTCTTTGACTGACCGAAGCCTCAGCAACACGTTGTCCAGAAACAGGAGTTTGTAACCTCCCAGTCTCTGGGAACGCGTTGCACAGACCTTTCTGCAAGGCCTCCCGAAGATGTTTCATCCTCTGCTCCCTCTGCGATGGCAAGATAAGGTCCGCAACCTTACCCTTGTAACGTGGATCAAGGAGGGTTGCCAGCCAGTATTGGTCCTTCTCCTTGATACCACGAATACGAGGATCCTTACGCAGGCTTTGCAGGATCAGGGAGGCCATGCAGCGTAGGTTTGCTGAGGCATTCGGTCCGGAGTCCTCTGGGTCACTAAGAACGACATGGTCCGCAGCCACCTCCTCCCAGCCACGTACAAGTCCATGTGTTTCTTGGGACTGATCCCTTAAAGACTGCTGCTGATGCTGAGTGCCAGGCTCCACCTCCATACTGACACAATCTTCCTCCTCCTCCTCTTCCTCCTCGTCCTCTTCCTGTGTGATCGGCGGGCACGCAGGAACACTGTCTGGATAAAGGGGGCCTTGAGAGCTAAGGAAGTCCTCCTCTTCCTGCCTCTGTTCTGCCTCAAGTGCCCTGTCCATTATTCCACGCAGCGTGTGCTCCAACAGGTGGACAAGGGGGACAGTGTCACTGATGCATGCACTGTCACTGCTCACCATCCTCGTGGCCTCCTCGAATGGTGACAGGACAGTGCATGCATCCCTGATCATGGCCCACTGGCGTGGGGAAAAAAAAACAAGCTCCCCTGACCCTGTCCTGGTGCCATAGTCGCACAGGTACTCATTGATGGCCCTCTGCTGCGTGTGCAGCCGCTGCAGCATGGCCAACGTTGAGTTCCACCTGGTGGGCATGTCACAGATTAGGCGGTTCTTGGGCAGGTTAAACTCCTTTTGGAGGTCCGTCAGCCGAGCACTGGCATTATATGACCGGCGGAAATGCACACAGACTTTCCTGGCCTGCCTCAGGACATCCTGTAAGCCCGGGTACCTGCCCAAGAACCGCTGCACCACCAAGTTAAGGACGTGAGCCAAACAGGGCACATGGGTCATTTGTCCCTGTCGGAGGGCAGAGAGGAGGTTGGTGCCATTGTCGCAAACCACCATTCCTGCCTTAAGTTGGCGTGGCGTCAACCACCTCTGAACCTGCCCCTGCAGAGCTGACAGAACCTCTGCCCCAGTGTGGCTCCTGTCCCCCAAGCACACCAGCTCAAGCACCGCATGGCATCTTTTGGCCTGCGTACTTGCGTAGCCCCTTGAACGCCTACGGAGCACCGCTGGTTCCGAGGAAGAGGCCATGGAGGAAGAAGAAGAGGAGGGGGTGGAGGAGAGAGGTGTGTCACAATCAGCATTTTGGAGGCGTGGTGGCGGAACAACCTCCAACACTACTGCACCTTGTCCTGCATCCTTCCCAGCTGCCAGCAGAGTCACCCAATGCGCCGTGAAACTTAGGTAACGTCCCTGTCCATGCCTGCTGGACCATGAGTCAGCGGTAATATGCACCTTACCGCTGACCGCCCTGTCCAGCGAGGCATGGACATTGCCTTCCACATGCCGGTAGAGAGCCGGAATCGCCTTCCGTGAGAAAAAGTGGTGTTTGGGTACCTGCCACTGAGGAACCGCACATTCCACAAACTCACGGAAGGGGGCAGAGTCTACCAACTGAAAAGGCAGCAGTTGAAGTGCTAGCAATTTTGCCAAGCTAGCATTCAACCGCTGGGCATGTGGATGGCTGGGAGCAAACTTCTTTCGGCGGTGCAGCAGCTGGGGCAGGGAAATTTGCCTGGTACAATCTGACGTCGGTGTACCAAAAGCAGATTGCCCACAAGTACTTGGCTGTGACACACCTAATTCTACACCTTCATTCCTCTCACTGCAGGTCTCAGAGAGGACTGAAGGTCTAGTGGGGTTGGAAATCTCAGCTGATGAGGAGCAAGGAGAGATCCTCTTTGTTCTTTGGTGTGGGTCTTTTAGATACGCTTGCCAACGAACTGCATGGCAGGTCAACATATGTCTGGTCAAGCATGTGGTACCCAAGCGGGAGATATTTTGGCCACGCGAGATACGCTTGAGACATATGTTGCAAATAGCAGCGGTGCGATCTGATGCACTCGTCTCAAAAAAGGCCCACACCAAAGAACTTTTTGAATAACGCGCAGAGACTGCAGCGCCCTGCACATGTGGAGCTTTGGGGTGTGATGCAGTCAATGTGCTGCCCTTAGGCTGGCCCCTGGAGGGCATCCTGCCTCGTTGGTGATGTGCTGCCGCCTCCTCCTCCTCCTCCTCCTCTCTCCTATCAGGCACCCACGTTGAGTCAGTGACCTCATCATCCCCTCCCTCCTCATCACTGGAGCAAACCTGGCAGTATGCTGCAGCAGGGGGAGCATGACTGCCAGATTGCTGTCCTTCTTGGGCACCCCCTCTGTCCGCGCTCATGTTACTGCCTTCATCGAGCTCAGTATCGTCATCAGAGCCTTCCAAACGCTGGGCATCCTCCTGGAGCATGTACCCAACACTGTGGTCAAACAGTTCGAGGGAATCCTCATGAGGACATGGTGGAGCTAGGGAAGGAGTCACTGATGACATTGAGCTGAGGGAAGAGGCCGCTGCTTTGCCAGACAAAGCACCCTGGGCATGGGTGAGAGAGGATGAGGAGGATGAGGACGGCTTGGTCATCCACTCGACCAAGTCTTCCGCATGTTGCGGCTCAACATGGCCAGCTGCCGAAAAAAAGGCCAAGCGTGTCCCATGGCCACGTGCTGATGAGGATGCACCGTCTCCACGACCAGCACTAGACACAGAGCCTGCTTGCCCTCTCTTATTGGCTTGTGACTGTCTGCCTCTCCTTCTTGGCCTTCCAGACATACTAATGGCCTGTAGCTGCACTAAGCTGGGATAGAACACCTGTAATTTTCTTCAAGTAGCTTTATATACTGTAACCAGACAAGCCTGCCTGTCAGTAGGAAGATAACAGGAACGGATCTAGCTGAACACTGTGAGCAGGACGCACTGTACTAAATGTAAATAGTCTAGCTGCCTGACCGTGGTACTAATAGGATCAAATAGAACACCTGTAATTTTCTTCAGGTAGCTTTATATACTGTAACCAGACAAGCCTGCCTGTCAGTAGGAAGATAACAGGAACGGATCTAGCTGTACACTGTGAGCAGGATGCACTGTACTAAATGTAAATAGTCTAGCTGCCTGACCGTGGTACTAATAGGATCAAATAGAACACCTGTAATTTTCTTCAGGTAGCTTTATATACTGTAACCAGACAAGCCTGCCTGTCAGTAGGAAGATAACAGGAACGGATCTAGCTGAACACTGTGAGCAGGACGCACTGTACTAAATGTAAATAGTCTAGCTGCCTGACCGTGGTACTAATAGGATCAAATAGAACACCTGTAATTTTCTTCAGGTAGCTTTATATACTGTAACCAGACAAGCCTGCCGGTCAGTAGGAATTTAACAGGAACGGATCTAGCTGAACACTGTGAGCAGGACGCACTGCACTAAATGTAAATAGCAGGAACGGATCTAGCTGAACACTGTGAGCAGGACGCACTGCACTAAATGTAAATAGTCTAGAAGATAACAGGAACGGATCTAGCTGAACACTGTGAGCAGGACGCACTGCACTAAATGTAAATAGTCTAGAAGATAACAGGAACGGATCTAGCTGAACACTGTGAGCAGGACGCACTGCACTAAATGTAAATAGCAGGAACGGATCTAGCTGAACACTGTGAGCAGGACGCACTGCACTAAATGTAAATAGTCTAGAAGATAACAGGAACGGATCTAGCTGAACACTGTGAGCAGGACGCACTGCACTAAATGTAAATAGCAGGAACGGATCTAGCTGAACACTGTGAGCAGGACGCACTGCACTAAATGTAAATAGCAGGAACGGATCTAGCTGAACACTGTGAGCAGGACGCACTGCACTAAATGTAAATAGCAGGAACGGATCTAGCTGAACACTGTGAGCAGGACGCACTGCACTAAATGTAAATAGCAGGAACGGATCTAGCTGAACACTGTGAGCAGGACGCACTGCACTAAATGTAAATAGCAGGAACGGATCTAGCTGAACACTGTGAGCAGGACGCACTGCACTAAATGTAAATAGCAGGAACGGATCTAGCTGAACACTGTGAGCAGGACGCACTGCACTAAATGTAAATTGCAGGAACGGATCTAGCTGAACACTGTGAGCAGGACGCACTGCACTAAATGTAAATAGTCTAGAAGATAACAGGAACGGATCTAGCTGAACACTGTGAGCAGGACGCACTGCACTAAATGTAAATAGCAGGAACGGATCTAGCTGAACACTGTGAGCAGGACGCACTGCATTAAATGTAAATAGTCTAGATAGAAGATAACAGGAACGGATCTAGCTAAACTGAATACAGTGTATATATATATATGCAACACCTGGGATGCATATATATACACAATACACTGTAAGTGCAGCTAACTGACTGACTGTTCTGCCTAATCTATCTAACTCAAATCAAATGACACTGTCTCTCTCTCTCTCTATCTCTCAGCACACCGGAACACACACTACACAGGGCCGCCGTGCAGGCGGCCTTATATAGTGTGGGGTGTGTACTAAATCCCCTGAGCCATAATTGGCCAAAGCCACCCTGGCTTTGGCCAATTACAGCTCTCTCTACTGACAGCGCTGTGATTGGCCAAGCATGCGGGTCATAGTGCATGCTTGGCCAATCATCAGCCAGCAATGCACTGCGATGCCGCAGTGAATTATGGGCCGTGACGCGCCACACGAATTTAGCGCGAACGGCCCATAACGTTCGCAATTCGGCGAACGATCGAACAGCCGATGTTCGAGTCGAACATGGGTTCGACTCGAACACGAAGCTCATCCCTAATTAAGAGATGTATTCACATTGAATTTGCAAGTCATGAGAAGCAAATTGTGTGTCATTGATGAACCCCACCCAAAAAAAATAAAACTATGTCCCTTTTTTATACACAGGATGAGGGCAGCCAGGAGGAATGTGGGGAAAGTGGCAGGCAGGAGGAGACCGGGCCCATGGACAGCCTGGAGGAGGCCAGATACAGCATCATCCTGGAGGAGGCCGGACCCAGTGTCATCCTGGAGGAGGCCGGACCCAGTGTCAGGCAGGAGGAGGCCGAACCCAGTGTCAGGCAGGAGGAGGCCGGACCCAGTGTCAGGCAGGAGGTGGCTGGGCCCAGTAGGAGCCTGACACAATCACAAGTGCCTCCCCTCCGCCTTCCAAAAAAAAGGGCCAGGAAGGGGACGGTGACACAGGAGGCATCCCTGCGCCTCATGCGAGAGGCCAGCAATTTTTTAAGGAGCCCCCCCGAAGCTGAAGAGGCTTATGGGTGCTACTTAGCCAGCAGGCTGTTTAAAATGGAGTGGGGCCAACGCCTCATTTGTGAGAGACTGTTTGGGGAAACAATACACAAGGGGCTGCAGGGCGCGCTAACCAGCAACACACAATTACATGAGGCAGCCCCCCCCTCCTCCTCCTCCCCCTCCTCCTCCTCCTCCTTCTCCTCCTGCCACAACTCAAACACCAGAGCCACAGCCTCCAAAGAAGGCTGCAGGGAAGGGTGCAGGGCAGCGTGGAGGAAAGACTGCAGGGAAGAGAAGAAAGTGATGACCTGGGTTCAGTCTGGTCTGACAGAAGATACAGGCTGTTGTAGTACCACAGTCTGGGGACATCTATATCATCTGCTGCTGCTGTTGACCTCTGGGATTCCTGGACCAGATTGTGCTCCCTCTTATATGGACTCCTCAAGATCGCAATTTTCTTGTCCACAGACTTTTTCCAGCGTTGACTTCCTCTTTATTTTATTTAGACCATGAATAAATGGATATTTGAGTTTATGAAAAAACCTTATGTGTTTTATTTTAAATCATTGATTTAGACACAATGTCGAATTAACAAGGGACAACAATCTCCTTGAGCTTGCAAAAACACACAAAAATACATTAATAATGTTCTAGTGGTAACTTTAAAAAAAAAAAGATACATAACCAAAAACGGTTCTTTGTGTTAACTTTATATACAAAAGAAAAAAAAACACAATAAACAAACAAATGGTTCTTTGTGGTAAGTTAAAACAAACAACATTAAAAACAAACAAAAATGAAATCAAAATGTATTTGTGTTCAATTTAAGAAATAAAAAACTAAAAAAAACTAAAAAAAAAAAAAAAAAAATGGTTCTTTGTGTTAACTTTACAAACACAAAAAAAAAAAAAAAAGCTAGATAAAGATAAAATAAGTTTGACAACAATCATAAAATAAACATCTGGAGAAAATCTAAAATAAAATAAAAGATGACTCCACCAAAAAAAACAAGTGTATAAATTATTATTAGTATGGAGACATTGTTTTTAAAAAGAATACTATATCATTCATGAGATCAAAGAGAAAAAGAACCCAAAAATCAGTTTGGGAGAACTCTGTTTGAATATGAACAGCAAAACATCTTCGTTCTTATAGCATTATTAAAGAAGACATTAATGCGCTGCATTCAACGATCACAGATTTTGCAGCGTGAGGAATGTGCTACCTACAATACGAACACTAGTTTTACTAGACCAAGTGCTTCCGTTTAGTTTTTGCTTATGAGCATGCGTCGTTTTTTTGTCCGTCGGACTAGCATACAGACGAGCGGATTTCTGGGTCCGGCGTAGTTATGACGTAAAGATTTGAAGCATGTTTCAAATCTAAAGTCCGTCAGATTTGAGGCTGCAAAAGTCCGCTGAAAGTCCGCTGAAGGTCCGGGGAAGCCCACACACGATCGGATTGTCAGCCAGCTTTAGTCCGTCGGCGTCCGTCGGACTTTTGTAGACGAAAAGTCCGACCGTGTGTACGCGGCATAACGGTTCGGTTCCAGGTCGGGGTCTCCCAAAATGCAATGACATCTTTGGAGACCCTGTGTAAGTGTGTTCTAGTCTGTGCAGTGCTGTACCCTATGCTAATACTCCACTCGTGTGTGGTAGCATTCAAAACATTCACCAATGCAAAGACCAGGACAGTCAGGACAGGAGGGACAATAATAGTAGGTGTCACGCCTATATCCACGCTTTCTACAGACACAACATTTTCTTTGGGGGGGCTCATTGGGTAGGGGTACCAGGGAGGACATAAGGAAAATGCCTCTCATGCAGCCGTCTTACTGCATTTGTATTGGGAAGTTGGGCCACAGCAACGTCTGGAAACGGTAAATAGGGCAATTGATTAATAACACTGGCGACAGGGGGTGAAAGGGTTAGCTGGGGGGCGATCAAGGAGTTAAACCTTTATTAGGGGGGTTTAGGGGGTAACCTAGACCTAATAAGGGCTACTACTAACTGCCCTAACACTTATTTCAGTCACAAATAACACTAATGCAGTGATCAGTGAAAATTCTGAAAACTGCACAGTGACACAGTGACAGAGAGTGAAAGGGTTAACTGGGGGGGGGGCAATGGGGGGGTGATCGGGGGATGGCAAGTGTTCCTATGTGTACTGGTGTTAGTGTAGTGTTGTGCAACTCATGGTTAGATGTCTCCTCTCACTGGAATCGAAAAGACCCCAAAAGGAGAGATGACATCACTTCCTCCTGTCTGTGTTTACACTTATGCCCCGTACACACGGTCGGATTTTCCGATGGAAAATGTCCGATCGGAGCGTGTTGTGGGACATTCCGACCGTGTGTGGGCTCCATCGGACATTTTCCATCGGATTTTCCGACACACAAAGTTTGAGAGCAGGCTATAAAAATTTCCGACAACAAAATCCGATCTCGTCAATTCCGGCCGCGTGTGGCCTGTTCTGACGCACAAAGTGCCACGCATGCTCAGAAGAAATTCCAAGATGGAACAGCTCGGTCGGGTAAAATTAGCGTTCGAAATGGATACAGCACTTTCGTCACGCTGCAATGTTAAAAATGGTTTAATACAGCGCACTCTCTTCTTCTTTATAATGTGAGAAGAATGAAGTAGTTTTGCTGCTCATATTCACAAAGACTTCTCACAAACTTCTTTCTTTACTATTTATCGGGATTCCGTCAATATATTTGGATTTGTCACATCTGACAAAAATATATATATATATTTTTTTTTAAAGGCATTTTTTTTTAGATTTTAGGTTTGAATTTTTTCCAAGGCTGATCTTTGTTCTATTTTATTTTTAGTTTTACTCCAGAATATTTTTGTGTGTTTTTTGTGTGTCAAGTTACCACAACACCATTATTATCTTGTATTATTTAATCTCAAGGAGATTGTTTGGTGTTGGTGTCCCTTGTTAATTTCACATTGTATTTTTGAAATGTACCTGAATCCTCACAAACTGTCCTTTTTGAAGGAAAACACATATAGGCAAGTATAATTGAAAACAAAAATCCTTTATTAAGGGCTCAGAACCAAACAAAGAGGGAGGCAACACTGGATAAACAGCAAAAATTAGCGAAGCCTTGGACCCCCAGGGCAGACATCAATTCTTGAACATCAAAATTGGTGGCCTGAGGAGTCCATATGTAAGGAAGTGCAGTCTGGTCCGGAAGTCCCAGAGATCCGGAAAGCAGCAGATGACATCTGTGTCCCCAGGCTGTGGTACCACAAGAGGCTGTATCTTTTGCCAGACCAGACTGGACCCAGGGTCATCACTTTCTGGTCTTCCTTCCACGCTTCCTTCCTGGCTGTGGCTCTGCCGTTGGAGATGTGGCAGGAGGAGGAGTAGGACTTGGAGGAGAAGAAGGGCTAGTAGGACCTGGAGGAGGAGGAGGACAAGTAGAAGGACCTGGAGGAGGAGGAGGAGGACCATGTGTGAGGTCACAAATGTGGGTATCAGATGTTAGTTGGGCCCTCAACTCCTTATTGAGAGCTTCCAACATTAATGACTCACACATGAGTTGTTGGCCCTCCTCCATCCGCTGCATTTTACAGGCAATTATGGCAGCAAAGTCCTCCTCCACAGTGTGTGGTGCTCCCAGGGCCTCTGTAGCCTTCCAAAAGAGGCCTATGGCAGCCTCCTCTAGGGTACTCCTCTTCCTGCCACTTTCTCTTTGCAGGTGTAGGGGAGGGACCGGCATATCAGGCAGCCTGCTCGGTCCGGCCACCTCCCGGCTGAGACTTCCTTGTGTATGAAAAAGGGACATGGTTTTAGTTTTTGCATCATCAATCTCAATCAGAAATTAGTACTCCAAACTAACATCTAGTTAACATCATTGATTGGACAACCTGAACTATTTAAAGGAATGCTATACCTGGCTCAAGCTGGGCTCCTCCACATGTTGCTGCCTGGAAGGCCCAGGTTGGGCGTCAGAAGCCTCAGCTGGGGGGGAAGGAAGCGTGAAAGGAAGACTGGAGAGTCATAACCTGGGTTCAGTCTGGCCTGCCAGAAAATGCAGCCTGTCATAGTACCACATCCTGGGGACATAGATGTCACCTGCTGCTCCGGATCTCTGCGAATCCTGGACTTTCTTGCACTCCCTTAGATATGTACTCCTCAGGCCACCAATTAGGATCCTCAAATAGGTGATGTCTGCCGTGGGGATCACCTGTTTCACAATTTCCAGCAATTGATCCAGTGCTGCCTTCCTCTTTGTTTGGTTCTTATAATGTGGGTGGTTGATCTCCCACAGACAAGGCAGCTCCCTGAACATGTCAATGAAGATTGCCATGAAGTCGGTATCGTTCAAGATATCCATTTTCACTGCAAGACACAACACAAGACAAACCCTAATGTCAGGCAAAACTCTCATAATCTTGGTACAATATAGGCCTCAATGTAGAAGCAGTATAGGCCCAAGTTTGGCTCTTACCTTCGTTATCACGATCGGCGCCTCCGATACTCCTTCGTCCGCTCACAGATCGTACATACTATGCACGCGTGTTACGCTTTATACACACTGCACATGCGTGTAACTCCGCCCACCCCTGATGTTCTTTCTAGTCTATTCCCCTCCCCTTTTCGTTCGGCGCAGTGGGTGAAGAGCACATGGCGGAGTCAGAGCAGGTGCGTGCTAATTATAGCAACGAGGAGGAGGAAAGCCCGGATTCAGAAAAGTCCCGATCCAGAAGGAGACGATTTAGGGCCACAAATATGTCCTTTGGGGAGATGTTGGAGATGGTGGACATCCTGAAGAAGGCCAACTATGACGGGAAGTATGGACCTTACCCCAACCCCAATATCAGAAAGGCCAAGATCATGGCGAAAGTGGTCAAGAGTCTGCACCGAATTTCGGGGTACGACGATCGAAAGATCAGCTCAGTAAGCGGTGGTCGGACCTGAAATTAAGAGAGCCCGAGCAGTACCGAAAGATCCGGAGAGTGCTGCAAAAAAGTAAGTAGTTGTGCTGTGTTCCTATTCTTTTTGTCTTTATTACGTTCATGCTGCTCCATGTGCTTTTCTTAAGTGTTGTACAGTTTAAAATGGCAACTTTAATGCTCATGGGCCTATTATTCGTTTGTATCAAACATTTTTCTTTCGGACTATAAAACACCATTGTTTAGGCCATATGCATTTTCATACATTTTTTAGGGCCTACTTGTATGAAAAATATTTGGTTGTGTAGATGGGTTTGTTACTAGAATGAAATTCAAACTAGATTCTGTGTAAGGAGAGGACACTCAGCAGCTGTTTTCACATCTGGACGCTGGAGCACTAGTGTGGGACACCAGAACACCCTTTTTATTAGGGGGGCCACACAGGTGCTCCAGTGTATACAATAGGGGGGTCTCCATCTGTGAAGCTTGTACAAAACAGGTAAAGTCTTGACAAAGGACAATAAAAATGCTACATCTTGGAACTCTGCCCAAATAGACAATTGTACCCCACTTCCAAGCAATGTTTCATCTTTAGATTTCGGCCATCAAATATCTGTGTGCTAATTATACCATTTTTGTTTTACATAGGGGAGAAAAGACTCGGAGGACACCCCTCATCCGAGGAGACCACAGACCCCCACCTCGGGAAGAAGGGGAAATACCCCCAACCCAACCTGAGCAGGAGGAGGAAGAAGACGTGGTGGAAATTGGCACCACAACAGGTGAGTGTCTGCGACCACAGACTCAGGTAAGAGATGGATGCCGGCAGATTTTTGATACCTGTTTTTGTTTGGTTTCTCTCTTTTTAGGTGATCGTGATGTTGTGGATCGAGATCCTTTCACATCAGAAAGTGCGCAGATCCTGATCGGGGAGATCATGGGGTGTAATTTCGAATTGGAAAACCTCAAGAAAAAAATCAATGATGTTATTCAAAAAAATAATAACATCATTGATGTTTTGGGGCAAATTTAAAACCCCTCAAAATCACTTTGTTTTTTTGTGTGCTACAATCTTAAAAATGTTTCAGCGATGTTTAGAAAAGCCAAATTTGGAGGATGCACACAGTATGCCAACATGTGCTATCTGCCATCACGGGAGATGAATGAATGCGTTTTGGGGATGCAACCCCTTCCTCAATAATAAAGTAGCTGTGAGGAAGGGGTTGCTCCCCCAAAACACGTCCCTTGATCCCCCGTGATGGCAGCTAGCACATGTTGACATTCGTAAATTGGTGTGCATCTTCCAAATTTGGCTTTTCAAGGGGTGACTTCACCCCATCTGAACGCAATATCAAACACAGTTCCTAAATACTCATGTCTGATATTGCCTTCAAGTTTTACCATATGTGAACTTTGTAAGTTCAAGATTTTGTCTTTCTTGTTGGTTTTACACATGCCTGTTTTAACTTAAATGGACATTTCTATTTTTGATAATGCCACCCCAAAAATTGTTATACAACAAACATGTTGGTTTGTTTTAAAAACCTTTTCTAAATGCACATGTGATTGTGCAGGTATTAAAAAAATTGTTATCAAGAATGTGTGGATTATTGTCTCAACGCTACAACACTTTTGTGGTGATGTAAATGCTGTTTTCTGTGAAAATGGGGGTTATTTCCTAAGGGCAAATCCTCTTTGCACTACAAGTGCAGTTTCAGTGCAGTTTCAAGTGCACTTGTAGTGCAAAGTGTATACGCCTTTAGTAAATAACACCCAACAGTGCTTTGTATAAGGTTACACAATCACGCCATTTTCAGGACTACCCACATTGCTGTCAGGGTCAGCTAAAACAAACACAAGCAGTAAATGTCACCAAAGATTAGCTTTTTTTTATTTGATAAAGGTTTCACACATTGTCTGGCATATTGATGGCCCCCCCTACCCGCAAAGAACTCAAGGTATCTTAACCGGACATCACGGGCACTCAGGGAGGGCAAGCCAGGACGGCCACTTTCAAGCGCTGTCAGGGTTGTTTCTTGTAGAATTCCGGCCTTAGGCCCAACTGAGCCAGCATAGTTGGCAGAATGTTGGCGTAAAAAGTTATGTAGAACACAGCACGCCAGGATTATATGATTAAGTTTATACTCCGCCATATGGATGGGTGTCAGAAATAGGCCGAACCGGCTGGCCATGATTCCAAATGTATTCTCCACCACTCTTCTGGCTCTGGCCAGCCGGTAATTAAAAACCCTCTGTTCCGGGGTGAGGGTCCTCATCGGGAATGGCCGCATAAGATGGTCCCCCAGTGTAAATGCTTCATCCGCAACAAAGACGAATGGGAGTCCTTCCACATTGTCTTCTGGAGGTGGCAAGTCCAAGCTGCCATTCTGGAGATGCCTGTAAAACTCCGTCTGGGCGATGACTCCACCATCGGACATCTGGCCATTCTTCACCTCGTCCACATACAGGAAGTCGTAATTAGCTGACACCACCACCGCCAACATCACAATACTATTGAACCCCTTGTAATTATAATAGTACGACCCCGAGTTGGGTGGTGAAATGATGTGGACGTGTTTCCCATAAATTGCCCCTCCGCAGTTAGGAAAGTCCCAAATTACTATTTTTGCTCATAAACATGGCAAGCAGATTAGACGCAAACATTCTTGGCCAACCTCCAGATAACATTTATTAAGGGGAATTTTACAACACCAAAGTATAAGGTACACCTATCATATTCCCCCCCCCTCTCATGGGCCATTTCTAACATTATAGGGGGGGGAATCTTGGACAGGTAACCCTCTCCACTTCATTGAGATATGAATGCCTAAATACAGGGTATTACTTGGAACAGCCCCTCCTTAGTTACACTATTGGCAGCCCACTGGACAGGTAAGAAGTGTCCTAATATAAAGATATAAATACACACTGTACACATTTGAGCACATTTTGACATTCTGCTATTACCTATCAAGATAATAAAAGTATCCAAAAACTTGAAACAGTGCCATTTGAAAGTATACAGGCAGGCCCTTGCACTACATGCTTTGGGGAATTCATCAATACATCTGACCACAAAAGAGGTGGGTATAGTGTGTATGGGTTTGGCAAAGTCAGCAAATAGATGATTGAGGATAGATAGAGAATTGGGATCAGCTGACTTAGCAGTTGGGGGGAGGGGGGTTACTAAAAATGATTTGGGGACACCACAAAAAAAAGCCTCTGGCACTCTGCCTGAATTTAAAGCACAAATCACATTTCAAAACATTTTAGGGGGTGTTTAGGGTAAAGCACTGCTATGGAGCTGATAAAATACATTGTTAAGTGACAACATGAGGTGAATATAGGGCCAGGAGAACATGCTGGGGAGGTTAGTGAAGGCAAAGATGTATGAAGGACTAAAAAAATAATGACATAAAAATCCAGCATGCATGAGAACAAAGGGGACATTCACAGCATATTACAATCATGGTAATTTGGGAATGAGGAAAGAAATACAATATATTAGCAAACATTCAATAAAATGTGATATTAAAGGATAAAAATCTTACCTTCATATACTCCTTCTGCAGGACCTGGATGATGGCGGAACAGGTCTCTGGGATAATGATACCCAGAGCCTGGGAGGAGATGCCTGTCGAGAAATTCAAGTCCTGCAGGCTTCTCCCTGTCGCCAAGTACCGCAGGGTAGCGACGAGCCTCTGCTCAGCAGTGATGGCTTGCCTCATCCTGCCTGCTGATATAGGGGGTCAGTGAAGCCAACAAACGGTGAAATACGGGGTCCGTCATCCTGAGAAAGTTCCTGAAATCATCAGGATTATTCTCACGGATCTCACGGAGCAAAGGCATATGAGAGAACTGGTCACGCTGAAGCAACCAATTCTTGGTCCATGAACTCCTCCCCACCCTGTTCATGGACTGGACTTGTTTCAAGGTCAGGACCCCAACACCAAGCCCCCGCACAACACGAACTCTACGAGGAGTACGTATACGCAACATGGCTAGAAAACGGTCGGCTGCTCAGAACGAAGTAACAGAATGCACTGAAGAACAGCAAGGCCTGTGAAGAGCGACCTGAAAAACAGCAACAAGCGGGCAAGATCGCACAGAAAACTCCGATACGAACTGACTGCATGCACTGAAGAGCAGATACAAACCCACAAGCACAAACTGAACCGCAGAAAACGATCTGAAAGCCACGAGTCTGAAAAAGCACAAATCGTCTCTCATCAAACTTTTACTAACACAAGATTAGCAAAAGGAGCCCAAAGGGTGCCGCGCTTGGTTCTGAACTGGCCTTTTCTAGTCTCGTCGGAGACGTCACCGCGTTGTTGGCGATCGGAAATTCCGACAACTTTGTGCGACCGTGTGTACGCAAAACAAGTTTGAGCCAACATCCGTCGGAAAAAATCCTAGGATTTTGTTGTCGGAATGTCCGATCAATGTCCAACCGTGTGTACGGGGCATTACACAGACAGGGGAAGGTTTCAATTTGTTAGGAGCTATCACCAGGTCCAGACCATAAATCATTGGTCTGGCCCTGGGGACTGATCGTTCCCCTAACGAATCCGACTGCCGCAGGCACGGGGGGGGCACGATTGTGCCCCCCGCCCACGGGGAGGGCGGGACGTACAGGTACGCCCATTTGTTTCAACATTAAAAGCTCTCACAAGATTCCAGGACCCAAAAAACAATTATGTAAAACAAAACATCTCACATTGTGTAATATGTGTAAAAAAAAAAAAAAAAGCTCTGTTTAAAATAAAATAAATTCTCACTTACATGTGAGCAGACAATTATAATCATGCACCCATTGTTAGGTGACACTGCAACCAGTGTACAAAATTCTGTCCACTTTGCGTGAAGGAAAATATACCAAGAAGGATGATTTTGTGCTAACCGTACCACTTTTCAGTCCTAACAAATGTCTAAAGCATATATTATTGATACTTTTATAATTTGCTCATCCAGAAATGTGTCAGGGCTGGACTCAGCCCTTCCTTCTATGAGCTGGCAGCTCAGCTGTTGGCTAAATGTCAGCTCCTATGTCTCCACAGTTACTCAACTGTTGTTGATATCCTGCTTGTCAGTCCTGCCTACTTAAGCCGTCCAGTCCAGAAGAGCTCTGCCTTCGCCTTAGTCATATCACAGAAATCTCCTGCAATCCTGTTCAAGACTTGCTTTGCTGACATCCCTTCTTGCTCCAGATCCTGCTTGATGTTTCACTACATTGATCCCTGACTTGTGGCTTGGCTGACTAGCCGTTCCGGTTACTGAACTTTGGCTATGTTTTGACTACGTTTGTTATTTTTACTTTTTATATTAAACAAGTGTGATTTAACTGTACTTCTGTCTCGGTCTGATTTCATGGTTTCTGATAGTAGGCAAAGGCCATGAATTCAGAAGATGCAGTCAATCCACTTGTTGGTAATATTTTTTCCAGATTGGATGAACTGGATCACCGCATGGATCAGTTTGCCATGGCGTTACAAACATTCCTGAGTCATACAGCTTACCTGGAATCTCCCACTGTGGCCACCCTGGTACAACCTGAGTTGCAGGCCAACCCTGCTGCTGCTCCAGTCTCTGTGCAGACACCTGCCTCAAGTATTACCTCTATAAGAGGCATGTCTGGTTCTGCGCCGCTTCCCCAGCGATTTGGGGGCAATCCAGTCCAATGCAGAGGGTTTCTCAACCAGGTTGATATATACTTTGAGATGCTGCCCCAGGCATTTCCCACGGACAGAAGCAAAGTAGGTTTTGTGATATCTTTGCTTTCTGAGAGAGCATGACCTGGGCAAACCCTCTATGGGAGATGCAAAAACCTGTTGTCTTGAGCTAGCTTGAGTTTGTGGTTTCGTTTAAAAGGGTATTTGACGTTCCTGCATGCTCCGCTTCTGCTGTCAAGTGCCTCATGTCCATCGAACAGAGTACGAGAACTGTTGCCGACTATGCTACTGAATTCCGTACTCTGGCAGCAGAGGTTGCGTGGAACAATGAGGCCCTCATGACTGCTTTTTCTCATGGTCTCTTTTGTTTTGGCGAGCTTTTTGTGCACAGTTGGGAATTCAGCTTACTTTCTCCTCTGCGTATCACCCACAGTCTAATGGGGCCGCAGAACGAACCAATCAGTCCTTGGAGCAATTTGTACATTGCTATATTTCTGACCATCATAACTGGTCAGTAGGGATGAGCCGAACACCCCCCGGTTCGGTTCGCTCCAGATCTTGCGAATAGACCGAAAATTTGCACGAACGTTAGAACCCCATTGACGTCTATGGGACTCGAATGTTCAAAATCAAAAGTGCTCATTTTAAAGGCTAATTTGCATGGTATTGTCCTCAAAAGGGTTTGGGGATCCGGGTCCTGCCCCAGGGGACATGTATGAATGCAAAAAAAAGTTTTAAAAACGGCAATTTTTTCGGGAGCAGTGATTTTAATGATGCATGAAGTAAAAAAAAAAAGTGAAATATTCCTTTAAATATCGTACCTGCGGGGGTGTCTATAGTATGCCTGTAAAGTTGCGCGTGTTTCCCGTGCT